>NW_004524585.1:12205071-12207305 GCF_000260255.1 Octodon degus | reverse complement strand
CTACTGAGCCATCTCCCCAGCCCCACATTTTTTTTTTAAAGAGATAAAAACAATAGTACAGAATTTCAAAACAAGATACAAAGAAATTAACAATGGTTAATATATTATATATTTTTATCTTCAAAATAGTTGCTCAAACTACAGGATTTAGCTATGCAAGATTGATCAAACAATACAAGCACAAACTGTTCTTTTCAATGAACTAAAAAAAATTAGAAGTATAACTATCTTAGCTATCTTGTATGTGTGTATACATATATTTTCACTCTTTCCTCCTTTCCCCCATCAGTTTCTTTTCCTTTCACAGTATCTATTATAGAATTTAGATCTTACTCTTTCAGTTTCTTACCCCAGGGAGACAATACAATGTTTACACATGTGAATCTGATTTGTTTCACTTATGAGATCCCCGAATTTTAATGGCACCCTTAATGTGGACCTCGCCGACTTCCAGACCAACCTGGTGCCTTATCCCCGTATCCACTTCCCCCTGGTGACCTACTCACCCATTATCTCAACCGAGAAGGCCTACCATGAGCAGCTCTCTGTATCAGACATCACCAATGCCTGCTTTGAGCCTTCCAATCAGATGGTCAAGTGTGACCCTCGCCACGGCAAGTACATGGCCTGCTGCATGCTCTATCGTGGAAATGTGGTTGCCAAGGATGTGACTGCTGCCATTGCTAATATTAAGATCAAGCGTACCATCCAGTTTGTGGACTGGTGTCCCACAGGTTTCAAGGCAAGTTGGAGATGAAGAGAGGGTGTAGCCTGGGACCCATGCACCTCTAAGGAGGGAGACTCCCCCTGAGCTGCAGGTGTGAAGGAGAGATATGCTGGGGAAGGGGTGAGCAGGGCGAACTGCAGGTTCAGAGTTGATCCATCCCAGGTGATCTGGAAGCCAGGCCTTTGGACCAGAGGCCTTGGTGGGTTCTCCTTGAAAAATTGCCTTTATCATACGAGTAGTATCAGTTTCATGCCACTTAGCCTGAGGGGTAGGCTTTCCCTAGTTGTGCCAGTTGAGAGCAATGGCCTCTCTTGCAAGTGCCTGTGACATAGACATGTGGTCTGGCCCCCGCTCAGAGGGGAAGGCTTGTGGAAACCAGAAAAGCCTCCCATCAGACTGTGGGAAACAGGTCAGAAGGCTTCTGTGTTTGTACCTGCGTGCAGTCGCTTTCGCCGTCATGCAGAACTTGTTTACGCCCACACTGCTATAGCTGAGACCCAGTTTCAAGTGTAGGGGCTTTGTGGTGGGGGATGAGACTGGAGAGAATCGCTATGGCAGCTATGGCATTAGAAGACATGTGCAGCTTTCCTGCCAGGTGACACTGCTGAGGGCATGACCACAGTGAGCGGGGAGGCAGAGACCCGGGTCATAAAGATGATGGCCACTTGCTAGTGTTGAAGAGCTGTGGCATGAGAATGGAGGGGAAGGGTACTGGGGGGAAGATCACCCTGCTCCCTTGAGGAAGAGCAAGCTGCTCAGAGGAAGACTAGGCTGCTGGTAGGAAGTGGTAAGCTTGCTGTCTGCGGGGGCATTCATGGAAAGTTGACTCTTTTATCAAAGGGGTGGAAGAGTACTGACTAGGAAAGGCATTTAATGTACTGTTTTCTGGATAGTCCAGTATTTAAATAGGTTAAATTTATATCCAGATCTGGGCATGGTGACATATATCTGCCATCCCAGCACTTGGGAAGCTGAGGTCAGTAGATCACCATAAGTGAGTTCAAGACCAGTTTGCACTATGTAATGATACCCTATGATCCAGCTGAAGAGTTTCAGAGTTTTGCAGTATTAAACTTCATTTTGAGACCCAGAGCACAGGCCCAGCGAGTGAATGAAAGGAGCTGAGGCCGTGGGATCCTGAATAGACCCAGAGCGTAGGCCTGGCAGGCCCAGCAAGTGAGTGAGACTACCCGGGCCCATGGGATCCTGAATAGACCCAGAGCGCAGGCCTGGCGAGTGAGTGAGATGACCGAGGGGCCACAGATCCTGAATAGACACAGAGCGCAGGCCTGGAGAGAGAGACTGCCCGGGGCCACTGGATCCTGAATAGACCCAGAGCGCAGGCCTGGCAAGTGAGCAAGAACACCCAGGGCCAGCGGATCTTCTTCATTCCACCCAGAGTGCAGGCCCAGCGAGGAACCCTTCATCAGAACTCCCTGCAAAGAGGCTAGAGGCAAGACCCACCCAGCTGATTCAGGAGCAGAACATTTTGCCAGAGAGACACAAA
>NW_004524585.1:12194851-12199084 GCF_000260255.1 Octodon degus | reverse complement strand
GTTGTTTGTTTTAAATGCTTTGTGATTGCTGCTTCTTCCATCAACCCTGTGGCTGCTAACAGAAACACCACCAAGGAGGCAAGGATTTGTGCCTCAGAACAGGGGCATAGAAAATCTCTTGCTTCTGCTTCACTCTCAGACACAATCATATACTTCCTCCAGGTCCAAGTGAGCTGTGGGAGACAAACCTGCCAGCTGCCATTTAGATTTGACTCTAGATAATCTCAATGTACTTATCCTGCCCCTGACTTGAAGGAACAGAAAAAGCAAGGCAGCTGGGAAAATTCTGGGGGGTACAGAGGGGGTTTATCCAAATTGCACACTTAATACCCACATGAACTCCCAGTGTGCTTTACTCGCCCTCCAGGCTTCAAGAGGCCTCAAATGTAAAGTGAGATACAGTAAGTCCCCGATTTACAAACTAGTTCTGTTCCAGGGGAATGACTGTTGGTAAATTGGATTCATTTGTAATCTGACAAAGTGAGTTACACACCTTGGACACAAAGATACAATGTGAAGCATAAGAAACCAAACACACAAAAGTACTATAAGTAAACTGTTTTACCTTACCATGGATGTACAGTACAGTACAGTGTACAGTACAGTACAGTACAACAGTTTGAGGAGGGGATTGCGTGGAGGGAACTCACAAGGACAGAGGTGCTACCTTGGGAAAGGAAGGGCAGGCGGGACGTGGGGGAGCTGAAGGCCCCCCAGCCGTAGGAGATGGAGGGCAGGATGGAATTTCACTCACATCTGATGCCGATGACACAGGTTTTTTTCTTAATCTTTTATTTATTTGGTACAGGATCTCACTACACAGCTCAGACTCACAATGATCCTTCTGTCTCAGCCTCCCCAGTCCTGGGATTATAGGCATACACCATCATGCCTGTAAGCCTGTCCATCAAGGTTTTGGAGCTAGCATGGCATGTGGTACTAGGGATCAAACCCAGGTCCTTGCACTTGCCAGGCAGGTGCTTAGACTGCCAAGCTATCTCCTCAGCCCTTGTCACAGATTTTTTGACAGATTCAATTCTGACTTCACTCATGAAAACATGATCCAGTGACATCGGAGTAGTAGCTCTTGTTTTCTCACCACGGATGACGCTGTAGCACTGGATGGCATTTGGAAGAGCTGCTGAAGCTTCTGTGTACTGCTCTATGTTGGGGTCCCATCCCAAAAAAATTTAACAGTACCTCTTCAAGTGAGGAAGACTCCCTAGCCATTCCCTGTGTTGTGAATCTCTCTGGTTCTTCGGTTCCGTGTTCCTCATGGTGCTCTTCACCTCTCTGCTGGGCCTCAATAGTAAGCCCCTCGTGGTGCACAGCAAGGAGCTCAGTGAATCATCCCCCAGCAGGTTGATCTCCAGCTTCTTGCTAAGGGTCACTAAGACCTCTTTGGACTCCTGGCCCATCTTCTCGAGTCCATGAACCCCATGAACAAACAGTGGACAAAGGATCTTCTAAACTCATTCGTGGTGATAGCTGAAATAACCTTAAACTGACTGAGAGCCAACACCAATGCTGACCCTGCATCCACACACTGAGAACTGTCTCTACCTCATCTCCCATTAGTCCATGCTTCGGGATATTACTGTTGACTTCATTACCACTGCAGACTTCTCATGTCCCATGATCTTGTCATTGTTCTTTAGAATTATGCCAAGGGCCAAACGATTCCTGTGGTAAAAACTAGTGATGTCTATTACTTTTTACCTTGCTCTAATCTCTCACTTATGTTCACTTTTGTTTCCAGGGTCACAGCTTTGCACTCCTAGCAGTACCCTCCACGTCACCACAACTTTTCCTCCTGCTTCCAGACATCCTGATCTTGGACTGAGGACTGAGCCCTACACTATGCAATAAGCTCACAGCAGCCAAAGGTGACAACATCTGGCAGATGCCTGAGCTATTTCTGTGATTTGTTCACATCTGCGAATGTTCATAATGTGAGATCCATTCATATCTGTGAAAGTTTGCAACTCAAATGTTCATAAGTCAGGGACTTACTGTGAATAGATTCTGTCACCATGACCTGTGCAAAAGGAGGTTCAGGAAATGCCCAGCACAGTGCCTGCCACATGTGGACATTCATGTACCTCATGATTTTAACGACTCTAGGGACTCTTATGTTGCAGGGAAGGAACCCGAAGACACCCTTGCCTGTGGTCTGGCACTTATGGCAAAGGTTAACAGGGAGACAGAGGGTCACCTCACTGGAGGTTTGCTGGGTGAATAGTCAACCCCCACAACAGCTGTCCTGATGGGCTGAGTTCTGGAGTCATGGAAGGTAGTTTAGAGGGAAAGCACAAGTGAGTAGAATTTTGAGTTTTGACAGAGAGGAACAAGGGGAAAGTCAGCTCTCAGGTCTGGTGTGGGCTGGTGGATTATGGTGACAGCTATCAGGGGTGGATGAGGGGACTGGAAGTCAAGCTATGTCTTTTTTTTTTTTTTTCAGAACCAGGGATTGAACTCAGGCTCTTGCGCTTGCCAGGAAGCACTTATTCCACTGAGCCATCCCCCCAGCCCCAAATAGCATTGGTTTATGTTTCTTATCTTCATATCATTTTTTTTCCTCAAGGACATTCTTTTTTTTTTTTTGGCAGAAGCGGGGATTGAACTCAGGCCTTTGCATTTGCCAGGCAAGCACTTATTCTATTGAGCCCGGCCCGTCAAGCTATGTCTGATTCATTCCTTTTTGTCTGTTTATTCAACTGAGATCTGAACTGAGGAGTTCTGAGCTATACACTCTCAGCCCTTTTATTTTTTTAATTTTAAGACATGGTCTCACAAGTTTGTAGTGATGAGTCAGAAACATACTGTCCCGAGGGAGCAAGAAACAAAGAGCAGAACCTAAGGAAACTGGCCCCTTGTAATTCCAGCAAACTGGAAATGAGGTACCAGATTCCTGGAGGCGGTACCTTGTCTGTTCTTTCTTCCTTTACCCTGGAACTTATCAACTAGTGATATGTAAACTTAGTTTGGTGAATGCCGGAAGGAGATGTAAAGGGCAACTTGCTTATACCAAATTAGTTATGCACATTCCTTAGCTTGTGTGTAGCCCTCAATAAATGTGAGAAGTGAAAAGTTTCCATGCCTCAGGGCTTACTTAGAGAGAGACTAATCTCAGTGTGCTCTCTGAAACTATATTAATCCAGTCTTCCTGTCATTTCTTTCAGCTCTGACTGATAACATACAACATGTGGCGCCCAACGTGAGGCCATAGAAGATGACCAATGGTTTTTATTTCCTTTTTTTAAAATTTAGAATATGTGATTTTGCTTCTTTTGATTTCTTTTTTTAAAATGTATTTGCTTCAGGGTCTACAGAGACTCACTATGTAGATCAGACTCATAGTGATTCTCCTGTTTTCAGCCTCTCAAGCACTAGGATTATAGGCATGTACACCACCAAACCCAGTCTCAATTGTGGTCGCAACATGCCCCGGGGGCAGGGCCGGCACGGCACCCCTGGGATTGAACCCTGAAGCTGTGCTCTGCCTGAACAGGCCCTTTTGTCTGCTGAGCTATCTAGCTGGCCCTCTTCCTTTGACTTAAAAAAAAAAAAGATTTTAAAATTTAGAATATGTGAATTTGCTTCATTTGATTTAAAAATAAAGATAATTTTTCCTTTTTTTTTTTTTAACCAATGGTGAGTTTAAGGGTCACTGGACCACTTGGGAAAAGTAACTCAGAGTAAGCGAGACCAGTGGGAAAGCGCAGAGTAATGGAACACTCTGGTTCTGTAAAAAATAAATATCTCCTTTGATCCCCAGCGTGCCCTGCTGGCCCCACCCCTGGGGCTTGCTGAGACAGTGATTGAGACCAGGCGTGGTGTTGCATGTGCCTGTATACAGCATGTTGTTGGATTTTGTTTCCTAATCCACTGTGCCAGTCTATTTCTCTTAATTGGTGAACTGAGTCCATTTACATTGATGGTTAGAATTGAGATGTATTGACTTATGGTTTCCATGTTATTTACCTGTTATCATTTACTCCTTTTTCTCCTATGTTTAATTGCTCACCCTATTTAGTTGGTTGCTTCCAATCTCATTCGTGGAGTTCTGATCGTTTTGGTCCCTCTCTAGAACATCTTAAGTAGCCTGTGTAAGGTTGGCTTTGTCATCATGAAATTTTTCAGCTGTTCTTTGTCATGGAAGTATTTCACTTCTCCATCAAACTTGAAAGAGAGTTTTGCAGGGTATAGTAGTCTGGGCTGGAATTTGTTTTC
>NW_004524585.1:12192196-12193301 GCF_000260255.1 Octodon degus | reverse complement strand
GAAATTCCTACTCAATGGGCGGGGTGGGGGAGGTACTGCGGAGTGCTGGGGGGTGGCCTAAGGGGGTGGGAGAGGGTCTGGCCCACGCTGCGCCTGGGCTGGGACTGGTCCCGCTGGCTCAGGGTAGCAGGAAGCTCTCCAAACACTCACTGGACCTGGGCTATTACTGGGTCTTGCATGTGCCTGTAATTCCAGTGCTTGAGAGGCTGAAAACAGGAGAATCACTAAGAGTCCGATCTTTGTAGTGAGATCCTGTAGACCATATACTAAATACATAAAAGAAAAAAAGAAAAAAGAAACATGTCTGTCTTATTTATATGTTACTCAAAGGAGTGAATGTAAAAGTAAATCCAAAGAGTTTCAAGAAATTATATTCTCACCCCCTTGGGACGCCCCCCCACCTCTCCGCAGCACCTCCCCCACCCTGCCCGCCGAGTAGGAATTTCTGCCACTTTCCGGGAACCCCCAGACCCAGTCCTAGCCCAGGCCTGGTGAGTGTGTGGGAGAGCTTCCAGCTACACTGCGCCAGCAGGACCTACTGGTCCCAGCCCAAGCGCAGCGTGGGTGAGACCCTCTTCCAACCCCTTGGGACGCCCCCCCCACCACTCCACAGCACCTCCCCTACCCTGCCTGCCCAGTAGGAATTTCTGCCACATTCCAGGAACCCCCTGATCCAGTCCTAGCCCAGACCCGGTGAGTGTGTGGGAGAGCTTCCAGATACCCTGTGCCAGTGGGACCTACTGGTTCCCAGCCCAGGCGCAGCATGGGTGACACCCTCTTTCACCCTCTTGGGATGCCCTCCAGCACTCTGTAGTACCCCCCCACACCCACAGAGTAGGGATTTCTGTTGCATTCTGGGAACCCCCAGATCCAGTCCTAGTCCAGGCCTGGTGAGTGTGTGGGAGAGCTGCCTCTCCCCACTACTTACCTTGTCCCCTCCAGACTCAGCTCAGGCCTGGCATACAGGTCTGGGGTGAAATCCTGCAGCTGCAATCCCTGCAGAGAGTGTAGGGGACAGAACCACCCAGCTAGTCCAGGAGCAGAACATCTTGCCAGAGGGGCACAACAGGTTCACCCCCAAGGGCAACAGGGGGAAGGAGCTCAG
>NW_004524585.1:12182043-12183048 GCF_000260255.1 Octodon degus | reverse complement strand
GAGGAGGTGAAGCGAATTCAGAGCATCCCCCTGGTCATTGGGCAGTTTCTGGAGGCTGTGGATCAGAACACGGCCATCGTGGGCTCAACCACAGGCTCTAACTACTATGTGCACATTCTGAGCACCATCGACCGGGAGCTGCTCAAGTCCAATGCCTCGGTGGCCCTGCACAAGCACAGCAATGCCCTGGTGGATGTGCTGCCTCCCGAGGCCGACAGCAGCATCATGATGCTCACATCAGACCAGAAGCCAGACATGATGTATGCAGACATTGGGGGCATGGACATCCAGAAGCAGGAGGTGCGGGAGGCTGTGGAGCTCCCTCTCACCCACTTTGAGCTCTATAAGCAGATCGGCATTGATCCCCCCCAAGGAGTCCTCGTACGGCCCACCCAGCTGCGGGAAGACCATGTTGGCAAAGGCTGTGGTGCATCACACGACAGCTGCATTTATCCGGGTTGTGGGCTCAGAGTTCGTACAGAAGCACCTGGGTGAGGGCCCTCACATGGTCTGGGATGTGTTCTGCCTGGTCAAGGAGAACGCACCTGCTATCATCTTTATAGATGAGATCGATGCCATTGCCACCAAGAGATTCGATGCCCAGACAGGAGCTGACAGGGAGGTTCAGAGGATCCTTCTGGAGCTGCTGAATCAAATGGATGGATTTGACCAGAATGTCAATGTCAAGGTGATCATGGCCACAAACAGAGCGGATACACTGGATCCAGCCCTGATGCGGCCAGGACGCCTGGACCGCAAAATCGAGTTTTCTCTCCCTGACCGCCGCCAGAAGAGATTGATTTTCTCCACTATCACCAGCAAGATGAACCTCTCTGAGGAGGTCGACTTGGAAGACTATGTGGCCCAGCCAGATAAGATTTCAGGAGCAGATATAACTCCATCTGTCAAGAGAGTGGAATGTTGGCTGTCCGCGAGAACCGCTACATTGTCCTGGCCAAGGACTTTGAGAAAGCATACAAGACTGTCATCAAGAAGGATGAGCAG
>NW_004524585.1:12180101-12181606 GCF_000260255.1 Octodon degus | reverse complement strand
ATGAATGTCCATTTTGTATCTGTGTATTCAAAGTGGTTAGGATAGATATATAGTTGTTCTCTTAATGAATAGAGGGATTTGCTCTAATGGTGTTTGTAAATAGGATATCATGTCCTCATCTGTACAGCAATTAACCACTAGGAAGAATGTATATAATGTGTTAGTTATTGAAACTGTCCAACCAATAAATAAATAAATAAGAAAATCTAATAAAAAAAAGAAATTATATTCTCTTATAAAGAGACAGTGTTATTGGTTATAGCCTAAGGGACAGGCTGCTTTAAAGTTAAAAGTTTGGAAACCAGCTATAAGAGCTTTAGGCAGAGCTAGTCAACTAGGAGAAGCTAGTGTGTTGTCCCTGTGTCATTTGATTTCCTTGGCTTTGGAATCCCTGCAGTCTGACACAAGGAATTGCACCTCCAGCAGTGAGAGAACTACTGAAAATTCACCTTCCTTGAGCTTTCCCCTATTCCTCAGACCCAGGAGGCAAGCCCTGTAAAGGGTATCCAAATTGATGGAGTGACTGGATGTCTCAGCTCTACCTTCAGTGTTTGCTAAAATTCAACCTCCGCCTCCCCTGCCCCCAACTAATCCCTTTGCATCTCTGTATGAGGATAAGGGACAGTGACTCAGACTTTACTGCAAGGAAAATGAGAGAGATGCCCAGAGGCTTAGTTTTTCCTGTGGTCTCTCAACAGCATTCACCTGATGTTAAGTCAACTTATGTAATGAGATTAATACAAACATTAACAAATGAACATAGATTAATTCCTCATGATTCAGAAGTCTTATGCCATACAATTTGTTTCAGTTATGGTACTGAATCATGTGAGAAGGGATTGTCAAAAAAAAAAAAAAAAAAAAGTAAAGGTAAAAGCAAGCTCCATGGGGCTGGAGAGATAGCTCAGAAGACTAAAGTGCCTACTTAGACAAGCTTAGGCAAGCTCAGGGATCACTGTTCAATCTTTGGCACCACATGCTATGCCAGCCCCTCTCGTAGTATGGGCTGAATGCCAGAATCTGTGTGTGGCGGCTCATGCCTATAATCCTATCTCTGGGGAGGCTAAAAGCAGGAGGATCACCACAAGTCCAAGCTGCATACTGAGACCCTGCAAGGACCAAATACATTTTTTTAAAAAAGTCTTTTTTGCTCCACTCAAAAGGCAGAATTACGGAGCCAGGATGATGGCTCAGTGGAATAAGCACTTCTCTGGCAAGTGCAAGGGCCTGAGTTCAATCCCTGGTTCCGCCAAAAAAATTTTAAAAAGAAAGGCAGAATTAGTTGCAGGATTATGTTAATACAGGGCTGCTCTGATACATTAAACTTGTCACTGATTCCCAATATGCTAAACTCACAGTAAAAGATACATGTTACAACAGAACTTTTCATATTTCTCTTTTCACAAAAATTCCTTATAATCTCTAAGGTCAAAAAATATTTAAATATGCAACAAGCCAAAAAAAAAAAAAAAATGAGTCAAAAATGGAACAGATATGGGCCAGGG
>NW_004524585.1:12177565-12180001 GCF_000260255.1 Octodon degus | reverse complement strand
AAAAAAAAAAAAAAAAAGAATGAGTCAAAAATGGAACAGATATGGGCCAGGGAGATGGCTCAGTGGAATAAACGCTTCCCTGGCAAGCACAAGGGCCTGAGTTCAATCCCCGGTTCAAAAAAAAAGGACAGATAGAGTCTCAAAAACCATAGATGCTTATAGATGTATATAGATGTATATTAAAATATTTGTTGTTTTCTTGCTTCCTGTATATATGTTACTTTCTAAAACCACCATAAAAGACTTAGCGTGGAGTACTGTTTTAAAATCAAGTCCTAAACAGAACAAGGGGAATAGAACAAAGATACACCAGGTAGAGTTTAAATCTTCTAGCTTTGCTCAAGAGAGGGTTTGCTCCTCTGTTATTCTGTGCCGGCCCTGCCCCCAGGGAGCACTGAGATAGCAATTGAGATTGGGCATGGTGGCGTGCTCCTGTAATCCCAGCTCTTGGGAGGCTGTAAACAGGCGGATCACTATGAGTCAGATCTAGTAGTGAGACGCTGAACACCTTGTAGACCCTTCCCTAAAATACAAAAGAAAGAAAAGAGTTATTTTAAATTACAAACACTTGGTTCCAAGCAGCTGGGGGGAGTGGCACAAACTGAGATCAGGAAGGGCCCCGAGCTTCCATCCATTCCCATGCTAGGCTGACCCAGCTGGGGTTTCTCAGCCACTTGCGCATCTACATGACAGTTTCAGTCACAGAGGTCTATGTTCCTGGTGCTAAGAAGGAAGATCATTAAGCTGCTGCTAGCAATTGGTCCAGCACAGCTATGGAGAAAAATCAACCAAAGACAGGGCCCCAGTGCTAAATGGTCTGCAGGTTTTATTTGGTGTAATCAATACTATTTATTTTAATTTAATCTAATTTAATTTTTTATTATTTTTTCATTTATGTATTTGGTACAGGGTCTCACTATGAGCTCGGACTCAGTGATCCTCCTGTTTTCAGCCTCTCCAGCACGGGATAGGGATCGAACCCTGGTCCCTGCCCTTGCCGAAGCAGTCATTTAGTCCCCTGAGCTGCCTTACTGGCCCTTCAATGCTGTTTATACAGAGAAATCAAAGTTATAATTCTATCCACCCAAATCATTGTTTAAACCACACTAGAGGGCCAGGGATATAGCTCAGTGGTGTAGCACCTGCCTAGCAAGTGCGAGGTCCAGAGTTCAATCCCTGGTACCAAAAAAAGAAAATAGTAAACCACACTAGATTTTTTTTTTTAAATTTATGTGTGTGTGTGTGTGTGTGTGTATGTGTGTGTGTGTGTGTGTGTGTGTGTATGAGGCCAGCTCAGCCCACCAGGGGGCAGGGCTGGCTGTCATGTGGTGCTGGGGGATTGAACCGCAGTCCCTGTGCTTTGCTAAGCTTGTTCTAAGTAGGTGCTTTAGACCACTGAGCCATCTCACCAGCCCCCACACTAGATTTTTATAATGCTCAAGTGTTCATTCTTTCTTTGATAAAAATTTTTAAATTATCTTTAAAAAAATTGAGTTACATAATATGTAATTAAAGGAAAAATATTTTAAAGGCTTTTTAAATACAAGTGTACATGGCCTCCAGGTGGGGCAGCTACAAATGTAAAGGACCATTACCCCAGGAATAGAAGTTAGCAAAATAAAGTAAAATAAAATAAAATGGTTCTCTCTCTCTATTACAATTGACATTGAGAAAAAAAATTTTATATTTTCCCCTTAAGGTGATTAAATTATATTTTAAAAGATTACTAAAATTCTTTTAATTCCTAATAGGTTTGATTTTTTGTTTTACTGTCATAAATTAAGAATGGCATTAAAAATAGGGCTTTAATATTTTACAACCAAATGTAAAGATTTAAAATAATGTCTAAAAGCCATGAGGTTTAAGTAGTCACTTGATTTTGACATCCATTTAAATAATAAAAGGCCTAATGGTGGCCTCCAAAGGGGTACAAGCTATAACTTCTTCATATTTTGGTCAATTTGTACAACAAAGATATGCCCCAAACTGTTCAGATCAACCTCTCATGTTTTTTTCAGAACTTATTTGGTAATATTAATGACTCTACCTAGATTTTGGGCTAATTTCTCTGGTGTTATTGCCTATCATTATCCTTCAGATAAATTAAATTCATTTGCATTTTCTTACAGATAGGTCATACTAGGTTAAATTAAAAAAATGTATGGCTTTCTCTTCCAAAATATAAAATACAGGTTTCTCACCATATGAACAAAATTCTATTAAAACAAAATGGGGCGGGGAGGTGGGGTGGGGCTGGGGAGATAGCTCAGAAGAATAAGCGCTTGCCTGGTAAGCACAAGAGCCTGAGTTCAATCCCCAGTTCCAGGAAAAAAAAAAAAAAAGGGGCTGGAGAGATGGCTCAGTGGTCTAAAGCACCTACTTAGAACAAGCTTAGCAAAAGCATCAGGAACCGCGGTTCAATCCCCCAGCACCACA
>NW_004524585.1:12155469-12174935 GCF_000260255.1 Octodon degus | reverse complement strand
TCCGGCCCATGCTGCGCCTGGGCTGGGACTGGTCCCGCCGGCGCAGGGTAGCAGGAAGCTCTCCACACACTCACCGGACCTGGGCTAGGATTGGGTCTCCTTTTTTTTCTTTTTTGATGATTTGTTCTAAATAATTTAAGATATAGACTTAAAAAATGTTTCCTAAATTATCGGATAGTCAAAGTGATATTAAAGTTTATTTGTACACTGTATGTGATAAGGTTTAGACTAATTAGATGAAAATTCCCTAGAATGAAAAAAAAATATTAGAGAGAAGTTCAATTGATAAATAAGAGGTGTGGCCAATTCTTTTTTTCATTAATGAGGAGCTCCCAATAATCTGAATAGTCTGTTAGGAGACACCCTCAATTATTTGATCATTGGTTAAAAAGATAAAGTGTTTTTTTTTTTTTGCCCCCGGAACCAGGGATTGAACTCAGGCCCTTGCGCTTGCCAGGCAAGTGCTTACTCTTCTTGGCCCCAATTTTTTAAAAAAATTACAATAAGATTTTCTCTTAACAAATTATTTTGGTACAAAACTAAATTAAAAAAAAAAAGGTTTTCACATGTATATGGTAATTCAGTATTGTCAATCTCAAGATATACCAAGTGCATTTATAATTCCAGGTGTACAGGCCTTTCAAAATGTGAAACAAAAGGGCCTGCTGGTTAGCTCAGTTCTTTAAGCACCTGTTTATGCAATCGCACAGGCTCAGAATACCGTGGTTTGATCCCCAACTCCACATGCCTTACCAGATCCGCCCTTAAGGCAGCCTGAGCCAGCCAAAAAGAAAAAAAATAATAAAATAAAATAAAAAATCCTTCTCAACTTAAAAAAAAAAAAGTAAAACAAAGATTGCTTATTGGAAAAAGACTTTTTCTCAGATTCAAACATCTGCCTTTAACAAAAAACTTGTGATGTATATTCCATTTAAAGATGATTAATTAGATAGAAATACTTTTATATATTAGATAAGAGATAATTGGGTGAAAGTATTATGTTAGAAGAAAACAAAATGAAAAAATATTTAGGTATATCATAACATGTCATCAGGATTGTCTTACTACAGTCGTGTGTGTGTGTGTGTGTGTGTGTGTGTGTGTGTGTGTGTTTTCAAGCTGTGGCAGGTTTTATTAATGAGAAATTCTGCTTGGCTTATTTTTCACCGGTCTGTTCCAGCATGCTTCTAATGATATCAGAATCACCTGGATCAATGATTGCCAGTGTGCATACTCTGTAGTATTTTCCACATGCTGTGCCTAGTTCGATATCATTGCAGCTGTAGTGGTGGACACCACTTTTGGCCAACATGGCATAGTACTGTATTTCAGATTTCCTCAAGGCTGGGCAGTTGTTGGCAAGGATGACCAATTTCGCTTTGCCCTGTCTGATCACCTTCAGCATCTGCCTGTACCCCAGCAGGTATTTTCCACTTTTCATAACAAGTTAGATCCTAGAGTTGATGGACAGAGATTTTTTTCATCTTACTTGTGGCTACCATCTTCCTGCCTTAGGACGGCCCTCAAACAGGAGCAGCCGCCAAGATGGCCAGGGAGCGAGAAAAGTTGTATATGGTTTTGATTTCTAAATTTCTGTGTAAAAATATGTAACTTTTATCTGCTAACATTCTATAGGAGGGCCGGCCAAATAGCTCAGCATATTAAAGTGCCTGCTTAGGCAGATGTGGAGGCATGGGTTTGATCCCCAGGCCGGCTGTGCTGGCCCTGCCCCTGAGACTGGGCGTGGTAGCACATACCCGCAATCCCAGCACTTGGGAGGTTGAAAACAGGCTAAACACTATGAGTCTGATCTGTGCAGTGAGACCCTGTAGACACTGTACTAAATACATTTTTAAAAATTCTATAGGGACTTACATATTAAAATATGCATGCACAATTATAAAATAAAGTAGTAAAAGCTCAAAAATACTCATTAAACAAAAAAGGGGAAATCTAGGTGTAGATGAATACACCTAGATTAATTGTTTAAAAGGCTCTATTTATTTATTTTTATTTTTATTTTTATTTTTTTTGACGGAACCAGGTATTGAAGTCAGGCCCTTGTGCTTGTCAGGCAAGCACTTATTCTACTGAGCTATCTCCCCAGTCCCAAAAAGCTCTATTTACATTGAAGCTTTTAAATCAACTGCCAAATGGATCTTCTACTTCAGGTCATCATTGGGCAAAAGAAATAGTGGAGAAGTGATTGGGGTGCCAACTTGATAAAACCTAGAAAATGAGCAAACATAAATATTTTTTTTTTTTTTTTTAATTTATGTGTGTGTGGCCAGCTCAGCCCACCAGGGGGCGGGGCTGTCTGGCATGTGGTGCTGGGGGATTGAACCGCGGTCCCTGTGTTTTGCTTAGCTTAGCTTGTTCTAAGTAGGTGCTTTAGACCACTGAGCCATCTCACCAGCCCCAAACATAAATATTTTGATAGAAAAAAGGTATCAACTTGTTTCTTGCTATGGTGGCTTTGTTGTTGCTTCCAGTAAGTGTTAAAGTAATTTTAGTTACTGGGCTTACATTCCAAATCCACTACTCCACAGGAGATCACTAGTGAGATGCTACTGTACAGGGTTCAAACTTGTGATCCTCTTGCCTCAGTCTCCCAAGTAGCTGGGATTCCTGGCATGTGCCCCTGCCCTGAGCCAGTTGCCTTGTCCTTCAATAAATAAAGTGCCTACTGTGTGTCAAAAACTCTGCAGGCCTTGTGGGTAAGTGATGGACCAATGGACATGCACAGTTCCTGTCCTCAGGAAGCACACATTTGGCGGCAGGGTGGGGGGAGGCCGTAGGAGCCTCACAGTCATGTAACATTTCAAGGATCTCCAAAGCAGAAGTGGAAGGTTTAAAGAAAGTGTAATAGGAGAGTCTGGCCATGTGTGGTGGTCAGCAAAGGCTTCTCTGAGGAAGCTCCATAAACACTGACCATAGCAGGGACCAGCAGGAGGGTGTCCAGGCCAGGACATGGCACATGTGAAAGTCCCCGGGCAGACATGAGCTTGCACAGGGCACAGAGAGAGCATGAGAACCCCGTGGCTCAAAAGGTGGGACTGGAGGAAGCCGGGTGACCAAGGCTGTGTTACACATGCTTTTCCCCAGCAGCTATAGGGACACCACTAGAGGATTTAAACCAGGTAATGCTGTGATCCAATGTGATGAATTTCTTGCCTCACAGTTCTGAGCCCTCCACATACTAATCTCGTTCGCTACGTCACTGCATGGCCACAAACATCTGTGAAGACGTTCTCTCCATCTTACAGATAAGAATTTAGAAGCCCAGAGTCCAGGGCTGAGCACCATCTCTAGCCCACTTCACTCTGCCCCTTGAGCCTCCACCAGGTAGATGCAACCCACACCTGTGGCTGGACAGGAGGTGATGCTGCCTGGGGCAGACCCCGGAAGCCTGCTTTCTCTCTCTGCTCTCTCAGCCCTGTGGGTGACAATGTGGCTCCTTGGATGTCCAAGGCTCTTAAAGTAGCCCAACCAGAAAAAGCAGAATCAAGCCCTAAGGCTCTGCCTGGGAAAACTCCCCACTTCCCCACCCACCTGGGGCAGGGCTGGCTACAGGAGGTCCTGCCTGCCTGGGCCTGTCTGGGGCTCCCTGTCTGATCCAGTGAGGAGGGCTCCCAGGGCAGCCCAGAGCCCAGGGCTGAGTGTACAGTGCCTACAGCTAGAGGGATGCTTCAGTCCCGAAGGCGCACACAGGGAGGGGGTGCAGTTGGAGGGATGTCACGTGCTCCACCGCCCGAGGGGTATGGTGGGGAAGAGGGTGCTGCAGGATGAGTTCTGAGAACAGATGCTGGGGCCAATGTCCTCTGGGTGTCCACCATCAGTGAAATCCTTGTTTTACAGGTCAGGAAACTGGCTCAGAGATGCTCAATCACATTTTAAGATCTCTCAATGCAAATAGAATATGATTAGACCCCCCATTTGAGTGACACCAGAGCTTTTGTACTTTCTGTGGGACCATAATAACTAGAGAAGAGCTTGCTTATTCCCAAGAGCTCAGAACTCTGTGGAAGCGCCATTAGCGCTGAGAGCCTCCTCCCAGGGGGTCAGCACTCAGCAGGGATTCCATACAGGCATGGGAAAGTGAAAAACCCAGCAGAACATGGTTCCTGCTAGAGGGGGCCTTGGGGCTGGGGAGATAGCTCAGCAGAGCGCTTACCTGGCAAGTGCAAGGTTCTGAGTTCAATCCCCAGTACTGCCAAAAAAAAAAAAAATTAATTAATTTTTGGGGCCAGCCAAGTAGCTCAGTGGATTAAAGCACCTGCAAGCATGCAGAGGGGCAGGGGTTCAATCCCTGGGCCTGCCATGCCGCCCCCCCTCCCCCCGGGTGCACTGAGATGGCAATTGAGACTGGGCATGGTGGCTGGTTCCTGTAATCCCAGCTCTTGGGAGGCTGTTAACAGACGGATCACTAGGAGTCCAACTTAGTAGTGAGACCCTGAACACCCTGTAAACCCTTCCCTAAAATACAACAAATAAATAAATAAAGTAGATGGACAATGTATATGTTGTGTGCAACATGCACGCCTGTCATCCCAGTGCTGGGGAGACTGAAAACAGGAGGATCACTGAGTCAGAGCTACGTGGTGAGACCCTGTGCCAAATACATAAAATTCAAACTAAATAAATTAAATAAGTGTGCTAGAGGGGCCCTGCTAGAGGCCCCCTGCTAGAGGGGATCCCACGGAGGATGGGGTTCACACCCTCCTTCACTTCCCTACGTGCACAGGAGTCTGGCCATTCAGATTGACCAGGGCCAAGTTGCTGCTCAGACAGAGGCAGGCATTTGAGGCCACCTCAGCCTTCCCTCTGGACAAGGGACAGCCATATCCACAGAGCACAGACCCCTCAGAGACAGACTGGGGAAGACCACGGGGACACCTGGGAGCCTCCCATTCCCTGGGCTGAGAATGGAGGTCAGAAGTGTGGATGTGGGTTAGGGGTCATGGCCAGAGGATGGGCTGGTGCTGCTGGAGGCTTGGTGACTTCAGCGAAGTTTCTCAGAAGCCACCTCCCTTGGCTCCCTCCCCTGGACGTCCCACTTTGGTTGCAGGAGCCACTGGCCTCAGGCAGGATTTAGGTTGTAGCAATCTGTGGGCTGCACCAGGGAACCTGTCTCGTGTGTATGGTGGGTAGGGACTGAGAGACTGATTCTGTTTCTGTGTTTTGTGGTGCTGGGGCTTAAGCCCAGGCCTCTTGTATGGTGGACAAGCTCTACTACTGAGTTATTAACCCTGCGCTTCACATATATATTTTGTAAAATGAGGCTCTCCCTTTCAGCATGCTACAGGTTAAATCACATAGTGCATTCCTAACAACTTTATGAATGAAAGTGTCAGAAAAGAGAGATTATTCACTCCTTCAGCAAACATCTACTGAGCTTGAGCCCTGGACCTGGAGTAGAAACAGCAGCTGAGTAATGCAAACAATGCAGCTCCAGGCATCCTGGGGACTCAGAGTAGGAGCCATGGGGCAGTTTGTGAAGAAGAAGCAGAGATCATAATGCAGAACAGAAGGGAAGAAGTGAGGTTCAAAACCTGGCTATCTTTAAGGAAGACAGCACCAGGAAAGAGTGGCTTTCTCAGTACTCATCACCAGAGCCATTGTGACTGTCCTTTGGTGACCTGAGCACCTCTGTTCTAACTGCTTTTCCTCTGCCAAGCCCATGATGACTACCTTCTTGTTAGCTTCTTCAAGATGAGAACCATGAACCCCGCACTCTGGAAAGAGGCCTGCTGTGGGGATGCAAATGCCTCTTCTGCTATGTCTGGCATTGACTCGCTTTGCCCTCTGCAGCCAGGAGCTCAGAGTCCTGTCCAGACAGAAGCTGGCCTGAGCTCCACCCTATACCCTAATCTTCAGGAATCTCAGGTTCCTCAGCCTTTGATACCACACCCAATCCATAGTGGTGGGACTTTTTAAATTATAACATTCTGTGTAAATCGCTAGATAGGCTCATTCTACACCAAGAATATTCAGGAGAATGAAGGGGGAGGATGGCCGCAAGTGAGGCCAGCCTGGCCTACATGACAAGACCTGTCTCAAAACAAACAATAGCATCAGACCAGTATCAAAGCCTCCAAACAGTGGACAGGCCACTGTCAGAAAGGTACCAACCTGTGAGAGTGGAGCGAACAGAATCAACAGCAGATTGCACTACGGACTGCTTAGTAATCCATGCTCAGGGCAGGCTGTGTCACTGATAGAGGTGAGGGTAGGTCCCAGGAATCCATCTGGGTGACCCTAATGCGGAAAGGATTACAGGTAGTAGCTGAGGAAATTGTAGCCTAAGATAAAACTGTTAACCTGAGAACCACTCCCCCAGCTAAATGGTATTTTAAAATTGTGAATCTCTGGTTTTTTTGAGACCTTTTTGAATCTTCAGGCTTCAAAAAAGTGGGAGGTCTAACCTAAAAAGTAGATTTGTGCTTATACTGTTTGATCAATTATGCACACCTATATTTTGTAATCTGAGCAATTACCTTGAAGATAACAATATGCAATATATGAACCATTGTAAATCTCCTATTTTCTTGTTTTGAAATTTTACATTATTGTTTCTTTCTTTTTATTTTTTATTATTTATTTATTTTTGTATTTTAGGGAAGGGTCTATAGGGTGTTCAGAGTCTCACTACTAGATAAGACTCATAGTGATTATCCTGTTTACAGCCTCCCAAGAGCTGGGATTACAGGCCTGTGCCACTACAGCCAATCTCAGTTTGTCTCAGCTCGCCCTGGGGGCAGGGCTAGCATGACAGGCCTGGGGATCGAACCCCTGGCCCCTGCACCTGCTTGCAGGCGCTTTAAGCCACTGAGCTATTTGGCCCACCCTTCTCTTACTTTTTTAATGTATTTAGTACAGGGTCTACAGGGTCTCACTACACAGATCTGACTTGTAGTTTTCCTGTTTTCAGCCTCCTATGTGTGGGGATTAGATGTGGGCCACCACGCCCAGTCTCAGTGTGCCCCGGGGGCAAGGCTGGCACAGGCACATCAGGGATCAAACCCTGGTCCCTGTGTCTGCCTAAGCAGGCACTTTAATCCACTGAGTTATTTGGCCAGCCTGTTTCTTTCTCTTTAACATAGAAAAGTGAGATTTCTAGCTTTTCTAAAAAAAAAAAAAAAAAGACTATATCTGGCCATCCTGGACCCACTTGCCTCCATGGCACCAATCCATTAAAGCTGGGCAGGGCTGGGGAGATAGGTTGGTAATCTAAGTGCTAGTCTGTTAAGTGCAAGGTCCTGAGTTCAATCCCCGCTACCATGTGCCCTGCCAGCCCGGAACCAAGGCGTGGTGGTGCACGCCTCTAATCCCAGCGCTGGGGAGGCTGAGACGGGAGGATCACTACAAGTTTGAACTGCATAGGGAGATGCTGTATCAAAAAACCAAACCAAGGGGCTGGGGAGATGGCTCAGTAGAATAAGCGCTGCCCTGGCAAGCACAAGGGTCTGAGTTCAATCCCCGGTTCTGAAAAAAAAAGGAAAAAAGAAAAACAAAAACAAAAACTGGGCAGCTGCTCTGCTTTCAGGGGTTGTGCAGACCAAGACTATCACAGGCCACCACCACTCAGTGTCTCCCAGTCTTTGGGGCTGAGGGTCACTTGTCAATTATGACAGCACTGTCCCTTGGGTTCTCAGCACCAGGGATGCTTTTCCCATCTCTGTGACCTCACAGCCTCGATGGACACACGGGCAAGGCTGCAGCCACTGTCTACACTCTCATACAATCTTGGGGAAATGGAAAGTTGTGTTAGTTGGCTTTTTGTTGTTGTAATAAGATCCCTAAAGAAATCAGAGGAGGAAAAAAAATTTTTTTTGCTTTCCTCTTTAATTTTGCTTGAAATTTACAATCATATAGGAGTTCAGACATTGATACTGCTTACATAATTACCATAAATTTTTTTTAATATATTTAGTACAAGGTTTCAATATGCAGCTTGAGCTCATAGTGATCTTCGTTTTCAGCCTCCCCAGCATTGGGATTACAGGCGCATGCCACCATGCCCAGTCTCAGTCACTGTCTCATTGTACCCTGGGGTCGGAGCTGGCACAGCATGAAAGGTATTGAAACTTGGTCCCTGCACTTGCCTAAGCAGGTGCTTAGTCCACTGACCTATCTTGCTGGCCCCAAAACATTTATTTTGACTCACTGTGTGAGAGGTTTAGACCATGGTAAACTCCATTGTTTTTAGGCCTGTGGTAAGCCAGAAATGTGGTGAAGTGCATGTCCCCTCATGATCGACAGGAAACAGAGAGAGACCACACACAGGAAGGGGCTAAGAACAAGATATACCCTTCAAAGTAGATCACATGCCCAGTAATTTATTTTTCCCAACTAGGGCCCACGTCCCAACAGCCCCTTCAGCTAATGAACTCAACAATCCATTAATCCATTGATGACAGATTAATAACCCCTTGTGGCCCAGTTACTTCTGTAGGTCCAGTGCTGGACAGTGCAGCATAGAGATCAAGCTCTCGATGCATGAGTCTTTGGGGGACATTTCATTTAAACCATAATACAAGTTTATTTGATTAAGCATCATATACCAGCTACATATTACCTTCTTTAATTCTAATTGACTTCCCCATCTTGACTGTTTGAGCTGGTCCTCACATAATATCTGTGGTGATCTTTTCAGAACACACCTTGGAGGGCTGGCCAGATAGCTCAGCAGATTAAAGCACCTGCTTAGGCAGATGCAGGGACCAGGGCTCCATTCCTGGCCTGGCGTGGCAGCCTTGCCCCAGGGCGTGCTGAGACAGTGACCGAGACTGGGTGTGATGGCATGTACCTGTAATCCCAGCACTTAGGAGGCTGAAAACAGGAGAATCACTACACGTCTGATCTGTGTAGTGAGACCCTGTAAACCCTGTACTAAATACACAAAATAAATAAATAAATAAAAGAAATTCTTCAGTGATTCCTATTACCATTAAGAGATTTCTCACTCTTTTTTCTAACCTCTTTTTAGAGTTTGTTTCTTATATAATTGCTTTATTGAGTAATAACTCAAATACCATAAAATCTATTCTTTTTAAAGTATTCAATAGTTTTATTTTTTTTAAATTTACTTAGTACAAGGTCTACAGGATCTCACTACACAGATCGGACTTGTAGTGATTCTTCTGTTTTCAGCCTCCCAAGCACTGGGATTACAGGCGCATGCTACCACGCCCAGTCTCAATCACCCTCTCAGTGCACCCTGGAGACAGGGTCGGCCTGACAGCCTGGGGATTGAACCCCTAGACTCCTGAATCTGCCTATGCAGGAGCTTTAATCCGCTGAGCTATCTGGCCAGCCCTGATTTAATGATTTCAATATATAAAACTAATCTACTATCTGTTTCTATAGCTTTGTGTATTCTGAACATTTTATACAAATAATCACGTCATGTAGCCTTTAGACTAGTATCTCTCATGTAGCATAGAATTTTTAAAGTTCATACACATTGCAGCATGCACCTGCATTTTACTCCTTTTTATTGCTAAGTACTATTGCATGGGTACTTTGCTTTCCCTGCAATCAGCAGATGGCCCCCATGATTAGGTTATTACTGTTGCTGTGGACATTTGCCCACATGTCTTTGTATGGAAGTGTGTTTTCATGTTCTTAAGTAAAACTCTAGGAATACAGTTGCTTAATTATATAGGTTTTGAGGAACTGGTAAACATTTTTCCAAGGTGGTTGTACCATTTCACAAACCCACCTGTAATATCTTGGAGTTCCAGCTCCTCTATATTCTCAACAGCACTTATTTTCCATTTTTAAAATTTTAGGGCCAGGGAGATAGCTCAGTGGTATAAGTACCTGCCTGGCAAGCACAATGTTCTGAGTTTGATCCCTAGTACCAAAAAAAAAAAAAAATCATTCATATGTGTGGTGGTGTTTGATCATGGCTTGATTTGTATATTTCTGGTGACAAATAATAAAAACACAAGTTTTATGTGCTTATTGGCTATTTATATATGTTCTTTGGAGAAATGTTCATTCAAATCCCCAGCCCATTTGCGAATTGGGTTATTTATCTCTTCATTTTTGAGTAATAATTATTACTTTATTATTAAGAGTTGTTACATATTCTGCATACCAATCTCATCAGATATATGATTTGGGCAAATTTTCAGCTATTCTGTCAGTTGTCTTTTCACTTTCTTGAATGTCCTGTGAAGCACTTTTTCCCATAATTTTATTGAGAAACAAATAGCAATGAGACAGTTCCAAATCAAATTGGTAGGACAATGGGCTGGGGAGATGGCTCAGTGGAATAAGCACTTCCCTGGCAAGCACAAGGGTCTGAGTTCAATCCTTGGTTCTGAAAAAAAAAAAAAAAAAAAATTGGTAGGACAGTTTCAACAACCAACACACCACATACTCTCCTCCCAGTGGCCATTTGCTGTACAAGACGCAGACACGACATCCTGTCCACAAACACCACTAGAACAAATCCCTCCACTCATTAAGAGAATGTAACAATACATCCATCCCAACCACTCTGAATACACTGATACAAAATGGACATTCATCTATATCCCCTTTTTTGTTTACTTCTGTTATTTGAATATTATAGGTATGTGAACTCAGCAAAACATTCTAATAGAGTCCAGCAGTCCATAATAGTATTGCGTCTTCCGCTTGACTGGCAATGTCAGAAATTGACAATTTAAGTCCTCCAAGGCTCAACATAACAACATGGCCTTACTTCTTATATTTCATTTTTATACTTTTCTGCTGGATGGTTAAGAGCAAGACCTATGCAAGTAGAATTGTAGCTCTTGGATCTGACAAGGTTAGTCACATCCCCTCAGGATTTATTGTGAGACCACCCTGTACCTCAGATTGTAGATCCTCTGTCAGTGTCAGTCATGTGGATGAGTCACGGCCACCGCCCAGCCAACTTGCTCTCTGTGAAAGCCTGAGAGAATGTTTTCTCTCCATGTGACTCTCGTTAGGCACACTCTTCATCATCGATCACCCTCCTCCTCACAATCTCCTCAATCAGAAAATTTGGGACACAACTGAGCTACATGACTTTACAGTACAAGTTCTCATATGTCCTGAGTCTTAATTGACCTTGGAAGGTCAGGGCCAAAATGCTGACTTTCCTTGTGGCCCTCTTTTTTCTCTAATTCTTGGTCTGTAAACCTAGGTTGCCAACCCTCCAGAAGAGAAGCCCATTGTCACTACCATACAACCTAGGCTGTTAAGCTCAACCTCACTATCTGTCTGAATATCAAACATCCCAGGCACAACATGGAACAGGCACCTTTCATCAAGTATTGATATGCCAAACCCCAAGTCCCTACAGAATATGATGAAAAAAATAAAAAAATTAAAATGTATTCAAAAATAGGAATAAATAATTACATAATTCTTATGTTTAGACATAAGTCCAGAAATCCAACCATATGCAACCCTGTAGCAGGACAGTCCTGCAACATTTCCCCTCCTGTCTCCTGCCCTCATTCACCACCCCCCTCTTTTCAAACAATCATCCACCCGAGAGACAGCATGGCAGCAACTGGCATGTCATGAGAAGCAGCCCGTATTCTGAAGACCAGAATGACAGGCACTCCAAGCATGAACCCACTACTACAAATTGCCATCTTTAGTGCAGTTGCCTACTTCACAGGTGTCAACACACACAGTTAGTCAGAGTGAGAATCCCCCCAATCAACCACTAGATTCAAAAATCCTCTGCAGACTCTCAGGATCATTGACCCATCCATCACAATTTTGTTTTTATTTGATATTCAATTATATTATTTCTTTGAGTTTTTTTTTATATTCATTTATTTATTTGAGACAGGGTTTCACTGTGCAGTTTGGGCTGGCCTTGTGCTCGCTTTTGTAGCCCCCAGGCTGGTCTCAAAACTCCTAAGTGCTAGGATTTCAGGCATGCACCACCATGCCTGATAGTTACTTGTGTTTTGATGTTATATCTAAGAATCGATTGTCTAATCCACGATCACAACTTACACCTATGTTTTCTGGGAGTTTCTTAGTTTTAGCCCTTTATATTTAGTTCTGTGCTCCATTTGTGTTAATTTCATATGATGTGAATATGGGATCCAAGTTTGTCTTTTACAGGTGGATATCCAGTGTAAATATATCTTTTTTTGAGATGCAATCTCACTGTGTAGGCCAGACTGGCCTTGAACTTGTGGCTATCCTACTGCCTCAGCCTCCTGAGTGCTGGAATTGCAGAGTGTGCCACCACCCTGGCTCCCCCACTCTCTCTAGTACTGGGCATTGAACACAGGACCTTTGCACTGAGCTCTATCCCTCAGCTCTTTAAAAAAAGAAATTAAAAAAAAAATTGGTATAGCTCTTGTGAGTTGTACAGGCTGGGTTTGAACTTGTGATCCTCTTGCCCCAGCCTTCCAGGGTGCTGGGGTTACAGGCATGAGCCCAGCTTCTCTGACCCTTCTTAGGTTTCTTTCTTAGCCATGCAGCTTTGTCTTCTGTCTCATCCTCAGTTCATCCAGACCCATAAACAACTGCTCCTTCTCACCCCGCCCTGCATCTCTACACACTGTTCTTTTCTACTGGAAAATCTCCATTCCCCTCTTGCCATATCTCCTGGCTGTCTTCTCTAAAATGAACTGGCATTAGTCTTGTATATCACATCTTTCAAAAAGCCTTTCCTAAGTCCCCAAGATTGTTTTAGGGACAACAGTTGTGTGCTGCACAAGACGCTGTACTCAATACCAGGAAGATGCTTAACATCTGAATATATTCCCCATTGCTAAGCACAAAAACACAATCTCTTCAAAGACAAGGCTGTTTGTACCTGGCACATATTAGATACTCAGTAAATACCATATTAATGGATGAAATCAGGAAGTCAAGGAAGAAGACATTTTTTTTTTTTTTTTTTTTTTTTTTTCAGAATCGGGGATTGAACTCAGGCCCTTGTGCTTGTCAGAGAAGCACTTATTCCACCGAGCTATCTCCCTGGCCCCCGGAAGACAGTTTTGAAAGGAAACCATAATTAGTATTTTGTATTACTACATAGAACTAAGAAGAATGAAATTTGAAAAATGCCACTGGATTTTGACTATTTTGGGAAGTTTCAGTAGCATTGTGAAGGAAGAAGCAAGAAGAGAGTGTCTTACAGATTGAATCAGTGATCAGAAGGGAAGCTTTAGTTATACACTGTTGCCAGAGTTTATTGCTGAATAAAGGAGAAAACTAAAACAGCAGTATGAAGCAGTTTAAAAGGATACTGTTTAAAGATTGAGCTTTATTGCTATGAGCTCTTCAGCTTCTTTCCTGAACTTCAGAGAGTTCACTTGTTAATGAGAATCCTTTTCCTGGCTTCTTACACTGTCATTTCTAACGTCCCCCTTGATTTCTTCACTCATCCTTCTCTTGCCCATCAAATGTCAGCCCAATCTCTGTGTGTGAATGTACGAACAAAGTACACTGCACTCTGTATATGGGTCTATCTGGCTGATTGAAGTATCCTAGAAATCTAAAGATTCCTGAGGGCAGCCAAGGCCTTTCCCCAAAGAAAGGTAGCATGGTGGAGTTGCTTATTTAGATGGAAAAAGAGCAGTATGAGGTTCCTAATACCTGAGGGCACAAAAAGAATAAGTCTCCTCTCTGCCTCTCATTCCCTTCTATCATCCCCTATGTCACTCAACCAGACCGGAATGAAATAGCTTCCTGATTTTATTTTTTGTATTCTTAGTGATTTCACCATCAACCCTGATCCATTTTCTCCTTCGTGGCATTTTTCTCCCAGAGGTAGATATGCCTGACCATGAGACCCCCAGCTTGGCTGGCTTTCACCACCAGCCTCACGCAGCTCACGGGGTATGCCATGCTTTCCTGCAGTAGCTCCTGGTCCATCTGCCCTTCCACAAGCCAGCCCAGCAGTTCGAAGCTGGCACAGTCCTGAGGCATGCCCTGGGCGTCATAACCTAGCTCTACCTGGCCCTTCCCTAGGGCGTACCTGCCCTCCACCAGGGAGCCTGTCATCACCTGCACTCTGCTCAGCCTCACTGGGTGGTTCAAAATCACTGTCAAGTGGTTCCCTTTGCGCGTGTTGTTTGTCCAAAAGAATGACTCGTCCAGAGTGTAGGCCTCCCAGGGGAAGTGAGCATCAGAAACGAACATATTGGTGAAGACAGATGCAGGGGGGTTACTAGGACCGTAAGGGATTTTCTCAATTACTGCATCCTCCTTGTCATCCAAGTGGGGGTGTGACAACCTGTGGTAGAAGAGGAACGGACTGAAGAGGATCGGGTTTTCCTGGACCAGGAGGGTGCGGAAGTGAAGGATCAACTTGTTCAGGGGCTTCTCCCTGCCAAAGAGGAGGAGGAAGTGGGCCAGGAGGGGGAGGTCCCTGCTGTGGAAGAGTTTGCCAATGATGCCTGCGTTGGAGAACTCCAGCAGAGCCCAAGGGCTGGGCTGCAGGGCGGCCACCTTGGAATAAATGCGGGTGACAAAGTTGGGGGCACAGAAGACGTCGTCCCCTATTAACAGGAAGTAATCAGAGAACTTCGCAGCGAAGCTCATCAGGAAGGCGTGATCTACGTTCTCCTTAGAGTAGCGGTCCTTGTGGGCCTCAGCGCTGCCCTTGCCATCCTCAGCGAGGTAGACGTCAGGTGGAGCGTGGATCAGCAGCAGCTGCCCTGCCAGGATCTGGGCGCTGAAGAGGCTGGCAATCTGGGCAGTAGTGTCTTGGAGCCAGGCGAGGTCAGAATATGCCAGGTGCACCAGCACGGTGAGACGTTTCTGCTCGGCCGCGGAGGAGGCGTTGTATAGGGAGGCCAGGGTGTACAAGAGGCTGTTTGGATCCTGTCCTGACACCGCGGAGATCCCCACCGTCAGCCATGCTAAGGAAAGGGAAAGTAGGGACAATTGTCAGTGTAGGCTGGAGGACAGGGCTGTCGAAAGGATTAGTGCAGGGATGCTACAGGGGTCTTCTGTCTTTCTTCCATCTCCTATTTCCTTCTGATGTTTCCAGCGGCAGAGGAGATGTCTACACCCTTGCTGCTCTAAGCGTGTTCCTTAGTCTAGCCTCATCTGCCAGCTCATTAGACTTGCAGAACCTTGACCCCAGCCCCAGAATCTGGGCTTTGAGGGTATCACCATGTGACTCATACACACACCAGCATTTGAGAAGAAATAAGCTAGGTCTCTCAGTCCCTGTGAGTCGCTTTGAGTCTTTGAATCTAAAACTCATCATTTAAGTGCTCAATACATAAGCTATTATTCTAGTTATTATAACTCTTTTATTTTTAGCCAGTTCGTTCTCCCAAAGGCCTTCTTTGAAGTAGTAAGTTAGAAAAAATATTTTCCTTAGCAGTCAGGGAAACAGACTTTTCACACTGAGCTACATTTTCAGCAGCCTCCCCCCCACCTTTTTTTTTCTTAATTTTCATTTTAAGACATAGTCTAAGATTCTAGGTTGTCCCACCAGGGCTAGAATTTGTGATCCACCTGCCTCAGTCTCCCAGAGTACTGAGATTATGAGTGTGGGCCAATATGCCCATGTAACCCTGCATTCCGGTCCCAGTTCTGCTACTGGCTGTGTGATCTTGAACCAGTCCCTTCATCCCCAAGTTTAGGTCTAAATTTATAAAAGCAAGAGAACTGTACTGTGTGTCTCTTCCAAATGTCATCCAATCCAGTGTGGCACTGCTGGTGGAGCACTGCACACAGCTGCCTTTCAAATGTGCTCTAGTCCAGCAATTTCACCTTCTTATAACAACTCTTTCCCTCCAGTGATTCCATCTTTTTTCATGTTATGCATTTTATTTACTTTTTGTATTGCTCTATCGAAACATGAATGTTGGCAACTTTATCCTCAACTGCTTACATGTTAATGCTATACAGCTGCACAGCCTTCCACTTCTAGGGTTGGTCACAATTGCAGATTCAAATATGAAGTTATATAAAGAAGAATCCTGTTCTTTGTTGCTCACCCAGTATGAATATGTGCAGTCTTGCAGATGAAAGGAAACACGTGTAATGTTCCATAATGTTTTAGAATATGTGATTAGCATATTGACTCCACCTTGTTATAACAGCTCATTTCATCTTTTTGCTCCTTCCTCATACCCTAATATGTAAATATCTCGTGGGGGGGATCATCTGCTAAATTGAAATAGTCCTAAGTGCAGTTCTATCTTTTCTTTCTTTATATGTATTTGGTACAGGGTCTACAGGGTCTATAGGGTTTCACTATGTACATCAGAGTTGTAGTGATTCTCCTATTTTCAGCCTCCCAAGCTCTGGGATTACAGGTGCAAGCCACCATGCCCAGTCTCAACCACTTTCTCAGCTTAACCTGGGGGCAGGGCTGGCCTGGCTGCTGCACTCTGCCTAAGCAGGTGCATTAGTCTGCTGAGTTATCTGGCCGGCCTTTTCATTTGATTTTTATTTTTTATTTTAAATGCTTTTGTTTGTTGGCTAGTTTGAGACAGAATCTCACTGTGTAGTCCAGGCTGACCTAGAGTTCATAATCCTCCAAGATTACAGGTATCTACCACCCAGCTCAACTAATTTCTGCCTTTTCTCCTCCATCTTCCTTATTCCCCATTGCTACACATCCATCTTTCTATCTCTTATCTTTCTCCCTCTCTTCCAGTACTGGAAATTCAATCCAGTGGTGCTCTAGAACTGAGCTCTATCCCCAGCACTTTTTAATTTTATTTCAAGACAGGGCCTCACTGAATTGCCCAGGCTGGTCTTGAACTTGCGATCCTCCTGGATCTGCCTTCCAAGTAGCTGGGACCTCACATGTGTACAACTATATCTAGCTACACTTATTTCTCCTGGAAGACCATATCCCACCCATTCCTTGGCACTCACTCTTCCTTCTCTTCTGGATCTTTTGTGTATATTTGAGGGTGATGGTGTGCCAGTCTTCCAGGGGCTTCGAGGTCTTCTTACTGTCATAATTGGCTTCCTGGGGCATCAACAAAGGCAAAGCAGAGAAATTCTTC
Source organism: Octodon degus (assembly GCF_000260255.1). Taxonomy (NCBI): domain Eukaryota; kingdom Metazoa; phylum Chordata; class Mammalia; order Rodentia; family Octodontidae; genus Octodon; species Octodon degus. The sequence goes on along the minus strand of NW_004524585.1, from coordinate 12,157,959 downwards.
TGTAAAGACAACATCATTTATCCTCCAGTGGCTTCAATAAGCTTCAAAAGGAAAAGGGGGAACGGATCACTTTTCCTGGAGCGAGTCCAGCCCCTCCTCAAGATGCCAAGGATCCAGGGCCCAAGCAGCACCAGTTCACTGCTGCGCCATAACACATGAAAAGTGAGCGCACTCTCTCCCCCTCCCCCTTTCTCTCCCCCTCTGTCCCCCTCCCCCTCTCTCTCCCCTTCCCCTTCTCTCTCCCCTTTCCCCTTTCCCCCCCTCTCTTCTCTCCCTTCTCTCACCTCTCCCCCCTTCTCCTCTTTCTCCCTCTCCTTCTCTTTCCCTCTCCCTTTCCCTCTCTCCCTTTCTCCCAAAAAAAAAAAAAAAAAAAAAAAAAAAAAAAAAAAAAAAAAAAAAAAAAAAAAAAAAAAAGAAAGAAAGAAAGAAAAAGAAAAAGAAAGAAAGAAAAGAGAGTGCGCTTCCTCCGGGGCCCATGCCACCCTCTCAGGTGGAGATGCACAGGAAGAAGCGCAGCCCGGGTGCTCCGGGGAATCCTCTGTCCTCGCCGTTCCCACCCTGCACCCCCGAGTCCCAGCTGTGAGCAAGGTCGCTACTTGGCCTTTCATAGTCATCAGGCGTTGGCCATGTTCAGTCTCCTTGGGGATCTGCAAAGTGACGAAGAGCCACAAGAGCATGATGCCCACCGAGGTTGCGAAGCAGCTCCTGCTGGACCACCGCATGGTGTCTGCCGCCGATGGTTCCTGCAGCAGGAAGTCAACACACACAGAGGAGGACTCCACCGTCCCATCCACATCCAGAACCCTGAAAGCCCCGCACATGCATTTCACCTCCTTCCTCGGGACCAGCGCCCTCCTACGCCCCAGCGCACCCTGCATCTGAGGAGGCTCGTTCCCTGCCTACACAGAAAGGCGGCCAGGCCCGTGGTGACATTCACTGCCTTTGTTGGTAGGTTTCTTTGGAGGTTCAGCTTTGGCAGAGTTTCCTGGCTCGGAATGAGCAGATTGGCTGGGGCTTCTGTGACGGGGCCAGCTCCTCTGAGAGACAGATGGCCAGGGGCCCCACCCCATTAAGTAAGTCAAACTACTCATTAAATTAGCTGAAATTGGAGGTTACTGAGATCTGTGCTAAATGGGTGCCATCCTTGCTGTTTTAGATACAAGGCAGCCTCAGCACTTCCACCTTTAATCTTATCCACAGGCCTTGGTTAAAACAGGACTCTGTTAGCTTAGGGTAAAGCTGTCCTTTCCTGGGTGTGGGGCTATGGAAGCCAGGCTGGCTCAGCCTCCGAAGTGCTTGCACAGGGCCCTCTTCCTCTGGATTGTGCCTAGAATATCAGAGGAAAGGCTTGAAGAGTTTGTCCCACTCTCAATTCTTGTCCTGCACACTCAGCACACAGAAGGAAAGCAAGTGTGGTTTGAGTTCTGCGCTAATGAAGCTATAATAGTCTCCAGTCATTCTAGTTAGGGAAGTGTCTAGGTTAGGTTTTTTTTTTTTTTTTTTTTTTTTGGCCAGCTTAGTCCACCCTGGGGGAGGGGCTGGCAAGGCATGTGGTGCTGGGGATGAAGATCTAACCGCAGTCCCTGAGCACTTTGCCTAAGCAGGCGCTTTAGACCGCTGAGCTATCTTGCAGGGCCCTAGATTAGTTTTGGATAAAAGTCAACATGTTTTGTTTCCTGCACCTACGTAGTATTTTGACAAGGGTTATAAAAAATACTTACAGCTGGATTTGGGGGTACATGCCTGTAATCCCAACATTCTGGAAGATGGAGGCTGGAGTACAGCAAGCTTGAGGCCAGCCTGGGCAACTTAACAACTTAACCAGACCTTGTGTCCAAAATAATCAGTAAATCAATCAATCAACTGGGCTGAAGAGGTAGGTCAGTGCAAAGGCCCAGGGTTCAATGCATAGTACATAAATGTAGTGAAGCTTTATTTTGTTTTTCCATAATTTTATTGAGAAACAAATAGCAATGAGACAGTTTCAAATCAATTGGCAGGACAGTTTCAATAATTAACACATTGTATACTCTCTTCCTGGTGGTTATTTGCTGTACAAGATGCGGACATGATATCTTATTTACAAACACTATTAGAACAAATCCCTCTATTCATTAAGAGAATGTAACTATATATCTATCCTAACCATTTTGAACACACTGATACAAAACGGACATTCATCTGTATCCCCTTTTTTGTTTAGTTTCATCATTTGAGTATTATAGGTGTGTTAACTCAGCAAAATATTCTAAAAGAGTCCAGTAGTCCATAATAGTACTGGGTCTTCCACTTGACTGGCAATGTCAGAAATTGTTGACCTGAGTTCCCTACAGCTCAACATAACACCATGGCTTTACTTCTTATACTTCGTTTTTATACTTTTCTGCTGGATGGTTAAGACCAAGGTAAAGCAAGACCTATGCAACAAGAGTTGTAGCTTTTGAGTCTGATAAGGTTAGTGAAATCCCCTCAGGATTTATCCTGAGATCC
>NW_004524585.1:12114384-12155149 GCF_000260255.1 Octodon degus | reverse complement strand
ACAACCTAGGCTGTTAAGCTTAACCTCACTATCTGTCTGAATATCAAACATCTTAGATATAACATGGAACAGGTATTTTTCATCAAGTATTGATATATCCCTACAGAATATGATGAAAAACATTTAAAAATTTAAAATATATTTTAAAAAATAGGCATAATTATATAATTCTTATATTTACACATAAGTCCAGAAACTAACCCTATACAACCTTGTAGCAGGACAGTCCCGCAACATTCCTTTTCCTGTCTCCTGCATTCATTCACCACCCATAGTGAAGCTTTATAAATGAAGACCTTACCTGGTTTCTTGCAGCAAAGACTTTTTGTCATATAGGTGATTCAGATATAAACATCGACGTGACAGAAAAGAAGAAGGAGACTTCTCACACTGAATAAAGTGGCTTTACAATTGTGGGTAAAAGACTTCACCATAGACAGAGCCTTTCTGTCCCTCCTGTGTCCAGCCGCGTGGAAGGGCTGCTCTCATTCAGCAGTCTGGACTTCTGGAAGAGGTCCAGAGAAAGAGCAAGAGGAGCCGGGGCCAGCAACACCCAGGAGCAGGGCACAGCCACTGGGATCTCTGCATTGTGCAGCCCTGAGCTCAGCTCCCTCTGTGATGCTCCCCTTGTGTCCTCGCTGCCTGCTCCCAGCATCACAGCCACACAGCTCAGCATCACAGTTTCATCGTCAGTACCTGTTCACTACTCACTGCCCTACAGACCCACAGCAGCACTGTGTCTTTTAATGGAGGAAAGAGATAGAGAACTGTCAGCCCCGCCCAGCGCATCCTCCACTCTTGCAGCTCTGCCTTATTCTCTCCTTCCCTCCCCTTGGTCCCAGGATGCTTGTGCTTCTCAAGGTCCCCCTGCATCCCTCCTCTTTCTCTTGTGCCTGATCCCTTCTCTCTCCTGGACCATCCCCATCACTATGAGAAATCTGTTCTCTTCTAGTGGAAAATAACACAAAAAGCAAAATACTGGAATTGGTGTTTCATGGTCTGCCTCTCTTCTCTGTGACACTGTCTAGCACAAGCCCTCGACAGTGTTGTCTCTGTCAGTTTTCCTCTTCATTCCCCATCCCCTCTTCTCAGCTTGCTCAGCTCCCTGCAGCCCCTCATCACTGCCTCCATAGAAACACTTTCTTCCCAGACACCACTCCTGCCACATCAACCATCCTTTTCCAGTTTCATTTCCTGGCTCCTCCCCTTCTAGCCTATCAATCGACGTGGCATAGGGTTCTATCCTTGGCTGTTTTCTTTCCTTACACATACTCCGTGTGTGTGTGTGTGTGTGTGTGAGAGAGAGAGAGAGAGAGAGAGAGAGAGAGAGAGAGAGAGAGAGACTTATCAGACACTCATAGACCTCTAGCCCTAAATCCTGTCTTCATTGAAATCCAGGTTACTGGACTCCTCAGCATCTCCATCTGTTTTGCTTTGTTTCATTTTGTCTTTTTTTTTTTTTTTTTTTTTTTTCTCCGAATGCCTTCAGGGCAGGTTTGGCTGGGTTGAGTTGGGGGGATCGAACCACAGCAACCTGAGCCTGACTGCTTTGTTGAAGCAGCCACTTAAAGAACTGAGCTAAGGGGCAGGCCCCCTCATTTTGTCTTTTGAAACAAGATTTCACTATGCTGTTCAGGCTGGCCTTGAACTCACAGTGTAGCCCTGGCTAGCTTTCAACTCACAGTGATCTTCCTGGTTCAGCCTCCTGAGAGCTGGGATTATAGGCAAGCGCCACCTTGCCAGGTCCAGCAACTCCATTCGGATGAACAGAGGCATCTCAACTTGAACAGAGCCAAAATGGAACTATAGACTTCTCCTGGCTCCCAGGTACTCTATTTCCTCCTCAAATGTCCTCCATCTCAGTAAACAGCATCACCATTTACTCAGGCCAAAGCCTAGGAGTTGTCCTTGATACCCTGTCCTTAGCACCCCACATCCAGCCTATGTGGTCCTGTTCCCATTTCCCCCAAAATGTACCTGGTACATGATCCCCTTCTAACACATTTCCAGCCTGGACTGCTGCAACACCTTCCAGGGATCTCTCACCTCATCCTTGTTCTCCTACAATCCATCTGTACATTGTAGTCAGGGCGACCTTTCAAAATTGTTACTTACGAATTCAATCCTTAGTACTGAAAAAAAAATTGTGACTTAAATGACTTCCCTCCTGTCTCTTATTCTTCAAGAGCTTCCCACTACAAGTAAAATGGACTCCAGACCCCTGCCCATGAGTCCACACGCCTATACACACACACACACGCATGAGCACGCACACGCACACACACACATACACACACGCACACGCACACACACACACTCTGAACACTCTACCTGCCTCTGACTTCATCTCCCTCCCTTCTCTCTCGGGCCTGGGAGGCTGCTTTCCTTGTTGGATGGAATGCTGAACAGCTTGTGCTTTCACCCACGGAGTCCAGCGCTGCCTTCTTCTCGCTCATATTTGAAAGTTGCATCTCTGCTTATTCCTGAGCTCTCAGCCGGGGTTTACTTTCCAATTCAATCTACATAGAAGCACAATATCTAAGATAAATTCCGGATATGCCATCTGATTCATGGCGTGTCCTCAGTGTATCAGGCCTTTGTACTTGCTGCTCTGCTTCCTGGCATGCTCCCCAAAGGCTGGATATGGTGCTACATACTTGCAACCCCAGTGCTCTTGGAGGCTGAGGCAGGAGGATCATGGGTTTGAGCATAGCCTAGGCAACTTAGCAACTATTTCAAAAATATAATAAAAAGGGTAAGGGATATAGCTCAGTGCAGAGGCCCTGGATTCAAGTCTCAGTACAGAAAGAATAAAAAATAGCTCCCGTCTATCGATTTTCCAATGTCAGCTTCCCTCCAAACAAACCAATCTGAGCTCAGATATTCTCTTCGCTGCCTCAGATTATTGCAGCTAACATAGCTCCTCATCCATCTCTTCTTTTACTTCTCATGTATTCTGCTCTATTCATCATCTATTATTGCCAGAAAGCACTCTCCTTATTTATGTTTATTGTCTGTCTCTATCCACTAGACTAGAATACAAGCCCCAGAAGGGCAAGGACTTCGCTGTAGCCAATCCTATGTCTATAGCTCTTTCCCTAGTTCCTGATCCAGACACCTACGCTCAGCGAGCATTCGTGACCTCTCTGGCTATTAGGGACTCTGATACGATAGTAGACAAAGGTCATCTGTTCCCCTCAAACACTACTCTGGGCACTGGGGGCACAGTAGGCAGGGGACCTGAACTGCACTCAGATTGTATATGTCTAACAATTGGGGAGCACTCCTTCAGACTCAGACCCCTGAGCCAGAATCTGATTCTACTTAAACTTATTTCCTATATGACCTTGGCTGAATAGCTCAGCTTCTCTGCCCCAATTTCTAGCCCATCAAATAAAGACAATATTAGGGCTGGCCAAATAGCTCAGTGGATTAAAGTGCCTGCTTAGGCAGACGCAGGGGCTGGGAGTTTGATCCCTTGGCCCTGCCCCTGGGGTGTGCTGAGATGTTGATTGAGACTTGGCGTGGTGGCACCTGCTTGTAATCTCAGTACTTGGGAGGCTGTAAACAGGAGGATCACTAGGGGTCCGATCTATGCAGTGAGATCCTGTACACACTGTCTTAAATTAAAAAAAAAAAAAAAAGGCAATACTGATGGCTGCTCCTGAGTGTTTATGAAGATTAAGAGGTCTACACAGAAATGCCCAGCATGTAGCAAGCGCTCAGTATTACCACTTTTGTAGAAGGAACAACCACCACACTCAGCATGGTGACCAGAACCATGTTCTGTTCCCAGCATCCACACTCTTTGAGATTCTTACACAGAAGTGCTGTGGTCTGAGAACCCTTCTGTCTACTGCCATCTCTTTACCACTTCTTAGAAGGTTTTGGAGGAGGCAAACACAGGAGGATGGAAAATAAACATTCCAAAGCCCCAACCCAGCCCCAGGTTCCTCACCAACACTGATTGGGGCTGGGCCCCTGTTGCCACTGCATGTTCTGACTTAATGGAAGTCAGAGTTGTCCTCAATCCAGGGACTGTGAGCCAGACCCAAAGGAGAGGGATGGGGCAGCAGGACGCACACTTCCTTTTTGGTCTTTCTTCCTGGGTACTCCAGCAGATGCTCCGTTATCAGCCCTTGTTCCTGCTAAAGGTGGAGAGCTTCTCAGCCTAGAGGGGGAGCCCCTTGGTGCAGAGAGAGAAGGGGCTCTGCCCTGCATGCAGTCTGACCATAGCATATCTGATCAGTCTATACACTGTATTTAAAAATTTTGATTCAAACTTGAACATTTAAAAGTTGGACAGGGTGTGGTGGTATATACCTGTAATCCTAGTACTTCAGAGGCCAAGTCAGGGTGATTGTGAGGTTGAGGCCAGCCTGGGGCTATATGACAAGATTCTGTTTCAAAAAGCCCAAAATAAATAATACATAAAAATTGGGAGAGCTTACATAACAGACTAAATAATTGGCTTTGCTTCATAAATCAGAACTCCCTGCAACCTCTTCTGAGTGATGACAGCCCTCAGCAGCCAGATATGCCCGCTCACTTCTCCCTGCCTGTCTGCCAGCTTCACTCATTTGCTTGTCTTCAAGTTTTCAACTCCTGCTCTAAGTCATGTTTTGGAAGACATAAAGACTCCCCATTAGATGCTAGTCTCATGCTTGCACCTGTTTGGCTTAAGTTGCTACAAATATGGGCACAAAATGACCTCTAGTTTGATGAGCTGCAGCCAAACATATGTGGAAAACAAGTAGAAGAGTGTAGACAACAGAAAAGTGAACAATGAAACACAGACCAAAGAGCAAATATAATTGTTGATTTTGTATATCATGTGGCCATGTTCTAGGGGTCTTAATTGGAGTGGTGGAATGGGAACAGTGGCTGAATTTCAAGGTTAGGTGAGTATGAGCTGAGCATAGTGGTCCATGATTGTAGTCCTAGAACCTTGGAAGGCCGAGGCCATAGGATTGCAAGTTCAAGGCCAGCCTAGAAGAGATTACCCTAATTCAAAAAAGACTAGATCGTATGAATGGGAGGACTCACTCTTTGTAATTCATCAGAGCTCTCCAGTGAAATGGAACCACTAAAATTTACTTTCTCTTAATTCTGGAGGCTAAAAGCCCAAGATCAAGGTGTCCCCAGAACTCTTTCCCCTGATGCCCCTGTGCTTGGCTTGTGGAAATCTATCTTCTTCCAGTTATCTTCAGCTGGTCTTTCCTCTGGTGCATCTATGAACATCTTAAAAGCTGCCCAAAATAGGGGAAAAAAGCCTCATCTTGGAGCAGTATTTTTTCAAACTGAGGGTCACAGTCCATTAATTGACTCAACCAGCATATAGGTCTGTTACTATGTAAACAAAAGTTCTAGAGATGACAGGTGTTTATGTTCACTGTGGCCTAGAGGGGAGAGGGGTCAGTGTTGCCAGTTTAAAGGAGGCAGCTGGCTGTGGATGTGAGGCCAGAGCTTCATGACCTCTCTGCTCAACTTCACAGAGGCCAGCCCATGTTTGGGGAAGATGAAAGGCAAGCAGTGGGATTGCCATTCTGCCTCTATTTCTGATAGCATTAGCATTATCTGTGTGACTGTTGACTGATGAATCGTTCTGAGCCTCTGTTTCTTCCTCTCAGAAATGGTGACAATCATCAAACCTTCACAGGGTTGATGTGTCCAGGAGACTGGTGCTATGGTTTGGATCAAAAAAGTCCCTCCCCCCTAAGGCTCATGTGTTTTAGAGGCAGCCTTTGGAAGGTGGTGAGGCCATTGGGCACCATTACTGAATGTGCTGTTGGGAGGTGGGGCATGATTGGAGGAAGTCGGTCTTTGGAGCCAGCTGTAACCTGGAAGGCTCGATCCTGTCCCCATTCCCTTCTTCTCAGGCTCTTCTCCCGCTCTCTTCTTCCTGGCCGCCATGAGGTGATTGGTTTTTCCTCTGCCATGGCCTTCTCCTCTGATGTTTCTGCCTTGGGCCCAACTAAGGATGGACCGAAATCTCTGAAACCAAGAGCCACAATAAAGCTTCCTCCATCAAGCTGTGTCTGGTGGGTATTGTTTTCCCCAGGAACTGAAAAGGTGACCAATATAATAGTGAATTACTCCTGGCCAGTGGCCTGGTCCTACTCATGTTAGATCCGTATTTCCAGTTATTCACATATCACTCCTTCCTGCCAGGGAAAAGAAAAAGGAGAATGAAGGTGTAACATTTAGTGTAGGTGATGCAGGGCTGGGCAATGGCATGAGTTGGCTGAAAGTAGAATCTCAAGTAGGCATGGTGGATGTGGTGGAGCTCAGTAAAGTTCTCACACAGTACTGCAGCCAGTTTCCATCCTGTTGAATTAAGACTTCTATACCAAATACAGACAATTCCAAACATTCCAGCTCTCCAAGCCCACAGAGCATGCTGAGAGGGGCTCTCCTCTCAGAGACCCAACTGGTTCTAAAGTGGCCAAACCAGAACGGGAAGAAACACACCCTGAAGCCCTGGTGTGGGTTACTCTGCCACCCCAACCCCATGGGTGGGCCGATTGCACCGTGGGAACATTCTATTTGCTAGGGCCGGGACTACACAAGCCTAGTCTTTCGGGCCCCACACTTAAATAAACCAAACTTTAGAACAGAGGTGCCAGCACCTAGCTCAGCTGTGCTGAGTCAGCAGAAGAGAGATTTCCCAGACTTGAGAGCTGGCAGTGGCTGGGGGTGTGGCTCTAGTAGAAGCCTGCGGGGTAGGGGTGTCCCTAAGAGGAGGGAGGTAAGTGGGGAGAGGAATAGCCGGGACCGGAAAGGAAGAAGAGACGGGGAGGAAGAGGTATCTATTACCAGGCGCCTCCCCAAGACGCAGACCGAGCTTCCCAAGGAGGGACTGAGGGACAGAAGACTGGGCTCTCGGTGGTGTGGGCTGGGGTGGAGCAGAGCAGCGAGCACACGAATCCTGTAGAAGAGCTCAGGCCACAGGAATATGAGGGCAGAGGGGGGGCAAGGAAGGAGAGCACGCGGTCATCTCGGCTGTGCTCGTCCACCTCGTGGGTTGGCTCCCCCAGCCCTGCCTCTGATCTGTGAGGGCTTTCCTGCCTCGCGTGATCAAGCAGTCTTCTCGTTCACCAAGCCCCATTCTCGCCACGTGGAGCCACAGACACGCAAGGCCATTTGTACTCCCCTGTAACAGAAATCCGCGGTGCGCCCGCCGCGCGCCCTGAGGTAGGGTGGAGCGCCCCCTCCCGCGGCTTCTCTTCTGGGGAGGCAGCCGCCGCCGAAAAGACGCGGCCGGAGCTCTAAGTGCGGCGCTCAAGGGCAGTGACAGGACACAGTGGCAATCGCATGAGTAACACAAGCGGCTCTCTCGAGTTTGTGGGCTTCCCCACCGGACATCTGACCCCAAACATTCCTGGGTACAGGACGAGAGAAGTGGAGATGTTGGCCTCGAATTAGAGATGAGAAGCTAAGGGTCTGGCCCGTTCTTCGGGCAGGCGGGGGGGGGGGTAGTAGAGGAGGGTCGGCAAGGGAAGGAAGGTCGGGGCTGTGAAGACCTGAGCAGGGAGGGACCGAGGGAGGCGCGCGGCAGAACCCTAAACCTTGAGTCGCGGGGGCGGAGCCGAGGCGGGGCCAGGGCGGGGCACCGCCCCACACGTGCGGTACGTGCTGCGCCGCCGCCACCCTCCCAGCCCGCTGGGGAGCCGGGCCACCCCCACATCCTGTGGCCCAGTCCCCCAAGCGTACGGAAGGGGAACACTGCTCCCCTAGTTAGGGCCCCTGGAACGCGATGGGATCCCATCGCGGCGACCGGAAGGACCACTGAGACACCTCCTTAGCACTAAGGCAGGCAGGCGGACCTTGGGCCGAAGCGGCAGTCTGGGACGCAGGCCCGGGATGGGTTCAGCGGGTTGGGGGCTGAGGTCGCGGACTGAGTGGGCTGGTGATCCCCACAAATGCGTCCGAAGGGCCCGGAGCTGCCCACACGGGGGTGGCTTGGGAGCCGAGGCCCGGGCGGGGGCGGAGTGTCGTCCCACAGTAAGGAGGGGCAACTGGGGACGTGGCATTCGTCGTGGGGTTCGGTTCAGCTTGGGCTGCGGCCCCACTTCCCCGCAGGACCGGGACCGGCCCCGTCCCGGCCTCGCACTCGGTCCCTGGGGAGCCAGGCTGGGTAGCACCGGGCTGAGTAGCCCAGGTCGGCCGCGGCCGTCAGTCAGCTCCGGACCAGACAATGCGGCACGGGCCCCGCCCCCGGAGGCCGACGCGGCCCGGGCGCGGCCAATCACCGCCCGCGGCGAGGCTCTTTAAAAAAAGAAGGGCCGGCGCGGTGTGGCTGTCAGCTGGGATGGATCCCTCCGCCCATGTAAACACACTTCATAAAGGGCAAGAGGAAGCGTCTCCGCGGGCGGGCAGTCTCCTTCCCGGAGAGCCCTCCTGGTGCCTGGGTTTCCTCACTGGCCTGGCAGCCGCCTCCTCCCTTAACGTCACACCGGTCCATGCGGAGCCAAACAGCTGCTACCTGATCTGGAAGCAATAGCAGCTCGTCACTGAGAGTCGCTACCGGAAACGGACGGAGCAGAACTGGGGGACTTGTGAGTTGGGAAAAAATCCCAACACACAGCTGAGAACTGAATTTTTATTAGGCGTGTTCCTCCTGTGTCCTTCAGTTAAGTAATAGCCACAATTTACACATGTCTATAATTCTCATAGACTACCTGGCCGGCAGGATGCCAACATTAAGGGTGAAAATACCGCTGTCCCGTGAGAAGGGGATTGACAGAATTTCGATTCTGGCAATATCCTCATTGCAAAGGATGTCCAGAGCAAAGAGCAACAAAATTTCTCTCTCCACAACACTTTTATGAAAACATTAAAATATTCAAAGTATGCCAAAGGGAGACTTTCAATAAAAAAGCTGTTTTTGAGACAGGGTCTCCGTGCATTTCAGGCTGGTCTCAAACTCACAGTGATCCTCCTGCCTCAGCCTCCTGAGTGCTGGGATTACAGGTATGCATCACCATGCCTGGCACAGAAGTCGTATCATTAAAAGCTCTGATATTTTTCTTTTAAGACAAACAATACTAATATATGAATTATTTTTTTCTAAACTAAAACTTCAGGTTTGCAGTGTTGGCCTTTTGCAGTTAATAAATGAGTTTTGACTTGCAGTTTGCCTCCTGGCTTCTAAAAGTTTGTGGTTACTGACCTAGCTTCTACCACTATACCTTGTTAATCTCCTACCATCACTGATTTTTTGTGATAGGATGCCAGCTACCAATTTTGCTTGAGCGTCTGTGAAATTGGCAGCAGAAAAAGGCTTATCCAGATCCAAAAGCCCTTTAGAAAAGCGTTTTCCAAGGATCACTGTGAACTTTTTTTGGTCCTCAAGTGCCTCTGGGAATTTTATCTGAGAGGAGGCCTTTATCCTCTTCTCTTGGGTGTAGAGACTTCCTCTAAGTGAATCTGAAAACAGGATTAAGGCTCTGTTGACCCCTCCTTGTGGAGGTGCTGGCAAACTGTCCTTTGATGGGTTTGGCCACTTTCTGGAGAAAAGAGGTCATTTCTGTGTTGAAGTGATTCTTTTGGAATTTTCTGGTTTTGGAGATCCTCATATATACTCCTCTCCCCTAAAATAAGTGGCTCAAATGTGTTTATATCTCTTGAAGTTACTTTACCTCTGAGCCTCCACCATCTGTTTGCACACTGGGAATAACAGCGGAGCCAAACCAGTAGGATTGTTGGCAAGACCAGTGGGCTGAAAATCGCAAAGCATATTACAGGGCCGCCATACAGATGCAGTGGCAGCACCTATACAACCCCAGATTCGTATCTCAGGGGCATACATTCAAGCTGATCCCCCTGCCTAGAAAATCCATCACCATTTCCCACGTTTCTTTTCCTCTTGGGTCTTGTGTTTACTTCTATTTTGGCACAGACTCTTAAGCCCAAGTCTTTCTTTTTCTTTTGGGCGGAACCAGGGATTGAACTCAGGCCCTTGCACCTGCCAGTCAAGCACTTATTCTACTAAGCCATCTCCCTGGCCCGCTTGGCACAGAGTCTTGACGTGACTGAGTGATCGCCTTATGTGTCTGACTCTAATACACTATTAACTTCTTGAGGGCAGGGACTCTGATAGGTAGTAAATAATAAATGTTGGCTTAACTTCTGTCTCCACTTCTGATTTTTCCCCTTCACGTTTGCATTCTTCAGCCTATTAGGCATCTCCAGCTCTGTGTACCAAGTTCAACATGTCCAGAAGATATTATCCTCCTCCCTAGATGACTTCCTGGGTAGTGTCATCATGGAATGTCCAGGTAATGCCAATGGACCCATCCACTCAGGCATGTATGGCAGGCACATGAATCATCTTTCAAACCTCAGGGTTCCTTTTCAGTCTACCTGTCTGTCCTAATTTTATTTCCCGTGTTTGCACCCCTTCCTCTGAATCAGTAGTATCACTGCCTGAATCTAGGTCCATTACTGTATATAATTTATGTATCCATTTATTTTTGCCTTTTTGAGACAGGGTCTCACTATGAAGTTCAGACTGGCCTTGAACTCACTTTGTAGCCCAGGTTGGCCTGGAATTTACAGTGATCTGTCTGCCTTAGCCTCCCAAGAGTTGGATTACAGGCATGCACCACCACCACGCCCAGCTCATTACTATATATAGTAGGACATGGGAGTCCTAAGGAGTTGGGCAAACTATATAAACCTTACTTGTAACAGACATAAGAGTAGAGTTGCTGTTTGGATTACATGATCAAGCATAACACTTAGAACAGTGTCTAGGATATGCAACTGGTTGAAATGATTGTCATCGTTACTGTTACTTTCTCACATACATGCTGCTCTTACATTCAAGCTGATCCCCCTGCCTAGCAAATCCATCTCCATTTCCCACGTTTCTTTTCCTCTTGGGTCTTGTGTTTACTTCTATTTTGGCACAGAGTCGTGACGTGACTGAGTGATCGCCTTATGTGTCTGACTCTAATACACTATTAACTTCTTGAGGGCAGGGACTCTGATAGGTAGTAAATAATCAATAAATGTTGGTTTAACTGAACCGTCAGGATAAACTCCATCCCGAGGCGGAAGGCTCTGCCCCTCCCGATTGAAGGGCGGGGCGGGGAGCTCAGCACAGGGGGTGGGTGGGGGTGGGGGTGGGACTCTTTTTCCTCGCCGTGGCGGCGGAAGCGCACGGCGTGGGTTAGCGGCAAGACGTCGTCGCAGGAAAAAGCCCGAGGTGCTGCCGTTGCTGGTCCAAGTCGGACTCGGTGTTGCCAGCGCTCGGCCCGTACAGCTCGCCCTCGCCCCCGCCAGACCCGCGGGATGGACCCGGCCACTGCGCTGCCCCCGGGCCCGCGCCCGGCGATGCCCCTCGGGGGCCCGGGCCCGCTGGGCGAGTTCCTGCCGCCTCCTGAGTGTCCGGTCTTTGAGCCCAGCTGGGAAGAGTTCGCGGACCCCTTCGCTTTCATCCACAAGATCCGGCCCATTGCTGAGCAGACCGGGATCTGTAAGGTGCGCCCGCCGCCGGTGAGTCACCCAGCATCCCGGGTCCCGCTCCCGACCGCGGAGCGAGGACGCCGGGTCTCGGCAGGGAGTGCCCCCGGGCCCCGTCGTGGCGGGGCTGCTGGGGTCGCGGGTCGGGGCTGCTTCGGGTGGGAGGTGGGGAGCGCGGCGGGCCCGGCCGGCTGGGTTTGGCTCCGAGTGAAGATGGCAGGAGCCGGGAGCCCAGGAGCCCGGCGGGGAGCCAGGGCCGGGCCGGGCCGGGCGCCGGGCGCGGGGTGCGGGTGCGGGGGTGGGGACGGGGGACTCGCGAGTTGTCGTGTGAGGAGGAAAGTTTTCAATATGGCGGCGGGAGCCCCTAGTCCTTTGTGTGGTGGCGGCGGCGGCCCGGAGCGGGCCTCACCTGGGCGCCCCACCCTCCCAACCGGGTGCCCCCACCCCGCGCGCCCGGGGCCTCCAGGTGCCCCACGGGCCGGGGTCGCGAAAGGGCGGCCGGCGCGGACCGGGGCGGGGAGGAGCCTGGACCGGGCCTGGAGCGGACGTGTTGCGGGGACGCGAGTGTCGGGGGCCTGGGGGCGGCGGGGACAGCGGCTCGGGCCGTGGGCTGGGGTGTGGGCGGTGTCGCGGCCCGCACGTCGAGGGGTAGGTGCGTGCCCAGGCCGGCCCGGCCTCCCGGAGCCGAGCGCTGTGCCCCTGTCAGGCCCTCTGCCGGGGCTGTGGGCCGGGGGTGGTGACGCTCGCGATCCGAGGACCCCCCCGGCTCGCCCCGCCCTCCATCCCCGGGAGCCCGACCCTGCGTTGCCAGCGCCCACCCTTGCGGGAGGCCTGGGTCCGAATTGGCCCGAACGACGGTTGGACGGGCTGGGGCGGTTGGAGGAGGTTTAACTGCCTCCCTCTCCTCCCCGCCCCGGAGACCCCACCCCCACCCCACCCCTTCGCCTTCAACTTGCTCTTTGTAATGATCCTTGGAGTTGCGGGGCTTTGCTTATCATTCCGTTTTGGGAAGCTGTTTTGAAAGAAGGTCCCTGAACTAGTCCTACTTATCTGCCCTACTCCCACCCCTCGTCCACACAATTAAAATCAAGACATCATACTTGAGTTTTTCTTGGACAAGTTGGCAAATAAGGGATGAAATAAGTGGCCAGCTTGTAGAGGGGAAATGTTTTGAAAATAGGTCCCAATTTTCTTGTGGTATAGCGAACTAGGTTGATTATTGTTGCTTTGAGAGGAGCACGATACATTGCTTTTGGAGTGTAGAGGCCTGCAGAAGTTAGACCTGGGGCTGGTTAGCCGAGGTTTCAATTCTTGAAGAATTGGTTGTTTCAAACATTTAGCAATTTAGCTTTATGTAAGATGTTAGGAAAGTCGAATGTGAATAGTGGACATTTGTGTTCTTAGGACCTTACTCAGAAATTAGACAAATTTGAGTAAGTTGTTAGTAGCTAAAATAAGAGGAGTTAGGTTCTTGGTAGTTGTCCTCCATGTTGGTATTGTGGTATACTAGGGCTAGGGTAAATTCCTTTATCTTTTTGCTTTTCATAGGACTCTTTTCACGAAAAGATAGTGTTGTGGTTAGGCTTGGCTATCCCATTTCCCCATCTGGACTAGCATATTTTGCACTCTGCAAAATCTCCGATTGTGTTGCCTTTTCCACTCTATCAGACAAACATCATGGCCACCATTTTGTATTGAGAATACTTTACAGCCTGAGGAAGTGGGCAGAGAGGAAGAAATAATCTACAAACATAACCCAAGGTTCTGTTTTGGAGACCTCCTTTGTGTAGAGGGGGCTTGCTACCTCCTTTGTTTAACAAACTACTATGCCAAATGGAAAGAGTTTAGGAGTATTTGCTGTTGATATAACCACTAAAAGGGAAATCTTTCATGAAGTTGTAGCCCTTGAGGAAGGGGTCTTTTTGAAACAAAGGCTTCTTAAGATATAAACAGTCTTTGTTTTAGAAACTGTTGTATTTTAGGAAAGCTAACCGTGAACAAGTGGTTTCATATAGTTGAAAAATAGCAAAAACAAACAAAAAATAAACCTTTTCTGAGAAATATTTTTTATGATAGCTTTATATGCTTGTGTTTCTTGGGTGATTTTTTTTTTTTCCTTTTTCATTGAGTTTTTGGAATACCAGTGGGCTGTATTAAACCCGGGAGTTGGCTTTTCGTGTTCTACTTGCTAGGAGATAAGAGGGAATTATAAAGCATATGTTTGTCTTCTTACCTTTGTATCTTTGATGATACTTAGTCTCAGTTTATAGGTGCTTTCTGAGTGAGAGTCGGAAACTACTTGATTATGAATGCTGGCTGTGACATTACTTTGTATAATAGGAACATAGGAGTTTGTGGAAATATAGTAGGGTTAATAGGCTGAAAATTCTAAATCAAAATGACTATATTCAAGTAGAGTTCAAGAGAGAAACAAAACTTTGTCCAAATTATATCAAAGGTTTTTTTTGTTTTGTTTTGCGGAACCGGGAATTGAACTCAGGCCCTTGTGCTTGCCAGGGAAAAGTTTTTTTTTTTTAACCTAAAACATTTTTTAAATTTACAATTAATCTGGTTTCTGGCCTCATCTTTAAAATACAAATTTAAATTTACTCCTTAACATGCTTAGATATGTAAGGATTAATGATATTTTCCATATCACTTTGTAGTATTTGGAGATGGTCAATTGAATTTTAGGGGTATGTATAATTATTAGGCAAAAAAAAAAAAAAGGGTTGGCTTGCTCAGTAGATACTTTTTGAATTCTCCAAGTTTCATAAAAGTATCTGTATTTGGTGGTTTTATGCTGCTTCCAAACACCAAACATTGATTGGTGGTAACTAGGAAGATTCCACAGATATCTTTGGCCCTGTCCAAAAGTGAGTGATTTAAATCAAACCCCTGATGGAATAATAGCCACTTCTGTTTTGTTTTTAAGACAGGGTCCAGGCTGGCCTTGAACTCACTATGTAGCTCACTTATGCAGTGATCTTCTTACCTTAGCCTCTGAAGTTCTGGGATTACAGGCGTATGCTACCACACCCATCTAATAAACTTTTTTTTTTATTTTGCAGTTTAACTTCCTATGGTCACTAGTTTTATGCTGTCGTCTTTGTAGGCAAAGTATAGAACTGCTTTGTTTCAATATGGTTAACATCTTTAAAGGAGTGAACCTATTGGTTCCACTCTTAGAGAATAAGGAGGAATTTAAATATACATTTACCTTTATGGTAGAAGTGTTAATCACTTGGAGCTTGCTTATTTATTTAGGTTTTTTGAGACAGGGTCTCACCATGTAGTTCAGGCTGGCCTTGAATTAACTATGTTGCCCAGACTGTCTCCAACTTCAGGCAATTCTCATGCCTCAGCCTCCTGAGTACTGGGGTTACATACGTGTGCCACTATGCCCAGCCACATGTTTAAAACTTTATAGTCATGTGAATAAAAATGTTTCCAGTAGAGGTGGGGAACAAGATTCTAGGGCTGACTCAGGTATTCACAGTATCACATTCCATTCTAAAGTTCTATTAATTTTGTTGATTAACTCAGTAAGAGTTGCAGCTTGATAGGTGTATTATGCCTACTTTTCTGCTGGTAAATCAAATCTAGGTAAAAACTAGGCCGGGGGTGGGGGCCTGGATATGTACACTTACACGCCCTATCTGTCAGGAGAGGATGAGGCAGGAGGATCACTGAGTTTAAGGTCAACCTGGGATACATGGTGAAACCCTGTCTCAATAAACAAAACAAAACAAAAATCATTTTAAAAACTGTAACAAGTGATGTTTTTATTCTGTTCAAGGCAGATGCTTGTGACCTATAATTGCAGAATTGAATCTAAACTACCTTTTTCTCCTAGGCAGGATAGTTTTTTTTTTTTTTTTTTTTTTTAAGGATAGTCTTAAATTTGTCTTTAAAAGCAGTTATAGCCAGGTGTAGTGGCTCATGCCTGTAATTCTGAAGTCACTTGTAATTGCAGTACTCAGTAGTAGGCTGAGGTAAGAGGATTGCCCTGAGTTCCAGGCCTACCTGAGCTACATTGTGAGACTGTCTCAAAAAATAAGTGGTCTAAAAAAACATTTTAAAGAGGAAAATTAGTAAAGTGTTATAAATGAATACCAGTGTTTTTTTGAGAAATAAAGCTTTAATAAATGAACTCAAAGCCAGAGTTTGAATGCCTTTACTTAAAAACTATTTTTTTTTCTTTTTTTTTTTTTTTGCAGTACCAGGGATTGAACTCAGGACCTTGCGTTTGCTAGGCAAGTGTTTATTCTACTGAGCTATCTCCCTGGCCCTTAATTTTCTTTCTTTCTTCCTTCCTTTCTTTCTTTCTTTTTTTTTTTTGGTGTTAAAAACTAATTTTAAATTTTTTATTTTTTTCGGAACCGGGGATTGAACTCAGGCCCTTGCGCTTGCCAGGGAAGCGCTTATTCCACTGAGCCATCTCCCCGGCCCCTAAAAAGAAAATTATTAAGGCTTATTTCTGGTTCCAAGTCAGTAATGACTTGTTTATATGTTTGATGTGAGGAATAGTAATGAAGCCCATAATGTTTGGGATATTTCAATGGGCAAAACTTGTCAGGGAATTTCTTTTAGAAAGGTAAATACTGTAAACTTTGTCATTATCAAAAATTGAACTTGGTGTATGTATTGAAATTGGATCTTTTGAGCATTTTTGTAACCTGTTACCATTTTCTTAGTTGGTCAACATGAAGGATGGCGAGAGAAAGGAGAAGAGAGCACCTACTTACACTCACAAATGAAAGTTTTAAGTAGCTTCCTGGTACTTTGGGTTCCTGGAAGGCTTCTTGTATGTGCTTTCCAAATGCCATCTCCAGGTTTGAAAAACCACTGACCTACCAAGGTCTTTCCTTTGTTCTTGAACAGTTGATTTGTTTTATGTTGAAGTTGTGTGTTTTTTCCTTTTCTATATGATAATTAGGTATCCTCTATAGATTATGCTTATATGCTTGTGTCAGGTACAGATTATTGCCATCTGCAAAAGAAAAAAAATTGGATGGAACTAATGTTAGGAAGTGGAGACCTGTTTTTTGAAATTCTGTTAAATATGGGTTCCTTGAAGCAGAATCATCAAAGACATATTGATGAATACTTTGGGGTAATTGAGTAGATGGGATGGATGGGTGATACCTGGGAAAAGCTACCTACCTGGCCAGTGTCACTAACATTGTTTTATTTCCCTAAGGTTTAAGAACTAATAATTTAATTTTGAAAATCTGTGTTGTGAAACTCTTGTTTTAGGTATGAAAATTGCATACATCCTAATAAGGATGTCTTGTTTTGTTTTGAGACAGGGACTCTCCTTGCTCACGCTGGCCTTGTACTTGTTTGTAGTCCAGGCTGGCCTCAAGTTTCCCAAGAGCTGGGGTTACTGGCATGCACCACCTCTCCTAGTTCCCAGTAAAGACTTCTTAAGTATTAATTGCTGTCTGCTAGAGTTGAATTAAAGAGAAAATGTACATCTCCAGAAATTATTCCAAAATGTTTTGTTTTGTTTGTCATCAACTGTTGGATGAGTTCCTTGATGAATTTGCTTCTTTCATCCAAGGTTTTTCAAGTAGACCAGACTAGTGAAGAAAAACTTTTTTTTTTTTTTTGGTGGAACTGGGGATTGAACTCAGGCCCTTGTGCTTGCCAGGGAAGTGCTTATTCCACTGAGTCATCTCCCCAGCCCGAAAAACTGACTCTTGAGTGAGACATTCTAGTTTTACAATTGTAAGATATTTGGGAAAAACACGGAATTTGGCTAGATACAGTCTTCCAAGTCCATTTCCCCGCCACTGTGCTTTAAAACAGGTCTTTTTTCTTCTGTAGAGATGAAGTCTTGCTGTGTTGGCCAGGCTGACCTTGAATTCCTAGGGTCAGATCCTCTTGCCTCAGTTTCAGAATAGCTGGGACTAGAATTCCCTCCACCTCATTTGATTAAACATTCAAATCTTGGTTGCCATATATCTTTATACATGGCTTTACTGTTACCCTATATTTTAAAATTCCTATTTTAAAAAAAAATCACTTAAACTGTTGGTTTTTTTTTTTTTAATATAAAGTTTGACTTACTTGATTCTACCAGAGGTATCACTACTGAGTATAAATTTAAATTTTTTTATTATAAAAGTTTCGGGCATATACAAATATCTAGAAGAGCCTATCTGTTTTCTTGGATATAAAAGCAAAGAGAGCATCATTGGGGTTGAGGGAGATCTTGTAAATCTTGTAATTTTCAGTTGTAGTGAAGAGCTTGCTTTAGTTTTATCCTATTTAGGTTATAGGTGACATTTGAGCAATTCAGAAGGAGAATTCTAGCTTTTAGTGAGAGGTGGTCACTTTGTCCAGTTAGTGGAGATTTTTTTTTTTTTTAATGGTACCAGGCATTGAACTCAGGACCTTGCACTTGCCAGGCAAGCACTTATTCCACTGAGCTATCTCCCCGGCCAAAAGTCCCCCCCCCCCTTTTTTTTTTTGTACTGGGAATTGAACTTAAGACCTTGAGCTGGCCAGGCAGGTGTGTGCCACTGAGTTACATCCTCAATGGGAGATTGTATTTCTCCATTTTAGCCAGTGGCTTTGTTGCTTTGGTACACATTTTGAACCTTTGAAGAAACTTGGCCATCTTTGAGGATGGGATTGGGGAATGGTTGGAGAGCAGTTCCTACCAGCATCATTGCACTCTGTTATCTGTCCATTTTTGTGCTGGCAAGACTTCATCTCAGTTTTTCTCTCTTAGGAAGAGGCTTTCTGGTCAGAGTGGGCATTTATTTAGCTGACTGAACAATTAGGATTGGGAGTAAAAAACAGAACAATTAGCATCAGGAGTAACTAAGAAACAATGAAATCCCTATCTGACAAAGGAGTGTTAAGGAAATAATAATGAGGAGTCTAGTGAGTTGGTGATGAAGTTGTTAGGTTCACTTTTCTGTATAGTATGGTAGTTTGACTTTCTTATTTATTTATTTATTTTTGGTAGTTTGACTTTCAACATGGATGCAGTTTCTGTTTCAACAGAATAGCTAATTAACATTTATATGGTATTGAATATGTGGCTGTGCCTGATAGACAGCAAGCCCAGAACCTTGCACATGGTAAACTGGCAGTGTGCTACTGAGCTATGCACTTGAGCCCTCAAGTATTTTCTTTAAAATGGGTAATTTAAAAATTAGCTTCTAAAAAATATTTTCTACCTAAAGTTTATTAACATCTAATGACTTCTCCTTCCTGAAATAGTGATTTCATTTCTTAGGTAGTGCATCCAAGCAGATCTGTATGAGTAATGTTTTAGAATCTTTTGATTCCATTTCATTTAATGTAATGTCTTATAAAATGCTGTAAAAGTTAAGGACTGTATCATTTTTAAAAAGCCATTCCTTTATTATGTAAGAGAGGACAGGTATTTCAAGATTTTTAAAAATAGGTGAGTAGAGTTTTGAATTCATTTCCATTATGACCTTGGACAAAGTCGATTATAATGTATGTGTTCTTATCTACTATAAAGGGATCTGCCACTGGCCTAGGGCTGCTGTCTAGATTAACTAACTAATTGATGGATTGTTTAAGGCGCTTAAACCCTAAAGCTTTATTTGTCCATTACTAAAGAGGCTAGGTACATGTTTAGTGAAACAGGTTAGTGCCAAATACGCATCCTTCATTTTCCTTAAAGGCAAAAGGAGTTATAAAAAAGTAAACTTTGAAAAGACAAAATGCCCAGCATCAAAAATAGAATATATAAAATGTCATTCCTCTGTTGTCTTAAGTGAAGTCTTTTTTTTGATAGATATATTACAGATTATTAAAGAACATTCACAGGTACATGTGTGTCTTGTAGAACATGCATAGCAGGAGTTTTGTTTGGTAAGCTTTGAGAAAAGTGTTCACCATAATTTTCATTTCCTTTAGTTTTGGATGACTTAATGTTGTAGAAGCCAAACAAATGAAAGGGTACTGTATTATATCTTATGTATATTATGTATGTAAATTTATATGTAAAATTTAAAGACTGTATCTATTTTTAAAAAGCCATGCCTCTTAGGCAGAGTGCAGGTTCCATACCCGGCATAAAGTGCCAGTCTTCCGGGGCACACTGAGATTACAGTTGAGACTGGGTGTGGTGGTGCACGTCTGTAATCCCAGCGCTTGGGAGGCTGAAAACAGGAGGATCACTACAAGTCCAATCTGTGTAGTGAGACCCTATAGTCCCTGTAGACCCTGTATCAAATGCATAAAAAAAGCCATTCCTTTATTATATAAGAGAGGACAGGTATTTAGAATTTTAAAAACAGGCAGGTAGAGTTTTGAATGCAATTCTGTCATGACGTTGGACAAAGTCAGTTTAAAACTCTCAGCAGTCCTGCCTCAACCTTCTGAGTGCTGGGGTTACAGGCATGTACTACCATGCCTGGCTCAAATACATCTTCTGTTACTGGACCTCCTGATTCTGTCCCTCTCTGTGTCTCTCTCTCTGTCTCTCTCTCTGTCTCTGTCTGTCTCTCTCTGCCTGTCTCTCTGTCTGTCTCTCTCTGTCTGTCTCTCTGTCTGTCTCTCTCTCTCTCTCTCCCCCTCCCTCCCTCCTTCTCTCCCTGGAGTCAAACTTGGGATTTAATGCTTTCGAGGCAGGTGCTCTGCCACTGAGTTACATCCCCAGACATTACAGCTTAGATGGATCTATATATACTGTGCTTCTGCTGTGACTTTTTTTTTTCTTTCTTTCTTTCCTTTTTTCTTTGCAGAACCGGGGATTGAACTCAGGCCCTTGCACTTGCCAGGGAAGCGCTTATTCTACTGAGCTATCTCCCCGGCCCTCTGCTGTGACTTTGATGTGATGTTTGTATGTATCTTGATTCATATAACTTAATAATGCTTTGTAAAATACTCCCTACTTTTTATTTACTAAATCACATTTTATTTTTAACCATTTATTTGTTTGGTACAGGATCTTGCTATGCAGCTTGGACTCTAGTGATCCTTCTGTCTCAGCTTCCCCAGTGCTAGGATTACAGGAATGCCCCACTCTACCTGGTTTCAGTGGCTGGCGTGGTGTGCTCTGGGTTCCAGGGCTGATGTGGCATGCGGTACCAGGATCAAACCTGCATTGCGGTCTATCTCCCCAGCCCCATAATCACATTTTTTTCTTTTTTTCTGAGACAGGGTCTTACTATGCAGTTTGGGCCGGCCTTGTGCTCGTTTTTGTAGCTCCCAGGCTGGTCTCGAACTCACAGAGATCCTCCTGGCCTCAACCTCCTGAGTGCTTGGATTACAGGCGTGTGCCACTATGCCTGGTTCCAAGGCCCCACAGTGGGTGTCTGCATCTCTGGGGCTGATATAGCACTCCTGGGCTTCTGGGGCTGAGATTGCGAGGCATGTGGGGCTGGGGATTGAACTTGGGTCCTTATGCTTGCCAGATAGGTGCTTATGCCTCTGAGCTATCTCTTTGGCCCCCATAATCACTTTTTCTTTTTCTTTTCTTTTCTTTGTATTTTAAAGTAGGGTCTACAGGGTGTTCAAGGTCTCACTACTATATTAGACTCATAGTGAGTGATCCACCTGTTTACAGCCTCCCCAAAGCTGGGATTACAGGTGAGCATCACCACACTGTGTCTCAGTTGCTGTGTCAGCACGCCCCAGGGGCGGGGCTGGCATAGCAGGCCCAGGGATCGAACCCCAGCTTGCAGGTGCTTTAATGGGCTCAGCTATTTGGCTGGCCCCATAATCACATTTTAAATCTTCAAATGTTAGGTATTTTAGTTGGGAGTAGACATTTAGGCTGATTTCTCTTCATAGGTATGTTCTTTGTGTGGGTCCAAGCAGACTTTTGTGTATTCTTGAGGTAATTCTTGCTATCACTGACTTGATAAAATTATAATATTCAGAGAACTAAGACCCAAACAAGTGTGTTTAAAGCATAGAGCTCTTTATTAAGCATGTATTCTTATGAAGTATTACTGTATACTATCTTTACTATTACTGCTATAGATACTGAGACATTACCATTTTACTTTCATCACATAATTCCAGAAACAAAAAACAAATCCCTGTGAAACCAACATACTTACAAGGTCTTTAAGGCACGATCCTCCTATTTTCTGTGTGGTTATACCAACTCACCATTTGGAGATATTTAAACCACATGACAATATATTGTCCTTGTCAGGATTTAACCTGGAGGAGAGAAACAGAGAGTAAGCTCTCCTAGGACTACTTATGGGGAAAAGGATGAGGTGGTGGATAATGAGAAAGGGCTGTGATGAATTGTCGCAGTATAGCTCCACTCTGAAAATTTCAGCTGTTTTTTTCATCCAGTGTTATGGTGCATTTTAGACAAATTGAGAACAGCCACCAGATTTTCCAGTGGGGAGCTGACTTGAAAGACTTGTACAGGGTGTGGTTTGATTCTTTTTTTTTTTTTTTTGGCAGAACCGGGGATTGAACTCAGGCCGTTGCACTTGCCAGGGAAGCGCTTAGTCCACTGAGCCATCTCCCTAGCCCTTGCATAGGTTGTGGATTTGGGGTTTTTAAATATTGTACTTGATGGTAGTCCATTCCTCTCAATTCCTCTGTAACCCTTGCCCCAATTAATCTTGTGTCTTCTCATCCTACATTTTAAAAATACATCTTTTTTTTTTTTTTTTCTTTGTGGTACCGGGGATTGAACTCAGGCCTTCCACTTGCCAGGCAGGCGCTTATTCTACTGAGCTACCTCCCCAGCCCTAAAAATATATCTTTTTTTTTTTTTTTCCACTGTTTCAGTCTATATAACAGCCTATCTCACAGTGGGGAGAATGCTGGAATAGGTTAGACTTTCTTGCTGTAGCAAGCTCAAATTGTTAAAAATATATTTGACTTATGTAATAGATAGTTAATTACTCATCAAGACTTTTTAAAAAGGGAACAGGGCTTAAAACTAGACTTTTGGATTCTAAAATGATTTTTTTCGGGAGTGGTATGAACTAGTATAGGCCTTCCGCCACAGCAACCATTGAAGAACAGCAGCCATGGCCCTCATTATTCCATGGCCATGGGCCTCAACAAGAGCCCCAAGGTGACTATGTGAGCAAACCGAGGCACAGCCACCCTTGCGGATGCCTTACCAAACACACCAAGTTCATGTCGGACATGATCCAGGAGGTGTGCACCTTCGCACCCTGCGAGCTGCAAGTCATGGAGCTGCTCAAGGTCTCCAAGGACAAACATGTCCTCAAGTTCATCAAGAAAAGAGTGAGGACACGCATATCTGTGCAAAGAGGAAGAGTGAGGAGCTGAGCAACATGCTCGCCGCCATGAGGAAGGCAGCTGCCAAGAAGGACTGAGTCCCTCTGGAATAAAGCTTTGCAGAAAAAAAAAAAAAAAAGGAATTTGTTACAGTTCTGGTAGAATTTTATCTTCATAGTTCTGGAGGATGCAGAGTCTTAAGATCTAGGTTCTAACAGGTATGATGTTTACTAGAGATGGGGACTGAATCTCTGTTTCTGTCATGATTCCTTGAGGAGAGGACCCAAGGATTGAAATCACAGTAGTCAGATAAACAGTGTATAGGGTAAACCAAACTGCATATATTGCAGGTTAATAACAAGCTTCTCTTCTGGAGGGTTAACAATCTAAGTTTGCAGATCAAAAATTGGAGAAAAGGAAGGGCTGCAAGGTCAGCCAACATTTTGGCCCTAGCCTCTCAAGGTCAGTGAAGACTCAGGACATAGGAGAACCTGTACTGTAACATCATGTAACTGAGTTCAAAAATTGTTGTGCTCCAAATATTCTGATCAAGATTATGAGCCACAGAGGAATGTGATCAATGATGTATAGTGTGCCTGGGGAGAGTCACATGGAGAGAAAAAACATTTTCTCAGGCTTTCACAGAGAGCAAATTGGTCAAGCAATGGCTGTGATTCATCCTCATGGCTGACACTGACAAAGGATCTACAAAGTGCGGTACAGGGCTTCAGGATAAATCTTGAGGGTACTTGACTGACCTTATCAGATACAAAAGTTACATTTCTTGCTATATAGGTCTTGCTTTATTTTGGTCTTAACCATCCAGCAGAAAAGTATAAAAACAAGGTATATAAAGTAAAGCCATATTAATATGATGAAGTGTAAAAGGCTCAAGTCAATAACTTCTGAGGATAACCCACTAATATTATAGACTGCTAGACAGTGTTGGATTGTTTTGTTTAGTTCAAACATCTATAGTATTTAGATGCCAATAGAATATCCACCTCTGACAGGACTAAACCATAAAAAAGGGATACAAAGGAAAGATCATTTTGTATTTATATATACAAAATAGGATAGATATACAGCTACTTTTGCTTAATTCAATGAGAAGAAAGATGTGTACTAATAGTGTTTGGACAGGATAATCCTGTCGGCTTCTTGTACTGTGGATAACCACTAAGAAGATAACAGTGTACAATGTATTGATTATCGAAACTCTCCTATTAATCAGCTTTGAAAATGTCTCATTCATATTTTTTTCTCAAATTAAAAAAAATAAATACAATGTAGACTGGCATTTTGCCTGTTTAGTGCTCAATGTTTAGTGGAGTCAACTGAATGATTTCAGGTGTTTCATTTATTTATTTTTAATTTTTTTGGCCAAACAAGGGATTGAACTCAGCCTTGTACTTGCCAGGAAGTGCTTATTCTACTGAGCCATCTCCCTGGCCCCCAATTTCAGGTTTAAGTTCAATCTTTTTATTTCACATGTGGCGGTTAGAGATCATACTTATTGTACCAAAAACTATTTTTATTGATTGATTTGATTGACTAACAAAAAGTAGGCTTTGAAGTCATTGCAGTACAACTTGGCCTGGAACCTGAAGTGGTTCTTCTGTCTTAAGACTCACAGGCATGTACTGCTACATTCAGCTATGTTGTCATTTTTAGTGTTAGGCTTACATTTCATGTGTCTTTGTTTTGTTTTTCCGGATGGTGGTGGTGTGTTAATATAGACTGAATCCTATACCACTGAATTAGTGGTATCTACCGAATTGTGTGTGTGTGTGTTTTAGGGGGCCTTGGGTCAAGTCCAACGTGCTTGTCTTTGTTACTTTTCTTGTTTCTGAGACAAAATGCCCAACACCCAAAGTTTAGGAAGAAATGTTTATTCCAGCTCACAGTTTGTAGAAATTGTGGTCCTTAGTGGCTGGCTCCAAGACAGGGTAGCCTGGCAGAGGGGCATCGCAGAGGAGAAAGAGTCTACAGCAAACAGAGACTGCCAAACAGCAAGAGCAGCCACAGACAGCTTTTATACCTTTTAGACTACTCACCTTTTGAGTGGTACCAGCATATCCAGGTTGGACTTCCCCATTATCCATACTACAACTTTGCTAAACCAATCAGAGCACTAATTTAGTAATCTCACACCTTTAATCCTAGGATCACAACTCCCTAGTTCCAGCCACTTCTGAAAAACTTCACCTATGACTACTTGAGGCTTTGGTGGACATCTAGATGCAAGCCATAACAGTGCTATATCACTGATATGTAGCTACTGTGTGTCCCCGTCCTTTTTTCTTTTTTTAATTTTGAAACAGGGCTCACTAAATTCGAAGGTAGGATTTGAACTTGTAACCCTAGGGCCAGCCATCTAGCTCAGAGGATTAAAGCTCCTACTTAGGCAGTCGCAGGGGCTGGGAGTTCAGTCCCCTGGCCTGCCATGGTGGCCTTACCCCCAAGGTGCGCTGAGATGGATTGAGACTGAGCGTGGTGGCGCTCACCTGTAATCCCAGCACTTGGGAGGCTGTAAACAGGAGGATCACTATGAGTCCAATCTTTGCAGTGAGACCATGTACACCCTGTCCTAAATACAAAAAATAAAAATGAACTTGTAATCCTACTGCCTCAGCCTCCAAAAATATTCTTTTTAATTTATATTTTGAGACATGATATTGCTAAATTAGCCAGGCTTTCCTCAAACTTCAATCTTGCCTCAGCCTCCTGAGTTGCTAAGATTATGGGTGTGGGCTGTGGTGGTATATCTTAATTATAACAGTGCTAACTAGCTGTTAAGTATTTGTATCTAGAGGAATACATGGCTATTTCCCCTTCATTTAAATTTTTCCTTTTATTTATTTTTTTTAATAATAATTGGGATTGAACAGAGTGCTTTTGTGCTGAGCTGCATCTCCAGCCTGATCTAAAAAAGTTATTTTTGAGGCAGGGCTCGCTAAATTACCCAGGCTAGACTTGAATTTTTGAACTGCCTCAGTCTCCCAGAGTGCTGGGATTATAGATGTGCATTACACACATCTTTGCCTTTCCTTTCACTTTAAAATAAAATAGAATTTCAAAAGGTCTTTAGATGGGAAAATCTGCACAATGAAGATTTTATAGTTTGTTAATATCTTTCATTGGGTTCACCCTGATTTCTAGTTTCATTGAACCTGACTTTGAATCCTCAGGAATGTCTAGTCTGTAAAGGACCAAAGGTAGGCCATGTTAATGAAGTCTTCAAGTTAGGGTGTGGGCTGTTTAATTTTCCCTGCCCTTGGTGCCCAGATAAGTTTGAGAATTGCTTAGGGTAGGGAGCAGAGTCCAACCTCTTTCCTAAACCATTTCTCCCTCTTTGAAAACAAATCATTCTTGGTATCTTTTTTGGTATTTTCTTAATCTTGGCAGCTTCCGTTTCGGCTAAACATTGTTTTTTCTTAATTAGTGTCCTAAGTATGGGAGAAAACAGATCAAAACTAATTATATAATAACTTCTCTTTCGGAGAAAACTGTGACATTATATAGCTACTTGATTCTCACATGGTTTGGTGCAAGCATATTGAAGTGATACTGCACCACTTATAATTACAGTAGGAGAGATGGATCTGAGATTTCTTCTGGTCCCATTCAGGTACATGTCTATCAGTGACCTAAAAGAAATAATGGTTCCCGTTCACTTTTTCTTTTTCTTTCTTTTTTTTTTGGTGGAACTGGGGATTGAATTCAGGCCCTTGCACTTGCCAGGCAAGCGCTTATTCTACTGAGCCATCTCCCCAGCCCCCTTGTTCACTTTTCATGATTAGACCACAACATAATGGCAGCCCATTTAGGTGGAAGATGATTTGTTCTAGAAATTTAGTGTCCTCTTGGTCATTTGTTTTGTTTTTGCTTGTTTGTGACACAGGGTCTTGCTATGTAGTTCAGGCTGGCCTCCAACTCACAGCAGTCCTTCCTCAGCCTCCTGAGTATTGGGACTGCAGATTAGTGCCATCATGTCCAGCCTGTAGGTTTTTTTTCATAACGAATTGAATTCAGGAACTTTTGCTTGCCAAGCAGGTACTTGGCCACTGAGCTATATCCCTGGCCCCCAGCCTGTTTAAATTTATTTTCCATAATTTTTTTTGAGAAACAAATAGCAATGAGACACTTTCAAATTCAATTAGTAGGACAGTTTCAATAATTAATACATTGCATATTGTTGTCTTAGTGGTTATTCATTGTACAAGATGCAGACATGATATCCTGTTTACAAACACTCTTAAAACAAATCTTTAATTCATTGGATTAAGAGAATTAGCTGTATATCTATCCTATTTTGAATATACAGATACAAAATGGTTGTTTATTTTTATCCCTTTTTTTTTTTTTTTTTTTTTTTTAGTTTTGTCATTTAAATATTACAGGTGTGTGAATTCAGCAAAATATTCCAAAATAGTCCAGTAGTTCATAATAGTAGCGGGTTTTCTATAAGACAAGCCTTTTAAAATTTTAAGAGAGCATTGCATTATAGGCCTGTGAGGATACATATGCCAGCATCTGTGTGAGTTCTTCCAGTAGATAATTTTTTTTCTTTAGGGGAAATAACAAGAGAATAAAAAAGTATCTATGCAGACTCTTTACCTTGCTTATTCTATTATTTATAAACAAAATAATAGTTTGCTAATTCTGATGAAGTGACCTGTCAGGAAGCTAATTGAGGGTTGGGAAGTAAGATTTATAAAAGGACCATTTTATATTTATTCTGGTTTTGACACTAACAAATTTAAGGTGTTTAGAAGATTTACAAATACAGATTATTGGGCCGGGGAGATGGCTCAGTGGAATAAGCGTTTCCCTGGCAAGCACAAGGGCCTGAGTTCAATCCCCGGTTCCACAAAAAACAAAAAAGAAATCAAAAAGGCAACAAAACAAATACAGATTATTGTTCATATATCACCTAGTGCTAGTGATTGACCGCAGCTCTGAACATGTTAAGCAGGGTGTTCTACTGCTGAGAATGACTCTCAGCCAGCCACAGATTCTGGGGCCATAGTGGTGCACACCTGTAATTCCAGCATTTGAGAGGCTGTAATCAGGAGAATCACTACAAGTCCGATCTAGTAGTGAGACCCTGAACACCCTGTAGACTCTTCCCTGGGTGAGTGGGGGAATCACTATGAGTGAACAGAAAGCATATTTGAAGGGGCTTTTTTTTTTTTTTTTTAATCTGCATAGTCAGAGTTCTTTGTATGAATGGATGAGAGGGTGTGATCTGTAAGGAGTCCAGCAGGGCAGCTGTTTCCAAAGTATAAGCCAGACCTGAGGAAGGTTCACAAGACCCTCTCAGTAGGTTCAAGAAAAAAATTTTTTTTTCAGTGAAGTACTATGTGAGGCCAGGTTTTCTTCATAAACTTAAAAAAAAACAACACATTTTATTTTAAATATAACATTGAGTCAGTATACCAAGAATTAAAGTACTAAAATTCTGATTTCATACTTTGAATACCAAAGAACAATCATTTCTGCAACAATGGAAGTATGAGGAATCAGCTACTCAGGAAAAAGCAGATATTTAAGCCATTCCATTCTTACTGTCATACAGTAAAAACACATGTGTTTAAATTTTCAGTCTAAGGGGCCGGGGAGATGAGTTAGTAGAATAAGTGCTTCCCTAGCAAGTGCAAGGGCCTGAGTTCAATCTCCGGTTCCCCCCAGAAAAATTAAAAAATAAAAACAAATAAAATTTCAGTCTAGGGCCGGCCAGATAGCTCAGTGGATTAATTAAAGTGCATGCTTAGGCAGATGCAAGGGCCAGGGTTGGGTACCAGAGTGCTGTGCTGGCCCCTTGGGTGCTGAGAGGGTGATTGGAGACTGAGTATGCTGACTTGTGCCTGTAATCCCAGCACTTGGGAGGCTGAAAACAGGAGGATCACTATGAGTCCGATCTGTGTAGTGAGGCCCTGTACTAAATACGTAAAAAAATGAAAACAAAATATAAACATTTTCAGTCTATAAAAAGCACACTTTATAAGGTTATTATTCATTTAAAATAGTACACAATGTTTATAAAGAACATTTAACTTAAATTTCACAGTTGGTTACAAAACAGTACTCGCAAGGTTGACCTATACAGGCCAGGCGTGATGGCACATGCCTGTAATCCGTAATCCCAACACTTAGAAGGCTGCAGTTCCCGAAAGCTCAAGGTCAGCCCACTTAGGCTGATAGGTGAAGTCCTGTCTCAAAACCAAAAAGATGAATCTATATGAAGAAGAGAATATCTTGCTAAAAGAGATGCTAAACTATAAATATAAATTATATCACAATGTTAAAAACCTCATGGTGTTCTACAGGAAAATCAATAAAGACAAGTCAGTCTTTTGGTGGAGACGATTCTTAGCACATAAATTTAAACTTCTGTTTGCCACATGATTACATATGTTGTGAAAACAGTAAATATGTATTATTATGCGTACATCAAAACCAAAAGTTTCTTTTTTACTGTTTCCTTTATTGACAGCTTTGGCTGCGTGTTTAGGTTTTGGTTCCCAGAGGGCAGTTCTCTCAAATTTTGAGGCTGCATCTCTATCCAGCTTGCCTGTCTTTTTCTTGTCTGTTATTTCCTTGACTCAGTTCATGTATACTCTGATATTTTCCAATTCCTGCTTTACTGGATGCTCCTTTGGATTGACTCCTTGAGTTGCCAGATAAACCCAAAACATTGAGTTAATGTGTACCCAGAAACTAAATCCACTTGTGGGTCCAACTTCTGCAACAACTCATTTTTTTTTTTTTTTTAAACAACTCATTTCTTGAAACAGACTCATGGTGTTCAGCATCTTGTCTACAGCTCCTATGTAATTCTCAAATGTTGCTCATTAATTTCTACAGCATAGTGTTTGTTAATTTCTTCACCTGGCATTATGATCAACTCAACACCTTCAATTCCTGGCTCCTGAAAACCAGTTGCACCATGATGACATCAATGACACACTGCTTCTAGCTACAGCGAGAATATCATGTTCGAATGACCTCATGCTGGTTGCACAGCCCTTTGGCTACTTTCGTGGCTGTTCTAAAATGTAGTGACAGTTTGCAAGGTTTCAGTCCATACTTGACTGGCTCCAAGGCAGAGTGGCACAGGGCAAAGGGCAGCAGGTCATGGTGGTAGAAGACAGCAAAACTGCAAGAGTGGCTTTTTTGGGGGGCCGGGGGCAGAAGGCTTATTTTCAGTACTAGGGATTGAACCCATAGCCTTCAAACTGAGCTGTGTTCCCAGCTTTTGTCTTTGTTTCCTTTTTATTCTTTTGAGACAGTCTATGTTGTTAAATTGCCCATATTGGGTTTGAATTTTTGGTCTTCCTGCCTCAGCTTCCCAGAATGCTGAGATTACAAGCCTGTCTTAATATATTTGAACCAAAACAATATACTAAAACTGATAGCAGAAGAAATGAAAAATGTAGCATATTTCTAGGGGAGGTTTATTTTTTTGTTTTTGGTGCCGAGGAATGAACCCAGGGCTTGCAGCTTGCTAGGCAGGCATTCTACCACTGAGCCAGATGTCCAGCTCCTATAGCATATTTCTGTCGAGTTAGACTTTATGGAAATTTACAAAATATTTATAAAATACAACCAGGTGAAATATTAAAGAGTAACTGATTTTAAAAATTAGTTTTGCTTTCTATTATGATAAATGTTGATGATATACTCTATATAAGTTAATGCTATTCTAAGTCTTTAGTTGTTAAGAGTTTAAAAGGGGATCTTAAGCCCCAAAATTTGAGTTTTGGGAGTAGAGAAAAGGAACGATTGGTTCTACAAAAACAGGAGTTAATGTAAGCTCCATGAGTAAGTGATTTCTCTGTGTATTAGTCACCTTCTTGTTCCTGAGATACAATGCCTGACACCCATCATCTATTTAAAGGAAGAACGCTTTAATTTGACTCATAGCTTCAGGGAATTCAGTCAATGGTTGGATGGATTCCGGGCAGAAAAGTGAAAGAAGGGCACAGTAGAGCAAAGGTGTTTATTAGTTCAAAGCAGAGCAGATAAACAGTACTGGAGAAGAAGGGATAAAATACTAGACCTAGACTCCCCCAAGTCTACCCCAGTCAGGCCTCCCACACCCACTCTGCCCTACTAGAAGTGCTTTTCACTAATCCCATCAAGTTGACATTCCACCCTAACTGCTATCTTTTCCTCAGTGCTCATTCTTATAAGGGATTATTACAAAAACAATAAAGGGTTCAATAAAAAGTTCATTTTTCACCTATCTGTTGCTTCTGTGAAATGAAAATTAAAAGCATTTTCTAAAAGTCAAACTATTACTATATAATAACTGAAATATTTTTTAATAACTGAAATATTGAATTGGACTTTATTAATTTTTGTGCTTGTTACTAGATTTTAAAAATTTATAGTAAACACATTTTGCTTTTTGAGACCTCTGTGGGGTTCAGAACAGTTTGGAACATAAAACATAAAAGTTAATCCAAATGACATTTTTCAGTAGATTTAAAAAAAAAAAAATCTGTTCAGGATTTATAGAAAAATCACCTTGTTTCCTTTTTATTAACTTTTCAGTAGCATGATATACACATTTGTTAAAATTAATGAACCACTTATTACCAGTTAACTAAATAAAGCCCATGTCTTTTGTGTGTATGTTGTATTGGGGATTGAACCCAGTATCTTGCTCATTCTAGGCAGTCATTTTACCTCTGAACTATGTCACAGTCCCCCTTTGTATTTTTTATTTTTATTCTTTTGATCAAGGGCGCTACACAGTTGAGACTCATAGTGATCTTACTGTCTCAGTCTCCCCACTGCTAGGATTACAGGTGTGTGGACCCCCGCCCCTGGCCCCTGCCACCCGCTCCCAGCCCCCAGCCCCCAGCCCCCAGCCCGCCCAGGGTTCCAGGGATCTGGAGTCCTTGTACTTGCCAGGTAGATGCTTAGACTGCTGAGCTATCTTCCCCAGCCCATCACAGCCTTTTTTTTTTTTTTTTTTTTTAGTTTGAGAGCGTAGCATGCTAACTTGTCCAGGCTGGGCTGGAACTCAACAGTCTTCCTGCCTCAGCCTTCTTTGGGTTTCTGAGACAGAGTGTTTCTTTGTATGTAGGTCTGAGCTGGGTTGTAACTATCTGTGGAGCCCAGGCTGACCTTGAACTCAGAGGGACTCTTCTGTCTGCCTCAGCCTCCTGAGGGCTGGAATTATATATAGGCCTTCCCACCATGGCTGGCTGTTTTGTCTTTTAGGAGCTTCTCTTCTCTGGTGGTTTCACAGACTTTATGCTGTAGACAGTTTTGAGGAACCTGGCTACCTACTATATAGGATGATCTACCGTTTTATCATCATCACCTGCAGTATTAGATGTTGAACCCAGAGCCTTCACAGTCTTTCCTGCTGGCTAGGGAAGGATTTAAAATTTAAAGCTGTACAGTTTTTATATGAATTAGAATAAATCCTATGTGACAGTGTAAACAATAATGGATATATTTATGCATATTTCTAAGTGCAGGAGCATGACGTGTTTTACTTACCCTGTTGTCTTTTTTTTTTGGAAACAGGGTCTCATTATTTGTAAGCTGCTCTTGGACTTAACTATATACAGCTCAGGCTAGCCTCGAATTGGTGTCTGTCCTCCTGCCTCAGCCTCTAAGGTTCTGGGATTACTACAGGCGTGTACCACCTTGCCCTGTTCTTTTTTTTTTTTATATATACTTTATTTTTTTAATTTTTTAAAAACATTTATTTATTGTGTGTGTGTGTGTGTGTGTGTGTGTGTGTGTGGCCAGCTCAGTCCACCAGGGGGCGGGGCTGGCTGGCATGTGACGCTGAGGGATCGAACCACGGTCCCTGTGCTTTGCCAAGCCTGTTCCAAGTAGGTGCTTTAGACCACTGAGCCATCTCGCCAGCCCTGCCCTGTTCTTTTTTATAAAGTTTTGTCACCAAACCTTTTTTTTTTTTCCATGAGCAGAATATATTTATTGAGAGAAAGAAAGTGTCCAAGAGAGGGACAAGAGGGGGGCCCAAGCGGGTAGTTCCCCCACCAAACCTTTTAATTGACAAAAATACTTTTGATTTTATACTTAGTGCTTTTAGCTTTATAGAGACATTCAAAATTTAATTTTTCTAATTAGAATTACTTTTTCAACAGTATTGGGCCAGGGAGATAGCTCAGTAGGATAAGGGCCTACCTACCTGACAAGTGCAAAGTCTTGAGTTCATTCCCCAGTACCAAAAAAAAAAAAGAACCCCCCCCCCTCAAAAAAAGCCCAGTAGTTATTATTGGAAAGCATTCATTTTTCTTTTTGCAGTGCTTAGGATCAAAGCCAGAGCCATGCACGTGATAGACAAGTGTTCTACTACTGAGGTATATACCTCCAGCCCATTTTTATTTTGAGACAGGGTCTGGCTAAGTTGCTCAGACTGGTCTTGGACTTAGTGTCAGATGGTCTGCCTCAGCTTCTTGAGTAGCTGGCATTTCAGGCCTGTGCCACCACACCCAGCAAGCCATATTCCAAATGTTGCAGGTACAGTGATCACTGTGATCCTTGATTTCTTTTTCCCTTATTGCTGTAATATATAAAATATGAAGCTAAAAGAAAGGCAACTATTATATATAACTTATAGTATTATAGGAATAACATTGGAAACAAAATTACTTATTTCTATTCACATTGGCTTGAAATCCTGTGAGTGCGTTTATTCTCCAATGATTTTTATGTAACATATACATTTAGAAAAATGCTTTGGTCCTTAGTTAATGTTACTCTTTGTAAACTAACAGGAATGTGCTTTTGACACAGATTTTTAATTGGCTTTGTCTTCAGGGAGTCAGAGAAACAACGTACTCTGTCTAGAGTGTACTTACTCATTTTGCTAATTGCCAGACCTCTCAGAATGATGACAGGCTCTATAATTAGAAAGATTAAAAGAATATTCTAATACATTAAATACAGGGATGCTAATAGATTGTCTATACAATGAATTTTTTTGCAGCATTTATGAAAATACCTCTTGAAAGTTATTCTATATTGACTTATTTTTGAAATATTTCTATTAAGTCACTTTTAAGTTGTTACTGTTAAGGTAGTGGTGGAACTAAAGAAAATGTTTGTTTCTCAGATCTCTTGAGGATTTTGATGCTTTACCTTCCTACTTAATTGCTTTCCCAAGGAATACATTTTTGAGTACTAGGAAAATAATGGAATTTATTAAGTAATATATAGTTTTTGTATTTTTTACTTTGAAGAGGTTAAATGCACCATTTTAATGTTTTATTTTATTTACTTATTTACATATTTAATTTTGGTAATTCAGGTTGGCCTTGCACTCACTATGTAGCCCAAGGTGGCCTCGAACTCACAGCCCTCCTCCTGCCTCAGGCTCCCCAGTGCTGAGATTACAGGCATGCGCCACCATGCCTGGCCATTTTAAAGTTTTAAAAATAAGGAACAAAAAAAAAAAAAAAAAGGGGGCCGGGGAGATGGTTCAGTAGAGTAAGTGCTTCCTTGGGAAGTACGAGG
This sequence comes from Octodon degus, assembly GCF_000260255.1. Lineage (NCBI taxonomy): Eukaryota > Metazoa > Chordata > Mammalia > Rodentia > Octodontidae > Octodon > Octodon degus. Next base: position 12,120,952 of record NW_004524585.1, on the reverse strand, counting down.
GCCTGAGTTGAATCCCCGGTTCCACCAAAAAAAAAAAAAAAAATAATAATAATAATAATAAATAAATAATAATAATAAGTAAATAAAAACAAGGAAAATTAAAACATCAGGGAATTGATAGAACTGCTTGAAATCTGAGTCTTACTACTTCTAGTTGGCATGGAAATGCTGTTTTTCTGTGAGAAAGTATGATTTATGATCTACTTAACTGTTGATGGCTTAAAGTTTTTACTGTTTTGCTTAGTTTATGTGACACCCCTTTTAGATACATAGGTCCCACATCAGAAATTTTCACACTGTTTCTAAGTGAGGACTTGATTATTTGGCTAATTTGAGAATTATTTTCCCTATCTTAAGGTTTGTACTTTGTGGAACCTTTTTCTTCTTCTAGTTAGTTATCTTTCTTAATGGCTTTTTCACCCTTCTCATTCAAAACTTAATGAGGCCTGCCTTTGTGCCAAGCATGTCTCAGATCCATGGTATCAGTGTCCAAATAATTCATAATTTCTCTTACTGCAGTGCAGCTTTTACTGATGGTGAAAGACCCAAAATAAAGTGATGTTCTCCTTTTTTCTCTCATCTTTTTGTAATCAGGAGACAGACAAACTTTGTTTGCAATAATCTGTTTTTAGTGAAAAAATGATCTGAAATCAATTTTATTTATTTTTATTATTATTATTATTTCTTAGTCTTTTTAAAAATTTTTTTTTGGCAGAATCGGGGATTGAACTCAGGCCCTTGCACTTGCCAGGGAAGCACTTAGTCCCCTAAGCCATCTCCCGGGCTGCTGAAATCAATTTTAAAATACTGTACTCAGGATAAACTTCCTGATGCCTGTGTAGTGTATTGTTTCTGATGTGTTGCTTTTAGTATTCATTTGATGCTTCAGGCTAAAATAAGCATGAATTATGTATTCAAATGTGTATATATATTCAAAGATATAAAGACATTGTAACTCAACTTTCATAGATTTTTTTTTAGAACATGAGATTGCATATACTTTCTTTCATTTTGGGGATACAAGGCATCTAATTTATATCTAATACATCTAATCAAGGAATAAGAAATCACCTTTAAATTTGAGTTTATACAATTTTTAGATCATTTGAACATTATGTTAAGACTAAATATTTGAAAACAAAGAGCAAGAGGCTGGGCGTGGTGGTGCATACCTGTAATCCCAGCCCTAGTAGGATGGGGGACGCTGAGATAGGCGGATTGGAGTTAAAGATCACCCTGAACTACACAGCAAGAGCCTGTCTCTAAAAACAAAAAAGACTAAATATTTGACTATTTATTTGTGTATTTCGACATAACTATATTTCTGTGGCATTGTAGATTGTATCCAAGGCCTTTGTACTGGGCTATATCCCCAGACTTTTTTTATTTTTAATTTTAGACTGTATTTTTGGTTTAACTTTGAAAACAGATCAATTCATTTCTGAAAGACAATACAATTGATTGATTGATTGATTCTGGTAATTGAAGTGTTGCTCTATCACTGACCTACAACTCCAACCCTTTTTGTCTTGAGATAAGATCTTACTAAGTTAACTCCCCTGCCTTGAACATAAAATCCTGCTCCCTTAGTCTCCTGAGTAGCTTGGGTTACAGGCGTGTTCTACTATAACTGGCTACCAAAAGTAAGAGAGCAAAACTCTGGGCAATATATAGGCTTCTGTTTCATGCACAGGATGGTTTTTTTTTTTTTTTTTTTCTTTTTTTTTTTGGTACTGGGAATTGAACTCAGGAGCACAGGGTGTTTTGTTTCTCTTTTAGTTGAGACAGGTTCTCGCTATGCAGTTCAGGCTGGCCTTGAGCTCACTCTGTAGCTCAGGCTGGTCTTGACCTCACAAGGATCCTGCTGCCTCAGCCTCCCAGGTGCTGGAATTATAAGGTATGCCACACCCAGTTTCAAAGACTGTTAAGAAGAGATGTGATTTTTATTCTACTGCTTGTATTCTGTACAATGAAACAGAATTTCTTTGTTGAGCTAAACAACAAATAAACGAGACTTTCAACTTTTTGCCCCACTGCGGAGTATTTTTAACTTTAACAAAGTCCATTATATTATTAGCTGCTCTTTAAAGTAGCCATAGTCTCTATTGACTATCTTAAAACACCTGAATAGTTTACTGTATTCATTGCATTCTTAAACAGGTAAGACTGCCTTTCTTCATATAAAATGGTATATCAAATAAGTTTGTACTAATTTGTAATTCTTTTTTTTTCCACAATAAAACAGTCCTTTATTTATCTTTTTTTTTTGAGACAGCCTCACTATTCTATCACTAAACAAAATTTTGTTTTGCCTTTACATTAAAAACAATCTATAGTGATAAATTCCAACAATATGGTCTCTCTTCTTCTTCCCCTTTCTCCTCCTCCACCTCCTCCAGAACTGCACATTGAACCTAGTCAGTCCTGAGCAAGCTTTATGTCAACACCCATTAATGATGTTCTTTAATTTTTATTTATTATACCTACATAGTATTTTAATATTTACCTATGTACCAACATGTATTTAATATATTCTCCAGTGATAGATATTAGCTTTTTGTTTTGTTTTGTTGGCTTGTTTTTGGTTTTTTTGAGAGAAGGTCTCAAAGTGTAGTGTCCAGGCTGGCCTTAAACTCAACTTTGTAGCTTAGACTGGCCTTGAACTCACAGTAGCCCTCCTGCCTCAGCTTTCCCAGTGTAGAGATTACAGGTGTGTGCTACAACTAGAATAACTTTCTGAGTGTAAAATTAGCTTAAAGGATATTATGTTCTTGAATTAACTTTTTCTTTATCATTTGCATTTAACATTTCAGATTTGTATTTAATAGAATGGACCAAAAAGCAGAATCTGTAATCCTGCCACCAACAGTGAAAACTGTTAACTCTTTTGTGAAATGTCTTTTTTTGTTTTTAATTGCAAAACCTATATTTTGTTTTCTGTGTAACATATTTAAGGGTGATCTTCCATTTCAATAAAGAGACATCTCTACTTTGGTATATTTTTTGTTTTTCTCATTAAAATATGTCATGTACACTTTGCCATTGTACCCTTTTTTAAATTACTTATAATCAGTTTATCATAAAAGAGAGACCTGGAGATTATTTATGTGGTGAAAGATTTCAGAACTTCAGTGGAATGGGCAGTGCCATTTAATGCCATTTCAACAGTGATTTGTTACATTCTTTCCAAGATTGTCACCATCTTTAAATAAGAAATAATGTTTGTCGTCTGGATTACTTTGGTACCTTTATATTCTAGAGAACTTTTTTTTTTAGAGAATTTTTATCTCCAAATTTTATGCTAACTGAATCTCCACACTTTCCATTAGTCTATCCCACAGCTACTGTTACTTGCAATACTTTTTTTTTGAGATTTTTCTGGAAGCATGCTTTGATTATACTTTCTGCTGCCTTCTGTCTAGTTAATGCTCTGTCAAACACCAGGAGAAACTTTCTAAGTGTCTGTCCTGTTGTGGTTCTTTTTAATGGTACCATCCAGTGGCACTGAGTACATTCACTTTGTTGTGCAACCATCACTGCCTTCTACCTGCAGACCTTTTCATTATCCCAAACTGAGACTCATTAAAACAGCATGTATTTATACCTTTTGTGGACATTTGTTTCTAATTTCCTCCACACATAGGTAATAGGTCATGTATACTTTTCTACCTGTTTATTTCCTTATGATAGCATTCTTACATAATGGAATTCTCTAGAGAACAGACCTGTATAAGAGTAGGCAAATGGGATGATTATAAAATTGTCTTTGGGGGTTGTTTCTTCCTAACTGTGACTAAAGAATTTATCTTCAGTGTTATACTAAATACTGGTGTTACTGGAAAGTTAATATATAGAAATATTTTATAGGTAATTTGACATTAAGATACCTGTTTTATACAGAGATACTTCTTTGGTTAGAGAAGTTTTACCTAAATCAGTGACTCTTGGACAGGGACTGAGGCTCCAAGACATTTCTGGGGCAGGGTATGGGAAGAGATATATGTGGGATGTATCTGATTTGAGAAAATGTTTGTGTTCATTCATACAGTATTCTGCTATCTGGTGAAGGAAAGAATGATTAAACTACCTCCCTCTGTACTCATTAGTTGGTTAGAGACTGGTTCATATACCTTTAGATATAATTATAAAATAAGTTTTTAAATACTAGACAATTAATTTTTCTAATACAAGCTTTTGCTCTCTCCTAGGATTGGCAGCCACCATTTGCATGTGATGTTGATAAACTTCATTTTACCCCACGTATCCAGAGACTCAACGAGTTAGAGGTAATGTGCTCACTTCTGTTCTGGTGTCTGTGGCTCTGGTAGTTTTGCGAATTGAAAATATGGCAATATAATAGTGGTAAAGTAAATTACAGTAAAGCAAACCATATTTCATTAATATCACTGATTTTTTCTTGTCAGTCATTTTATTTTGTCATATTAATGTGTATGAATCCTATATTTAAGTAATAACCGCTGGGATTTAGGTTTTGAGAAGAACCAATGTTTAAACAAATAGATTCTGCCATGTAATTTTCTTGCAAGTGTATAACTTCATTTAGGTTTAATAATGCATGTTAGCTTCTCAGTGAAGAATAGGAAATAGGGAAGATTTTCTAGAGAACAGGTAATTTTTTTATGCTACTGAAAACTTAAAAGTGCAGGGTAGATGAGACTTAAAGGATAGATGTTGAGACTTAAGAGTACTGATAACATAGGGACAGGCTATATACATTAATATTTGCAAATTGACTTTAGTACTGAACCATGTTTTGTTTTTGTACATTGACTCAAATTCAACATTGGTTGTTACATTACATATTTGTTGTCTTCAAATTAGTTGTTCAGTTAACAAAATATAAGCATGCAAAATTGGTTTAAAAAAGTTATAAAAAATTTAAAAAGAGGTAAAACATTAAGTATTAACTGCTTCTTTCAGTAGATCAACAGAAGTCAGCAGTACAGTTATCCAACTATCCTGTGTATAGACATGTATATTTATTTTTCCCGCCCTTTCTTTTCTCCATTCCTATAGCTCAGTTGTTCCTTTCCTTGGAACAGCTTCTTTCCCTTTCACAGGATTTATTATACCTTTCAGATTTTCTTACACTAGGGAGACAATACCATGTTTACACATGGGGGTCTGATTTGTTTCACTTATGAGTATGGTCCCTACTTACATCCATTTGCCCTGTATAAAAGCCTCAAATTTATCTTTTTTATAGCTGAGTAGTACTCCATTGTTTAAAAATATCACAGCTTTTTTATCCATTCCTCAGTTGATGGGCATTTGGGTTGTTTTCAAGATTTATCTATGATAAATTGTGCTGCTATAAACATGGGTGTGTGTATATTGTTATGAGTGGTGTTGGCAGTTCTTCTGGAAAAATGCCCACGAAGGGAATAGGTAGGTTGAATTGGACCTCTAATCCTAGTTTTTTTGAGAAATCTCCACATTGATTTCTTTAATGGTTGTACCAGTCTTCACTCACAACAGTGGAGATGGTTTCCTTTTTCTTCACAGCCCCTGTAGTATTTGTTGTAGGCTGACTTCTTGATGATAGCCATTTTTTCTTAGGTGAGATAGGATCTCAGTGTTGTTTTAATTTGTATTTCTCAAACAACCAATGATATTGAACATCATTCATATAGTTGCTGTTTGTGTATCTTCATCTGAGAAGTGAATGTTCATCTCAGATACCCATTTTTGGATTGGGTCTTTGAATTTTTGGAGCCTGAATTTTTTTTTTTTAATTCTTTATATGTTTTAGATAGAAATCCTTTGTCTGAGGGACAGTTGGCTAAAATATTCTGTCAATTTGTGGGTTTTCTTTTTACTCTGTTGTGTGTGTGTGTGTGTGTGTGTGTGTGTTTTAATGTACAAAAACTTTTCAAAAAGATGAAATAGGACCACCTCTCACCCCCCATGCGTTGAGACATTGGGCATGGTGGCACATAACTGTAATCCCAGTTTATGGAGGCTGAAAACAGGATCATTATGAGTCTGATCTGTGTAGTGAGACCCTGTAGACCCTATACTAAATTACGTACATACTTAAATAAATGAAATAAAACAATGAGATCCCAGTTGTTGATTCTTTGAAGTATTTCCTGTGCAGTTTGATTTTGTTCATGAACTCTCTACCTATCCTTGTCTTTTTTTTAATTTAGTGCAGGGTCTTACAGGGTATCACTATGTAGATTGGATTCTTAGTGATTCTTCTGTTTTCAGCCTCCCAAGCCTAGGGATTACAGGTGTGTGCTGCTGTACCCAATCTCAATCATTGTCTCAGTGTGCACTCTAGAGGTGGGAGCGGGACCAGCATGGCAGTCCAGAGATGAGCCTTGGTCCCTGCCTCTGCCTAAGCAGGCATTTTAATCCACTGAGCTATCTGGCCACCCCTCTGTTCCTGTCTTTAAGATTCCTACCTACTTTCTCCTCCAGTAGAGTTAGTGTTTCTGTTTTTATATTTAAATCATATATATATAGGGGCCGGGGAGATGGCTCAGAGGAATAAGCGCTTCCCTGGCAAGCGCAAGGGCCTGAGTTCAATCCCTGGTTCCGA
>NW_004524585.1:12111923-12114284 GCF_000260255.1 Octodon degus | reverse complement strand
TGTGTGTGTGTGTGTGTGTGTAATTTGAATGTATTTTGAAATTTTGGTTTGAACTTGAAAATAGTAAATAGATTTCACCTTCATCTTGGCAGTGGTGTGGAAGACCCAAATGCTGACCCCAAGCTCTGCCTGGTGTGCAAGATAAAACTCCCCAGAATACCTGGCTTATATCTTGTATTTTATATTTTATAAAGAGAAGGGGAAAAAAATATCCCGAAGAGGCTTGCAGTGATTTGTTAAAGGAATGACTTTTTCTACTATCTGTAAATTATAAGGGCATATTGAAATTGATCTAGAGTTACCATTGTAAGTCTATTTTTATAGAATTTGAAGCCAGCCTAGCAAAGTATAAAACACTATTAAAAAAACAAAACAAAACGTGGGTTTGATCCCAGGGCCTCCCATGCCAGTCCTGCTCCCCGGGGTGCGCTGAGACTGCAGTTGAGACTGGATGTGGTGGCGTGCACCTGTAATCCCAGGCTGTAAACAGGCAGATCAGTACAAGTCTGATCTAGTAGTGAGACCCTGAACACCCTGTAGACACTTCCCTAAAATACAAAAAAGAAAAAAAGAAACAAAAACAGAGAAAGAGTGAGATTGTGTGCACATGTGAGTGCTAGGTAAATTTAAAATGTACTTCTTTGTTATTTAGGCTCAAACACGTGTAAAATTGAATTTCCTGGACCAGATTGCAAAGTACTGGGAATTACAGGGAAGTACTCTTAAAATTCCACATGTGGAGAGGAAGATCTTGGACTTATTTCAGCTAAACAAGGTAGAGTGGTAATGAGCACTTATTCATTTAGTGGTCTAACAATGGATTTGATCTTCTTTGTTATAGAAAAAAAAGATTTGAAATATATATAGTGAAAGTTTGACTTTGGAGTGGTTAGGGTCAGGCCCTTCTTATGTCTGGAAGCTTTATGTTATAGAACATTTTGTTATTGTCTATTTTGTGATTTTGAAACTTTATAATAACCCTGTAGACTATTATTTCCACCTTAGTACAAGTAAGAAAGCTGACATTCAGGAATTTTTTTTTTTTTTTTTTTTTTTAATGACCAAGCTAAAAAAATCTGACATATATATCTAAGTACTAGGATCCTTTCTGTAGTATACATATAATTGTTAACCTAGTTATTTGACTTCTTTGAGACAGAGAGAGTTTTGGGAGGACCAAGTTAATGGGCCATTCTGTCAAGAGAGGTATTTTAATTTTCTACCTTAAAATTAATAGCACATTTATTTTGCCTTTTGAATTGCAAAATATGTTTTTAAATTAGCCATAGTGAAGAATGTTTTATTCTTGGAGTCATGTCTAGGTATGGGGAAATTAGAAGTGATATTTGTATAAACATTTCTAATTTCTGTTAATATATCTTAACAGTTAGTTGCAGAAGAAGGTGGATTTGCAGTTGTTTGCAAGGATAGAAAATGGACCAAAATTGCCACAAAGATGGGGTTTGCTCCTGGCAAAGCTGTGGGCTCACATATCAGAGGGCATTACGAACGAATCCTCAACCCCTACAATTTATTCCTGTCTGGAGACAGTTTGAGGGTGAGTTTTGGTGCTAGCTGTAACCTGCTTTACTTCACTGCTTGTTGATACCTTGTCTTTCAGGTAAAGTGAAAAGGCCTTCATTATGTTTGAAAGACATTATTTAGCAAGACCATGCTTTGCGTATATTTCTCCGATGGCTTTTTTTTTTTTTTAATGGTCTTTTTGGTACTCAAGGTCTTGCTTTGCAGTTTAGCCTGTCCTTGAGCTCACTTGTAGTCCAGGCTGGTCTTCAACTCACAGTGATCCTCCTGTCTCAATCTCCGAATTTCTGGGATTACCAGTGTGTGCCACCACACCTGGCTCTTTTTTTCCTCTTTTTAAGAGCAAACATACTTAGAAATTTTGGTTTTTGAAAGACTAAGATTGTAGACAGAATAACATTTTTCTGTCTATAGAAGCTGAAATCTGTATTTACTTCAACTACAGATGTTTGTTTACAACAAGAAGCTATGTGTACTTCTTATGGATTATGCTTTTGTGTTTATTTGCTATTTAAAGGACTCTTGATTGTCCCAATGCTTAAGTTTGAAAAGGATGGGGGACTTAGTAATGTTGCCTACATAGATAGCTAATGTGTTCTTCTAATAGTTACTATCTAGCTATATTTGCTTCAATTCAGAACTGTTATTGCCATGTTATTTGGGTAAAAACTTTTACCTGATAGGATTACATCATAAAAGCTTGCCACTTATTTCAAGGCCCTGGTAGAAAGAAGTATTCTAATCTATATTCTTTGAGTTATTCTATAACTGTAACCCTATAGCTTTAAGAATTGTTTCTGTGCTATGGAAAAGAAGTTA
>NW_004524585.1:12097129-12110812 GCF_000260255.1 Octodon degus | reverse complement strand
TTTTTTTTTTTTTTTTTTTTTTAATGTACATTACATGAATGGTTAGGGCACCTATGAGTGACATTGTTTCAAATAATAAATGTGGCACCTTTATGCTTGTAATAGTCAGACCTGGATACATGTCCATATAGATTCATTTTTTCTCTTGAGCTCTTCCAAGTACGGTGGTTACAGTGAATAAGGAGAGACAGTGTTATTTGCTCTGTGAGTTGAACATTTTAGAAACGTGTTGTCTATACTTGGCAGTGTAGTGTTTGTTATAGTTGAAAAGAGCTTAAGTGTTTATATAGCATAAACAGCCTGAAAGGAATATTTAAAGCTAACCTTTGCAAGTATTGCATCTGTAACACAGTTAAGAATTTGTTGAGGTACCTACTATGTGCCAAATATATTCTAAGTACTGATGGATATTCATTGCAGAAAGTTTAATAAAAATAATAAAATGAAATTAAACTTGTCCTAATTCTTTCATCCATTATATCTCTTAAAGGTACTTCTGTATGCAAATTACAGAGTTCTCTTCATACGTAGCATTGTAGCCTATGTTTTTTCATTGAACAATGTTGAAAACATGCTTTCTAATGCTGGAGGCATTTTTGTTTTTTCTTTGAAGTATTGGGGATTGAACTCAGGGCCTGTGCACTAAGCTATATTCACAGGCCCCCCACCTTTACCCCTTTAAGTAAGTTTTTATTTTGAGACAGAATCTTGCTAAAATTGCTCAGGCTGGGTTTGACATCCTGTCTCAGTGTGCGCCCCCCGCCCCCCATAAGCCTGGAATTATAGGTGTGTATCACAATACCTGACTAGGCATTTTATTTTTATAGCTGGACCTTGGTTTTTCCTGTTTGCATTTATGTTTGATTTGGGTGTGTCCATGTCTGTGTGTCCGGTTGATTGAGGCCACAGCCTTGTGCATATTAAACATTGCTTCACTACTGAGCCACAAAGCCAGTCCCTCTACCCATTCTGATTTATTTATTTATTTAGTTAGTTAGTTAGTTAGTCTTTTTGAGACAGGGTTTTAGTGTGTAGTTCAGGCTGGCCTTGAACTCTGTCTAGCCCACGCTGGCCTCAAATTTGAGTGATTGTCCTGCCTTAGCCTCCTGAGTGCTGGGATTACAGGTGTGTGCCACCACACCCAGAGTGTTTTTCTTAAATTAGTGTTTTGGGAAAAGTGTAGTTAGGGATGAAGAAAAAAAAAATGGTGCACAACTAAGTAATCGAGCATAAATTCAGTTTTGGAAACTTGATAAAAGTTGAGCTGTGAAAAGGACATAATGGAACAGGTCTCAGTATTGCATCACCATATTTTCTAAATGTCTTAGGGGACTGGTCTGTCTCTGTGGGACAATTTGATTATCATGTGATGATATTAATCACTTATAATTCTCAGTTTAAAAAAACAAAGAAATACATCTATGACTGGGGAGATAGCAGCATACGCACCTGCTTGGCAAGTGCGGGGTCCCAAGTTCAAACGTTAGTATCCAAAAAAAAAAGAATAATACGGGCCCAAAAAAGAATAATAAAATCTCAGTTTCTCAAGTAAAGATTAGAGTCTGCATGTGATAGCATTAGCTATAAATCCAACATGTTGATACACATTTTGAGTTATGGCTTAAAACAAAATAATAAAGCTCTTCATATACTTATTAAAAAGCTGTTGAGGTTGATTTTACCAGATCTTTAAAATCCTTACAGGACCAAGCTGACCATAGATATGAAACCATTAAGACTAGTGAGATAGGGCTGGCAAGATAGCTCAGTGGTCTAAATCCCCTGCTTGGGCAAGCTTAGGTAGGTGCAGGGTACCACAGTTTGATCCCTGGCACCACATACTGCATTAGCCCTGCCATTGGGGTGGGCTGAGCTGCCCCCCGCCCAAAAAAGATAAATAAAAGGATGGATCCATTTCCTAAAATGAATCAAATTTATCCTTCAGGGCAGAACAGCATACTGACTGAGGATAAATACCACATTTTCTTTTTTCTTTCAGTTAAAGGACATTTCAATTGTTTAAAGTGCCAGTAGTTCTGGAAGTTCATTATTTATGTGTAGCTAATGCCAGTCCACACTAGATATTTACATTTTGGAACCCACTTTAAAAAATGCATCTCATTTGTGAGTCCTCTTAGGAAAGAGGAGTATGTACTTCAAATTTTTTTAAAAAATATTTATTTATTTATTTGACACAGGGTCTCACTACACAGCTTGAACTCTTATTGATCCTCCTGTCTCACTTTCCCTCCCCAGTGCTGGGATGGCAGGTGTGCACGTCCGTACTCGGCATGGCATGTAGTGAACCCAGGTTCTCGTGCTTGCCAGGCAGGCACTTAGACCACTGAGCTACTCCACAGCCCTTTACTTGAAATAAATATTAGCTTTAGTGGCAATATATTGTTGTGATATATTATATTGACATTAAATAACATTTTTCAGTCAGTTTAGAAATAAAAAGTAAAAAGCAAATAGAGACAGTTTGAACTAGCTTTTGTTGTGGACTACCTATAATATGTGCTTTAATGAGTCATACTGTAAAAAATAAGCTGAAGTAAATGGAAAACTGGATAAGGAAGGATACTTTAGTAAAATGACTTCTCAATTCAGGTGACATGTTTGATAATAATTTTGCTAGTTATATCTCAAACTACAGTATTGTAAGATCTAGAAGAAATTTTTTTTGTTTTTTATATATATTTTAGGGAAGGGTCTACGGAGTGTTCAGACCTTACTACTAGATCAGACTCATAGTACTCATAGTGATCCATCTGTTTACAGTCTCCCAAGAGCTGGGATTACAGGCATGTGCTACCACGCCCAGTCTCAATTGCCATCTCAGTGTGCCCCAGGGGTGGGGCCAGCAGGGCAGGCCCAGGGATCAATCCCCTGGCCCTATTTATTTATTTATTTATTTATTTGCAGAACCAGGGATTGAACTCAGGCATGCACTTATTGTACTGAGCTATCTCCCCGGCCCCTAGAGTGCTTTAATCTGCTGAGCTATTTGGCCAGCCCTAGATCTAGAAAATTTGTTGGATTCTCTTTATTCACTTTCAAAAAATATGAAATGTCTTTAATGTGGAAAACTATTTTGATACTTATAAGGGGTTTTTCTAACAATTGGGTCTTCAGTTAGTTGACTGTTGCAACCACAGGTAATAAATAGCCAGGGGCTCATTGGGAGTGCCTTGAGGCTGCTTTGGCTTCTTGTAACCTGATGGAGATCAGTGATGCAATAAATTAAAGGACCACCATTCATCTATAAGAAAAATTCTTAGGTGTGCTGGCACATGCCTATAATCCCAGTACTCAGGAGGATTAGGCAGGAGAGTAAAGGTCAGTGTGGACTCTGTAGGAAGTTTAAAGCCAGCCTGAACTACATAGTGAAACCTTGACTCAAAAAAACCAAAAGGAGAGGGGGGAGACACTGTGTGTGTGTGTGTGTGTGTGTGTGTGTGTGTGTGTGTGTGTGGTATTACAGACTTGTGTTTGTCTTTAACTTTAAAAAAATTTTTTTAAATCAGTTTTGTTATCTACATAAACTAAGATGTTCGTAAAACTGACATTTGAAGATTAAAAAAGGAAATTTATCAGTACAATTGTGTTTTATTTTTAGTGTCTCCAGAAGCCCAACCTGACCACAGATACCAAGGACAAAGAGTACAAACCCCACGATATTCCACAGAGGCAGTCTGTGCAACCCTCAGAAACGTGTCCCCCAGCCCGACGAGCAAAACGTATGAGAGCGGAGGTGAGACCTTCATAAGGTGGCTGAGAAGACATTGTTGAGCTCTAATGCCACAGCCTGGCTGTCACAGAAGCTATCCCACATGCATATGCTCATCCATAGATTTAAACCTTGTTCATCTCACAAAGGGTGAGCGTGGTGGGGAAACCATGCCAGCAAAGGGATAAGGAATTGATATGGCCTTGATAGAACACTGCTTCTTTGTTACCGGTCAAAGCCTCAGGAATAATTGGTGCTCTAGTGTTCCTTTTTGGATTGCCTGTAAACCTCACAAAATTAGGTGATGTTCATTGACCATGAAAGGTGGAATATGTAAAGTTAAAGGAGTTTTTAATAGACTAAAATACAGTGAAAGTTATTTTTTTTCCATCTTATTGAAAAGAGGAATGGAATCACTGGCAGATATTTATGTTAAAAGAGAAATTGGGAAGCATGTAGTAGCAAGATGAAATAAAAATGGCATGAGGAAAATAAGGAGTGAAAGAATGTGGAATTGGGGATTGAACTCAGGACCTTGCACTTGCCAGGCAGGTGCTTAAGCTGCTGAGCTATATCCCCAGCTCTAGGAGTGAAAATTGGTAAGATTGTTTTAAGATTTTTCTGCTCAAAAGTTTCCCCAGGACAAAGATTATTTTCCCAATTTTATTTTATTATTTATTATTATTATTTTTAAGCAGAATATATTTACTTGGAGAAAGAAAGCTCCTGTCCAACAGAGGGACAGACGAGTGGCCCAAACAGGTTGCCCTTCCCAGTTATTTTGTTACTATATAGAAATGTGAAGAGGGTGGATTTCTTTCTTTCTTATTTATTTATTTATACCAGGGATTGAACTCAGGACCTTGCACTTGCCAAGCAATCATCTATTCTACTGAGCTATCTCCTTGGCCCTTTTTTTTTTTTAAAAAAAAAAAATCTGTCTGTCTGTCTGTCTGTCTGTCTGTCTGTTTGTCTATCTATCTGGTACTGGGTCTCCCTATGCAGGTTGGACCCATAGTGATCCTCTTGTTTTTCAGCCCCTCATGTGCGCGTTGCAATTACAGGCGTGCTCCACCACGCCTGGTCTCATGGCTGGCTTAGTGCTTCCAGGGTTGGAGCCAGTGGAGCACATGGTGCAGGGTATCAAACCCCTATTCAGTAATTATTGACAAGGGCTGGTGAGATAGGTCAGTGGACTCAGTGCCTGCTTAGGCAAGCACAGGGACCAGGTTGGAGCCCCAGCACCACATGCCATGTTGGCCCTGCACCCCAGGTATGCTGAATGGCCACTGAGACTAGACGTAGTGGAGCATACCTGTAATCCCAATGCTCAGGAGGCTGAAACAGGAGGATCACTGTGAGCCTGAACTGTATAGTGAGACCCTGTATCATATATGTTAAAAAGTAATAATTATTGACAAATATGAAAGTGAGCTGTTTTATAAGTAACAACTGTTTTTCATTTTGATAAGTTGGAGATAATGTAATGAACCCATTTTTATGAATTAAGGAAACTGCCCAGAATAGGAAAACATGAAGTCCAGGGGGCCAGGGAGATGGCTCAGTGGAATAAGCGCTTCCCTGGCAAGCGCAAGGGCCTGAGTTCAATTCCCAGTTCCACCAAAAAAGAAAAAAAATGGAAAATATGAAATCCATAAGCATGTTTAAGGATAATGAGTGTAAGAATTTTTTTTTTTTTTTTTTTTTAATAAGAGCAGAATATATTTATTGCGGGAAACAAAGCTCCTATCCAAGAGAAGGATAGAAGGGGAAACCTCCCTCAAGAATAATTTCTTGGGCTGGTGAGATGGCTCAGTGGTCTAAAGCACCTACTTAGAACAAGCTAAACTAAGCAAAACACAGGGACTGCGGTTCAATCCCCCAGCACCACATGCCAGCCAGCCCCGCCCCCTGGTGGGCTGAGCTGGCCACACACACAAAAATAAATAAATAAATAAATAAATAAATATTTAAAAAAAAAAAAAAGAATAATTTCTTCTTGAGCTTATTTGGTGAGCTTTAAATACATATTTAATGCATACCCTAATGCTATGAATGCCAGAGTTGGCCTTGATGCTACCCAGTGGTGTAGTGATAGTAACACTCCTGGGGGAAATTCTTTTAGCTAGGGACATCTTAAAATATTCATGAATGAACACAGGCAGAGTGATACATAGTTCTACAACATGCCATTGTTAGCACAAAACCTTTTAGTTTTCCAACATACATCAACACTTTAAGAAACAATAGTGGAGACTGAGACAGGTTTATATATCCTCAAGAAGGGAATTTTTAAGTTGAGAGATGTTAGGAGTGTGGGCATTTATTAAGTAACTGCTTGGGATTTAGCCTCGTGAGAGTTGAATAAAGGATCAGGAATAGATGAGAGGTGAGAAACTTAAAGGTAAAGGGAGAAGAGTTCTCATTTTGGGTTACTAGTACTTAAAATTTGTTTCCAATTCTTTGATCCCCCCCCCCCCATTTTTCAGCCTATGAGGTGTCGTCAAAAAACATATTGATTTTTGTTCTGTTTTTTGATACAGGCTCAAGCTGTGAATTTCAGGTTGCCCTTTTACTCACTATGTAGTCTAGACTACAGCAATGCTTAAGTTCATGCTTAATTAAGCCTCTTGAGTGCTGGGATTACAGATGTGTGCCACTATATCTGGCCTATTATTTAATTTCCAGTAAAAGCACACTACAAGTTCTTCTTTAAGTACTCTCCCTCTATTCATTTGCACAGCCAATCATTCTTGCCACTTTTGAAGTAGAAACATTCTTTTAAAAATTTTTTTCTAAAAATTTATTTGGTAATTTGGTACAGAGTCCTACTACACAGTTCGGATTCCTAGTGATGCTCCTGTTTTCAGCCTCCTCAGCACTGGGATTACAGGTGTGCGCCACCATGCCTGGATTCGGTGGCCGGGCACAGTGCACCTGGGGTGGGAGCTGTGCTGGGGCTAGGGCCAGCATGGCATGTGGTTTTGGGCATTGAACCCAAATCTTTGCACTTGCCAGGCAGGTTCTTAGACTGCTGAGCTGTCTTAACAACAGCCCCAGACATTCTTCATTTATTGACCAGAGTTGAACTGGTTGCTAAATGAGAAATTATATGTAGTATGTACATTATAGTAGTCAGAACAAAGAAATGGTCAAAGCAAACTCCTACTTGATGACTTTTTTTTTTTAAATAAGACAGTTTCAATAATTAATACATTGTACATTGTTATTTTCTTAGTGGTTATCCATAGTACAAAATGCAGAGAGGATGTCCTGTCCAATCACTATTAGTACAAATTTTTCTTCTCATTGAATTATGCAAAAGTAGCTGTATATCTATCCTAACCATTCTGCATATATAGATACAAAATGGTCCTTCCTTTGTATCCCCTTTTTTTGTTTAGTCCTGTCAGAAATGGGTATTCCATTGGCATCTAAATAATACAGGTGCGTGAATTCAGCAAAAAATTGATGACTGTCTTATCATCATAACTTATTGCATGCTATAATTTATTGTATAACATGAGACTACAGTACTCTAGTACAGTCAGCAAAAATTGCAGTACTGTATAAATAAGTTGTACTATACAAAAAACTTGAGGCTGTATAAACAAGATGTAAAAAAATATACCAAAAAAGACAGTTCATAAGTGTAAGGGGTGATTTGTAAATTAGAATAGGGTGCTGCCTCTGTTGTAAGGCTGAACAGTTGTTAATAAATAGGTAAGTTGAGCTGGGGAGATAACTCCGCGGCATAAGCACCTTGCCTGGCAAGCTCAAGGTCTTAAGTTCCATCCCTGATTCCTACTGGATGCCATGCTGTGCCAGCCCCAGAACTGGAACTGGGCTTGGTGGCACACACCTGTAATCTCAGCACTAGGGAGGCTGAGACAGGATGATCGCTATGAGTTGGAACTGTGTAGTGAGACCCTGTATCAAAAGAACAAAACAAGGGGGAAAAAAAAAGTAGATCAGTAAAACAAGGAATATCTTTAGTTCTGGTAGTCCTTTTCCTGAATGTCTCCAGTTAAGCTGTTGTGGCTGCTTAGATGTCCTGAATCCTTTCATCGCTCATACCCTTCTAGTCATTTTGACTTTGGGGATAGAATCAGAAATCCTAGAGTATCAGATCTAGTTAATAAGGTAGGTGAGAACACACCATGATGTGTTACCAGCTTGCTTTCCCTTATTGGATGATACCCAGCAGCAGAATTCACCATATGTTTATGTTTAGTCAAACCTTGTAAAGATAACTCCCGGAACTGCTCTAGAAAGTGGCAAGAAAAATGGGATGTATGTGCTAAATGAATACTTTCTTCTTGTTACAGAAAGCATTCATATATATGACCTTTTTTTTAGACTATGAATATTAAAATAGAACCAGAAGATACTACAGAAGCCAGAACTCATAATCTACGACGTCGAATGGGTTGTCCAACTCCCAAATGTGAAAATGGTAAGAGAATTTATCCCTGAATAAGAAAGAAAAAATAAGGGATGGCCAGATAGCTCAGCAGACTAAAGCACCTGTTTTGGCAGAGCACAGTGAACCCTGATGTGCCATGCTGGCCCTGTCCCTGGGCATGTTGAGACTGTGATTGAGACTGGGTGTGGTGTTGCATGCCTATAATCCCAGTGCTTGGGAGACTGAAAACAGGAGGATCACTAAAAGTCTGATCTACTTGTAGTGAGACCCTGTATTGTCCCCCCCCCCAAAAGCACTAAATATTTGTTATATTGAGTAGATATTAGAGTAATTATTATGTAGTACTTATTGAGTTGGGCTTTGAGAAGTAACTTATGTATTGATAATCATTGTTCTCATAAGATACACTTATTGGGAATGTAGGTGAATTTCTCAGATGTAATCATTTTCTTTGAAATTTAGTCCAGTGCATTCAATATGGAAAGGTGATCTGAAAGTATAGGTGCCCTTGGCCAACTCATAGATTTGAGAGATTATAAATCTGAGTTTTAGTAGGTCACTGATGGATAGATTTGGGATTCTCTTAGAAGTCCTATATGCTAAATAGGGGGCATGTAGCCAGGCATGGTGGTGCGTGCCTGTAATCTCAGGACTCAGGAGGCTGAGGCAGGAGGATCATTACAAGTTCAAGACCATCCTGGGCTACAAAGTGAGCTCACAGCCAGCCTGAACTGCCTAGTGGGATTATGTCTCAAAAAAACAGTAAATAAGTAAATAAATAAGAAGCACATGTAAAAGAAGAATCATTGAAGGGACAATGAGATAGTTCCATGGACTAAATGCCTGCTTTGGCAAGCACAGGGACCCAGGTTTAATCCCTCATCCCGCATCGTGCCATCCCCATCCCAGGAGTGTGCTGAGCCAGTGACTAAGTCTGGGTGTGGTGTTGCACACCTGTAATAGCAGTGCTGGGGACGCTGCAAACAGGACGATCACTATGAGTCTGAGCTGTAGTGAGACCCTGTCTCAAGAATCATTGAAACTAGCTCTTAAAAGTTAGTAAGTTAATGGAAAGGCAGTACAGTTTAATGGAAAGTAATAATGCATGTAAAACTGAATCCTGGATCAACCACCTATTGAATGACGGCAGAGATTTTAATTGTTCAATTTTTAAAAATGCTGGGCTGGGGAGATGGCTCAGTAGAATAAGTGCTTCCCTACAAAAAACAAACAAAAACTTGTTCTTCTTTTCAGAACTTGATTATTTATTTGCCCTTTTTTTTTTTTTTTGAGGAACCAGGGATTAAACTCAGACCCTTGCACTTACCAGGGAAGCACTTATTTCACTAAGCCATCTACCCAGCCCTTGATTATTCATTATTCTTGTTTTTTAATGCCAGTTTTTTAAATATTTGAAATGGGTTTCTCATGAAGGATTAAATTTATAGCAGCATTTATTATGACACAGTAGTTAATAACCAGAATTTGACCAATTTTAGCTACAATGTCAAATCACTGGAACCAGGAAGTTGGAGACCAAAAAGTTGACGAGAAAGTCACTTTTGTAATGTGGAAGAGGTTCAATTGTTGAACTGTTAGGCTTTTGGTCATCATCATGATTCCATCAGCATATACTGTGTCTTGGTCTTAGGAAAACTGTATGTTAGCTCTTGTTTTGAAAGCATGTAAACCTAAGTAACATGTAAATATCACCTCTTGAAATTGAAGTTCAATTTTGCCTTCTATTAGAAAATAGCATTGACACTGGGTGCTGCTATTACTAAAATGAAGACAAGTGTGAAATTAGGTTTATAGGGCTGGGGATATAGCTCGGTGGCATAAGTGCCTGCCTGGCAAGCACAAGGTCCCGAGTTCGATCATTGGTACTACATGCTGTGCAGGCCCCGGGAACCTGGCCTGGTGGTGCACACCTGTAGTCTCAGTGCTGGGGAGGCTGAAACAGGAGACTTACTATCACTGAGAACAAACTGCATAGCGAGACCCTGTATCAAAATAATATAAAATAAATAAAAAGAAATTAGGTTTGTATACAGTGTGTGCTTTGGAAGGGAAGTGATGAGATGAGGGAGGAAGCAGACCACAGTGCAAAATGAACTGACTTTGGATTGCCTCCTGCAGAGAGGGAAATGAAAAGTAACATCAAACAAGAACCCCTTGAGAAGAAAGATTATATTGTAGAAAGTGAGAAGGAAAAACCCAAGAGTCGATCGAAAAAAGCCACCAATGCTGTGAGTTGACTTCTCTTTTTTTCCTTTCCCTATTTGTTTTTTCCTCATTCCTACCTTTGTTTCACTTCCTTTGACCCCAGGATTATACTTTGATGCCTTACTGACGACTGGTTAACTTAAAGTGTCTGGCAGCAGTAGAAAAAGATGTTTGTAGGTATTATCAGTTTATGAAGGAGGAAACCTGTGACTACATTTTGAAAATGGTAGTAACATCTGGGACAGGGCATTGATGTCTTATTTTCTGCAGTACAGCTTAGCAGAGTAGTGATTAGTGTCTTGCATAGAGTTGTTCATAAGTCAGTAGCCCACCTGAGCTGCATAAAAAAAACCAACACAAGCTAGGTATGGTGGCACTTGGCTATAACCATTGCTCTCGAGAGGTTGAGGCAGGATTGCTAGGAGTTTGAGACTAGGCTAGGATAACAGCATATTCAAGGCCAGCTTGAACTACTACATAGTCATTTTGACCTCAAACCAAAAAACCCAAACCAACACAACTGTATTTTTGAACTACCCAGTTAGCAAAGAACAGGAAAATGAAGGATGAAAAAGGAAATAGGAAGGAAAGAAAAGGAGGCATTAGATCTGAGGAAGTGGCAGAATTGGCACTGTTGGAAACTTTGATTATAAGTAAAGTTTGTGACCCACCTTCATCTTTCCTGTCCCTTCTGAGAATTAGCTCAGAATTAAAAGGTTTATTTTGCTTTTGCTTTTTTTTTCCTTAAAGATTAGTGCATAATGATTTCATTTGTTGTGATTGCTTGATATAACACATCTTAGTCCTCTTTCCTCCCACCTCCACCCCACCTCTTTTCCTCATGGAATTAAGTAATTCTGATTGAATATATTCTTTTTTTTTTAAATTTTATTTATTTGTGTGTGTGTGTGTGTGTGTGTGTGTGTGTGGCCAGCTCAGCCCACGAGGGGGCGGGCTGGCTGGCATGTGGTGCTGGGGGATCGAACTGTGGTCCCTGGGTTTTGCTAAAGCTTGTTCTAAGTAGGTGCTTTAGACCACTGATCCATCTCACCAGCCCCTGATTGAATATATTCTTTATAGGTATCATCTCTGCTCTTCTCACACCACACTCATGCACACGTGTGCAAGCACAGATAACCAGAAAATGGTAGAGTCCAGGTTTTTATTTTCTACAGTAAAGGTAGAACTCGATGTCAGCTGAATTTTCAGCTGTTTTGGAGGGCAGTATGTTTACTGGGGATTGCACAAGAAAGTACCATAAGTTGGTTCACTCAATAACAGAAATTTCTTTGCCGTTTTGTGGTCTGGGAAGTCTCAGATAAAGGTGTTGACAGGGTTACCTTCTAAGACTGGCTTCTTTCTCCTTGGCTGTAGATGCTGTCTTCTTCATGTTTCCACATAGTCTTTACTTTTTTTTTTTCGGAACTGGGGATTGAACTCAGGCCCTTACACTTTCCAGGGAAGCACTTACTCTGAGCCATCTCCCTGGCCCCAGTCTTTACTTTGTAACCTATGTCTACATCTGCATCTATGTCCTAATCTCTTTATAAGGACACCCATGATAGTGGGGTTGGCCTTCCCTAATTACCTATTTTATCTTAATTCTTTAAAGAATTGTGAGGTACTGAGGGGTAGGCCTTCAGAATATGAATTTTAGGGAAATACACAGTTCAACCCGTATCAGGTAAATAACCATGCTTTATTACTGCATGTTTGGAAAATTTCTTAGCCATGACCCCTTATTTAGAATTCAGAGTGGTGGCCTGTGGTATGCAATTAATGTTAAATTAATTATTTCCTTTTATATATGGCAAAGCTAAATTTTTGTTCTTAAATTCTACTCTTAGTTAGATTAGTAATTTACCTACACTTTATTCTTTGATTTTTTTTTTTTTTTTTTTTTTTGCAGAACCAGGGATTGAACTCAGGCCCTTGCATTTGCCAGGGAAGTGCTTATTCTACTGAGCCATCTCCCCAGCCCTATACTTTATTCTTGTAGAAGTCTGTCAGTAGGGCTGGGGAGATAGCTCTGTTGAATAAGTGCTTCCCTGGCAAGCGCAAGGGACTGAGTTCAGTCCCCAGTTGGGGGCGGGGAGGCGGGGGGAAGAAGCCTATCTGTAAAGTATGAAAAGCTGTTTTTAACAAGACATTTCCCTGGCTTAACCCCCAGCAGCAAGTACATGTGTGCATGACTGTGCCTTTGAGCAGCTTGTACAACCTTATAGGACTGTCCATGCTTCCCAGTGGGACAGTCATAAATGTACAACCAATGGTTCACAGCCACCTGGCAACAAGACGTGGATTACTTTGTTGGGGAATGTAACTTGGTTGCTCAAGAGCATGCCTGGGAAACACAAGGTCCTGGGTTCGCTTCCTGGTACCAAAGAAAAAGAATTATGGCCGTGTCATAAATGTGTTATACATAACAACTGAGAAAGCTAAGACTCTAAAGTTAGAGTCAGAGATAATGTGCATTGTTGTAATATTCCTTGTAGATGGTGAACTTTTTGAAGCATCACAGAGACTAGGTCATGTTTTAGACCCATTTGATTCTTAGAATTTTACAGTATCAAGTAGGTGCTCACATTCCATTGTTCTCTATGCATTTCATTTCTACAGGTAGACCTGTATGTCTGTCTCCTGTGTGGCAGTGGCAATGATGAGGACCGGCTTCTCTTATGTGATGGCTGTGATGACAGTTACCATACCTTTTGCTTGATCCCCCCTCTCCATGATGTACCCAAGGGAGACTGGAGGTGTCCTAAGTGTTTGGCTCAGGTAAGAAGTAATGACAGAGGTTAGTAGCATTAGAAAATTTCCTTCAAAGCATTTCCCTTTGCCTGGTGGTTGTAGATTTGGCAGTGGGTAATAATGAAGCCAATGAGCAAAACTGGGCTGGACCTGAGTAAAAAATAGGTCCTAGAGGTAGCTGAGAGGCAGAAAAGTTTTTTAATACATGCTATTGTTTTGTGGCTCTTTTTTTTTTTTTTTTTTTTTTTTTTTTAATTCATTGGAAAAATGCTCTTTGCAAGGTGGGTTTTTTTTGTTTTTTTGTTTTTTTTTTTCTTCATCATCATCTTTTTTGACAAGGTCTCTATGCAGTTTAGGCTGGCCCTGAGCTCACTTTGTAGCCTCGACTGGTCTCACAGTAATCCTCCTGCCACAGCCTCTCAGGTGTGCTCTACCATGCCCAGCCAGCAAGAATTCTTAAACTATGGTGCTGGTGAGATGGCTCAGTGGTCTAAAACACCTACTTAGAACAAGCTTAGCAAAGCACAGGGACCGCTGTTCAATCCCCCAG
>NW_004524585.1:12080536-12097024 GCF_000260255.1 Octodon degus | reverse complement strand
TTTATTACATTTATTTATTGTGTGTGTGTGTGTGTGGCCAGCTCAGCCCACCAGGGGGCGGGGCTGGCTGGCATGTGGTGCTGGGGATCGAACCGTGGTCCCTTTTCTTCGCCAAGCTTGATTCAGGTAGGTGCTTTAGACCACTGAGCCATCTCTCCAGCCCCATAAATTTTAAAAAGAATTCTTAAACTGAATAATTTAAAATAGAAACACAACTTCACAATATAAAGATAGTCATTGTTAATATATACTTTTTTCCTGCAAATTGAATTATGTCATTTTAGTTTAGTTTTTAAGTTTATTTTCGTGTGTAGCACTGTGCTTATTGATACTAGAATCAGTAGAATCTGAAAAGGACTTTAGTGTAGATTATTTTGTAGTCTGAAGCAGTAAGAATATTATTATTATTGCATTTGTGTTTTGCTTAGATTATAATAGTAAAGGCTGGATGTGGTGGTATATGCCTATATACCAGCACTGAGGAGGCTAAGGCAGGAGAATTGCCACCTCAAGGCCAGCCTAGGCTCCATAGTGAGTTCAAGATGAACTATGTAGTGAGATACCATCTTAAGAAAAGGATTATAATAGGTAAAGAAGTTTAAAGGGCAGGGTGATAGCAGGATAAGTACTTGCCTGGGAAGTGCAAGGTCCTGAGTTTGATCCCCAGTACCAAAAAAAAAAAGTTTATATTGGATGAAAAGATTTTAGTGCTTCTCCAAGAGTACCCTTCTTAATGAGAGATTATTAGATAGAGGACAGGGCAAAGGAACCATGGGTGTTAGCTGAATTACACATTTAATGCCTGTAAGAGAGGACGTCTTAATGGGTTTAGGTATTCCATTGGTCCAGTGTGATGTTGAGCAGTTTATAGTGCTCCTGTTAATCCTCCAGTGTTGTTTTTGCTGGCATTAGGTTATAATCAGATATTGGCAGGTCTAGAGCCATTCTGTTTCCATTAGGTGCTTTGTCTCCCATTTTGATCCATTTTATAGATTTGGTGTCTATTTTATAGAGTTAGTGTTCAGAAGGATGTCATTCCTCTCATTTTCATTACAGAATCAATATTTGATCCTGAAAGAAGTCAAAGCTTTTAGATTTTGTCTTTATCATGTTTAAATTATGGTACTCTGCAATGGTTGTTGAGATAGATATTTTATTTGCAAACAACCTCGTTCTATGTAGGTAGGTTTTTTTTCCCTCTGTAATGTAGACTGCAAATAGAAGTAAAATTAAGTAAAAGGATTTTTTTAAAAATCTGTTCTGTGTTTTAAATTTTTTATTTATTTGATAGAGGGTCTTCCTGTGCAGTTCAGACTCATACTGATCCTCCTATCTCTGCTTTCCCAGCGCTGGGATTACAGGTGTGTGCTACCACGCCCATTTCCAGGCCAGCTCGGTGTGACTGGGGATCAAACTCAGGTCCTTGCGCTTGCCAGGCAGGCACTTAGACTACCAAGCTATCTCCCTAGCTATTATCTGTCCTTTTGACAGTTGAGCATATAATTGGCCCTTTTTAAGTGTCATGTAGGTCACATTTTTTTCCTCATGAAGTTTAGATTTATTGCTCAGAAATTATTTCAAATGAAACTTAAAATGTACTAATTTGGACTTTCTTGTTTACAGGAATGTAGTAAGCCACAAGAAGCATTTGGCTTTGAACAAGCAGCCAGGGACTATACCCTTCGTACTTTTGGAGAAATGGCAGATGCGTTCAAATCTGATTACTTCAACATGCCAGTTCATGTATGTACATGTATACTGCTTTGATTTAGAATTTTAATAACTTTTGGAGAAATGTATGCCTGAAGATAGATTTAAGTTGAGCCTCATATTGATAGTCATTATGTAGAAAGAAACGTTTAACGTTTGGTGATATTAAAATTCTACAGTATTGTAAAATGCATTCTGATTTTTCATTCAAGGACTTCACTAGATGCCACTTTTATACAAATTGCACACAACAGTAATATAAGGCCAATAAGAAATTACCTTTCAGTCCTTTCAGCACAGCACATGTAATTTATTTTATTTTATTTTTTGTATTAACAGGCATGTGCCACCACACCCAGTCTCAATTGCCCTCTCAGTGCGCTCCGGGGGCAGGGCCGGGACGGCAGGCCCAGGGATCGAAGCCCTGACCCCTGCACCTGCTTGCAGGCGCTTTAATCCGAGCACATGTAATTTAACACTTTGTAAAATTTATTTTTTTTTGGTGTTGTGGGCAAGGTCTCACATGTAGTTCAGACAGTCCCTGAACTCAACAGTGATCCTGAGGCCTGAGACCTCCTGAGTGCTTGGTTTACAGGCATTTAGCACCATATTGGGCTCACAAAGTTTATGGAGTGATTTGCTATGTGATTGGCAGTGTGCTATGCCTTGGGGGCACATTTATTGTACATTGTTAGGTAATCTAAATTAGTATTATAAACTTCAGGATGTCATTTTTCTCTATTAACCACTTAGAAGCATAAGAAGCATTTAATATTTCTTCAAGTGAGTATACCAGAATTAAATTATTCCTGCAGTAATAATGGATATTTAAGTTTCTGGTTTTCCTTAATACTAATGCTGTAACAAATGGGTCATGCATGTTGATCTCTTTAATTGGATTATCAGATGAATATATTTGTCCCTTATCCCACTCTAATAGCTGTATTAATTTATAGAATGCCCCAAATATGCTAGCAAACCTGTTTTCCCTAACATGACTAATATTTCCTGTTACATAAAAATGTTTACCTGCTAATAGGTTTAGATAGACTTATTTTTTTATTGCATACTGGGAATTGAACTGAGGACCTTGCACTTGGCAGGCAGGAACTTTTACTGCTGAGCTATAGCCCAGCCCCAGGCTTAGATTTATACTCCATTTGAATTTTTAGTTCTTTTGACTTGTTCATTACAATGTTCCTGCATACATTTATTAACCATGTCACCTTGTCTTTGGTTGGCTTTTTTTCTTGAAAAGATGACCACATTTATTAATACATATTTAAGTTCCTTGCCTCAAAACTCAAATCAGATTAATGACAGGTCTCTTACAGTCCTCTGGCTCTTTATTCTAAGACATGCTGCTGCAGAGTAATTGCTCTTTGTATCTGTATCCTGCAACCTGTCTTTTTCATTGTGCTTGTGTACATTATGCTCAGCCAGTTCTAGTGGAAAGAATAAAAGGATGGATCCAGATAATGTATTCAAAAGCGTCATTCAGACACAGCTATTATTAGTATACTACATTTCTCAAACATTTACAACACCAACATTTTACTTTCTTGGCTCCCTTTTACAATTGTGGCCAGGTCTATAATACAAGAACATGAATTCGTCTGTTGTTATTTTATTGAGACAGGGTCTTGGTATGTAGTAGTTCATCCTGGCCTTGTGCTCACTATGTAGCCCAGGCTGTGGTTGAACTC
Source organism: Octodon degus (assembly GCF_000260255.1). NCBI lineage: Eukaryota > Metazoa > Chordata > Mammalia > Rodentia > Octodontidae > Octodon > Octodon degus. The sequence goes on along the minus strand of NW_004524585.1, from coordinate 12,093,608 downwards.
ACAGTGATTTTCCTGCCTCAGCCTCTCAAGTGTTGAGATTATAAGCATATACCACCACACCTGGGTGAGAGCATTCTTAGTTCTTTTCAATTTGTTTGTTTGTTTGTTTTGATTAGCTTATTATAAAATTCTTATTGCCTAAGTTGTCTGGAATCAATTATAGACCATTATAGACAAGATTTTTCCTTAGAATCCTGCTCTGTGATATTCCTTTTTTATGTAATTTACCATGTCAGATTGGTTGCAGCAGTTGGTGAATGACTAAAAAAGCTCATTTTTTCACCCTTCTTAATTACATTCCCAGATGGTTCCCACAGAGCTGGTTGAGAAAGAATTCTGGAGACTGGTAAGCACTATTGAAGAAGATGTTACAGTGGAATATGGAGCTGATATTGCTTCAAAAGAATTTGGCAGTGGCTTTCCTGTTCGAGATGGAAAAATCAAACTTTCACCTGAAGAAGAGGTAGGCCCAAGCTGTGTGGGGCACTTTTAGTTGGTGGGCAGCTTTGCATGTAAAGCTATTCTCTACATAGTCTCTTGATCTAAAGGATATAATATAAGCTTTAAGAGTAGCATTATGGTGTGGTTGGCACATGCCTGGAATTTTGGCTCTTTGGAGGTGACAGCAGAGGGATCATAAGTTAGCTCAAGGTTAACCTGAACTATATAGTGAATCCTATCTATTACAAGAAAACTTTTAAAAAATTTTTTTTGTCTTTTTGAAACAGGATCTCACTATGCAGTTCAGGCTGACCTTGAGCTCACTTGTAGCCCAGGTTGATCTCCAACTCACAACAATCCTCCTGCCTCAGCCTCCCAAGTGCTGGGATTACAGGCATGCACCACCATCCCCAGCAAGAAAACTTTTTTTTTTTTTTAATTTTATTTATTATTTGTGTGTGTGTGTGTGTGTGTGTGTGTGTGTGTGTGTGGCCAGCTCAGCCCATCAGGGGGCGGGGCTGGCTGGCATGTGGTGCTGGGGGATGGAACTGCGGTCTCTGTGCTTTGCTAAGCTTGTTCTAAGTAGGTGCTTTAGACCACTGAGCCATCTCACCAGCCCCAAGAAAACTTTTAAAAGGCATTTTTTAAAAAAAAAAAAAAAAACTTTTCTGTTAAAAATAAAAGCCCATTTACGTGAGTTGGATATTGAGTTATTTGTTGAAATTGTTTGGTCAACTTGATTTAACTACTTATGATTACTTTTAGCAGATCTTTATTTACGAGATTTTCAGTGATTTCAAGAAAAGTTGAATGACGGTTTTAGTGCTAATGGCCACTACCTTGTGGTTAAAGAGCAAATTACTTAACTATTTTTTGACTTCAGATTCTATAACCTTGTTTTCTCCTTTTGAAGAAAATCAGAGGGATAGAAACCATACCTATTTATCTTTTTAAAAAACATTTTATTAGGTATTTGCAGTTCCTAATGCTTACGTTCCTTTTATGGTATAGGTACATGTACATAACACATCCCAGTTCCTTTTTTTCCATTCTCTTTCCCTCCATTTCCTTTTCTCTCCATCTCTTGATCCTTTTCTCATTGGTGAAAGACCTGTCCTCTTCCTATGATCTTTAATTTTGCTCTTTATTAATAATTTGTGTTTCTCAAAAGCAACGATGACCCCATTTAAGATTATGTGTCTCATTTACTTCACGTAATATCCATTTTCCTACAAAAGACTAATGTTTTATCTTTCTTATGGCAGAGTAGTACTCAGTTTTCTAAAAGTATTCTTTTTATCCATTCATCTGTTGATGGACATACTACTACTTCCAAGATTATTTAACTACATTGAATTGTGATTCTGTAAATACGAGTATGTATGAATCACTCTAATATGATATCTTTGTAATTCTTTTGTGAAGATACCTAGAAAGGGAAGAACTGGGTCAAATGGAATATCTAATATTAGTTTTTTGAAGAATCTGCATGCTGATATCATGGAAATAACACACCAGTATACAGTCGCAAGGTTCCTTTTCTCCCACAGCCTCACCAGCATGGGTCTGTGTTTTCCACACCCCCCACCTCATAAAATGATTTTTGTTCCTATCTTGGTAAAAAATAAAGTTCTTTTTTTAAATCCCTTTTTTTTAAAAAAAAATTAACATTCATAGAAAAGTACATAATCATACAGCTTGATGAACTTTCACAAACCAAGCACACCCATGTAGCCAGCACTAGCATAAGAAATAGAACAGTCCCAACTGCCTAGATTTCCCTGTTGTCCTTGATTCTTTTCTTTTTCTTTTTTTTTTTTTTTTTTGAGACAGGGTCTCTGTTATTCAGGTTGGCCTTAAACTCAGGTAGCCTAGGCCAACCTCTTAACTCATGATGATCCTTCTGCATCAGCCTCCCTAGTACAGTTATGCACTACAGGCCCCCTCTCCTCCCTTTTCCTCCTTTTCATTCCCCTTCCCTCCTTCATTAGTTTTCCTACTTTTGTACTTTATATAGGTGGACTCATACATCACACTGAGACAAAGATTGAGACTGGGCGTTGTGGCAAGCGCCTGTAATCCCAGCGCTGGGAGGCTGAAAACAGGAGGATCATTACAAGTCCAGTCTACATAGTGAGACCCTATAGAACCTGTACTAAATAAAAAAGAACGTAGTTTCCAGAGTTAGCAGGGATTAAATTCTAGTTTCATATTTTCTATGACATGGAGAAGTTATTTAATATAGAAAATTACTATTTTCTACCAATAAAATTAGAGCTAATGAGAGCATCATTTTCTTATTTCGTCTTGAAGAGGACATAATGCTCATAAAAAATTTAACACATGTCCAGGCACATGCTGATCAATCATACTGTTAATACAGTTCATGTTCCTCCTTATCCATAAAAAAAAAGAAGAAATAAAAGTATATACTGAGCCAGGCATGGCATTATGTGCCTGCAGTCTGATCACTTAGGTGGCTGAGGCAGGAAGATCACAACTTGGAGGCTGCATAGTGAGATCCAGTGCACCCTGGGCAATGTAATGGAACTCTGTCTCCCCGCAAAAGCATACATGTTTGTGTCCATAAAGCATGTCTCAAAAAATAATTTTTGAAACAAGTCCTAGCTTGCATACACCCTAGAAGTCAGCCACGTCCACTATTCACTTGGTGCTGTTATTTTGAAGGAGACTGTTTTCAGACAGCTTTTGGAGAATTCTAAAGTTGCTAGCATGAAACTGTATCCTCTTTTGTCTTATTTTTAGGAATATCTTGATAGTGGCTGGAATCTGAACAATATGCCAGTGATGGAGCAGTCTGTCCTTGCTCACATTACTGCAGACATATGCGGCATGAAACTGCCTTGGCTGTATGTGGGAATGTGTTTTTCTTCTTTCTGTTGGCATATTGAAGACCACTGGAGCTATTCAATCAACTACCTGCACTGGTGAGGTTCCCATAATCCATGATCACTATTACAGATTGGAAAGGAAAAAAACTTTCCTCTTGAACTCAAGCATGTCTCAGCTAGAGTCTTGAGAGTAGCAACCCACCCCCTGCCATCACGCACACATACACACTAGTGTTAGAGTAAATGTTCAAGTTAAGACTGTGGTTCATAAACCTTCCTAGAAAGTCCATGGATCCTCTGAAGTTGCACACACACTATTTTGCAAGTGTAGCATGTTTTGGGGGACAGGATAATTTTTATTTGAAGTAAAGGAGTCTTTACCTTTAAAAAGGCTACAAAGCACTGTGGGAAGTCTCATTTGATGGCACTGGTAACCCAGATCCACTTTGGGAGAGGAGCCAGGGTATAGGTACATCATGTATTCTAAGTCGTTGGGGTTGCCAGCTTCATTTTTCTTGTGCTGATTTCTGGCATCACAACACTTAGTAGAGTATGTGGAGGGATGCTGGGGTGTGTTTACACTAGTACAAATACTTGGATTTCTTTACTATTTAAACTTTTCAACCTAAGCCATTCTTCATATCCCCACTCCTGCTTCTAAGTAGAAAAAAAAATATTTGGAGATCTATAAACTCAAATTCCTCATACAAGGAATTTTTGAGGATATACCATGAGAAAAGGAAGTTGATATTTATGTTTAACATCAGTTCTGTTTCACTGGGCATTTGCTCCCATTTTTAAATTGAGTGCTTTGAAGAATAAGCTCTTTAATAATGCTAGTTGCCCTATTAGTGTTGATTTAACCTCATCAGAATGGGTAAAGGACAAGGAAGATGGAGAGTTGCTGTCTTTCTTCTCTCATTTTAGAGACAAACATCTGACACCTATAACTTAAGGAACAAAAGATCTATTATTTTATCTTCATCTTTAGTCCATACTCAGCTGGTTCCAGAGCCAGATGGCATGGCAGATGGGTATGGTGGAAGAGAGTTTATTGCTTGATGAATAGGAAGTAGACAAGGAAGGGAAGAGCCAGAAAGAAAGATATTTCCTTTTAAGATCAGACCCCTGCCTCCTATCACAAGTCATCTATAACAATCCTACAATCTAATTGTCCACAAGGTCTTCTCTACATATGGTTTCATTAGCTTTGGGGAGCCATCTACATATAAACTATAACAGTTATCATCCCTTGTCATTTGTTATAGGAACTTTTGGTAGCCATATATCCTGTAACCAGTGAAATACTCTATAGTCTTAGAAATCCTAGGAATGTGTGTGTATTTATTTATTTATTTATTTATTTATTTTTAAGTAATTAAAGACTTCTTTTTTTTTTTTTTTGCGGAACCGGGGATTGAACTCAGGTCCTTGTGCTTGCCAGGGAAGCACTTATTCCACTGAGCCATCTCTCCAGCCCCCAGGAATGTGTATTTTTTTAAATAGTCAAATAAAACTGTCAGCAGGACATAAACCACAAATGGAAATTCTTATACTTAAACTTTATATTTGGGGGAGGGAAATATATTACATTTGTTCAGATCACATTTCTAATGATACTTTTTCAGTATGAACATTCCTTTGTAGCTTAGTCTCACAGAGCAGGGTCTGAAGACTATGAATTAGTGAATCATTTTGTTGTCATTTTTGCAGTGATTTATTTTTATAATTTTATTTCTAGGGGTGAGCCAAAAACCTGGTATGGTGTCCCAGGATATGCTGCTGAGCAACTAGAAAATGTCATGAAGAAACTGGCTCCAGAGCTTTTTGTGTCCCAACCTGACCTTCTTCATCAGCTTGTGACCATCATGAACCCCAATACCCTGATGACTCATGAAGTGCCTGTATGTTCTGGATTAATGCCTCTTCAACTCAGACTTAATTCGCCATTTTTCTTTTTCTTCATAGTTCACTTGTTCTTTGATTTAGTTATGTATTTTAATTGTATAATGTAATAGCAGAAACAGCCATTTTATGCAGTTTGGTACTATGGAGCATTAGCCTGACAGGACTAGATCCTCAGATACCATACAAACTAATTTCTTTTGTTTTTATTATTAATTTCTTTTAGTTTGTTTGTTTGTTTGTTTTTAAATAGCTTATACCATCGGTATAACAGCCTTACTTTGAATAGCCTTACTTTGCAAATAATAATACTTGTTTATCAGTATACAATTCAGTGTTTTAATATGTTCACAAGTTGTATAACCATCACTGTGAGTGCTTTCAAAACTGATTTTTATTTATAGCTTTACCATCTCCTAGCCCCAGCCACGGGCTGGCTTGTAGTTCAGGGCAGCCTTGAACTCACTTTATAGCCTAGGCTGGTGTCAGGCTCGCAGTGATCCTCCTATTAGCTTCCTGAGCACTAAGATTACAAGTGTAGCCACCACACTCACCCAATGGCTTTACTTTGATCAATGAAACTAACTTTTTTTTTTTTTTTTTTTTGGTCTCCCTATGTAGTTCAGGCTGGCTTTGAACTTCTAGCAAGTCTCCTGCCTCACCCTTCTGAGTGTTGGGATTACAAGCACATACCATTACACCCAGCAAGATAAACTTTAAAAATAACATCAGTGTAAATTAGTTTAGGAGTCTTTACTTTTATTAAAGAAGGATAGATATCCACTGTAAAAGTGGATAGATTCTGCTACAGTTAAAAGTAAACTGGTATCAGAATCCTTTGGGCTTTGTCCTTTCTTTAAAAAAGTTTACTGAATCTATTTGATCTTTTTTTTTTTTTTTTCCGGAACCTGGGATTCTCTGGGAAGCTCTTTATTCTACTGAGCATCTCCCCAGCCCTGATCTTAATTTTGAATGGCAAACCAAAATAGCATGATTGATAGAAATTAGTTTTATTATGCTTGTTCACTGAATTAGGCCTTTTTTTTTTTTTAAAGTGGAAATTTACTTGGTGGTCTTGGGCTTAGATAGCATGGAAGAATCCAAAAAGGGGCTGTTAATAAAGTTGCTATCATACAAAGTGACACTCCTCTGACTGCTTCCTTTTGTAAAATACTCTAAAGGTATTTGGGGAGACCAGACTGAGATGTATGAAGTTGAAGAATCCATCCTACTTGGCTAAATAAAATGTAAATAATAGAATGGCAGTGATAATGTGAACTCTTGATCATGTGATCTGAGGTTCCCAGGCTTTCCAGTGGGAGCAGGCAGAAAGGACCTTGCTTTGAGGGATCATCAGTTTTGTATGGACTGTGGCATAGAAATAATGATCAATAAGTACTGTAGTTCTACTATCTCTTCATTGTTAGCAGTTTTTTTTCCCCCTCATTTTGATTGATTTTTTTTTTTTTTCCTATTTGCTTGCTGTATATAAGATTTAATGTGGGCTAGATTCTGGATCTACAGAAATTGATGCATCAATTAAGTGTGCATTTAGGGATTCAGAATTTAAGCAAAAATAATGTTTACACCAGTATGGTAAGGGTGGTATAGCTTGACTGTAGTGTTAACTGGGAAATGACTTACTCTGTTGAGAATCCAAGAAGACTGCTAAGTGAGCTGCTATCTGAAATGGTAATAATTGGAGCCTCTGCTTATTATAGAATATGTTTGGCAAAGAGCAGGGAAGGAAGAAGTAATCCAGGTAGAAGGGTCTGTGCTAATGCAATAAGTTGTCTTTAAACATTAGCCTCTGTTTTACCTCTGGCCCCAGCATTTCTGATTTTGTTGGTCTGCAGTGGGACTTGATGGTTCGCATTTTTAACAAGTATCAGTTGGTATCAATGCTGTTTGTTCTAGGCACTACACTAAACAATCACTGATACAGAAATTTGAAGGTTTAGAAAGTATCTAGGGCTGACAGTGTAGCTTAGTGATAGAGCAGTGGGTTCTATGTGCAAGGCCAGGTTTAATCCACAGCACCACAAATACACAAAAAAGAAAAATCTGGTATGTAAGAAGTTGTATGAAGGATTTGTATGTGTAGAGAAACACAAGTGATTTTGGTGTGAAGTGGGTCCAGAGAGTGATGTATTGGCTAATTTTCTCTTGCTGAGAGAAAGTACTCCCAAAATTGGGGTAGGAAAGTTTTATTTAACTCACAGCTTGTGGCAGTTTCAATCCATAATCAGTGACTCCAGTGCAGAGTGGCATGGCAGAAGATAGCTAAGCAACAAGAATGCGTGTTTGGAGGTGCAGGGGCTTTTTCCCTTCCTTATATTGTTTGTCAGCTACCACCCCCTAGGGCAGGGGTAGCACTCACACAGTCCTCTCTTGTGGGGGATGAGGATGTTTACAAAATAAGCGCCCTGATTTCCTGTTGATTGGCTTAATTAAACTTTTAAGCTTGTCAAATTGACATAGTATATCAATCATCACATACACAATCTCTGCCCCACCCCAAGTTGGTAACAAGACACATTTTTTTTTTTTTTTTGTATTTTAGTACAGGAACTACAGGGTCTCACTACACAGATTGGATATAGATATATCTGCTGAGTTAATTAAGCTTCTAGGCAGGTAATTATGAGGTCTAGTTCAGGAGAGGCTGTGTAAATTGTGAGATTCATGAAAGAGTATAATTTCTTAAAGTGTTATTAGGAGATCCTATTTAAGGATGATAACATTACATTAAGGCTGGTGGTGGGTCCGGGGAGATGGCTCAGTAGAATAAGGGGCTGTGGCAAACGTATGGCACACATAGGTCATGGCCAGCTGTTTGGGTTTTTTTGTTTCTTTCTTTCTTTGGTGGAACCAGGGATTGAACTAACCCTTGCGCTTGCCAGGGAGGCACTTATTCCACTGAGCCATCTCCCCGGCCCCCAGCTATTTGTTATTGAAAGCTCTAGAAAGATGTGTCTTGATCTTGGATGTGGCCACAATATTTAGTGTATTAGTCCATGTTTGTGGTACCTAATGTTTACATTCACTGTGTAGTGTTGAAACATATCACAACACATCCCGATTCCAAATAAAAGATATAAGTAGGGAGATAGATCATTCTCAAAAAGGATGGCTATACTTTTATAACGTAGACCATATTTTGTGTTGAGATACTTATTACCTTTGGGTATTACTCTATCTTCTGACAAAAATTAGATGATATTCTATCACAGTAACATCTTTCTGCCTCAGTCTCCCAAATTGCAGGGATTATAGGCATGTACCACCATGCCCAGCATCTTGTTAACTTTTAATTGGAATAAAAACTGTAATTTTTTGCGGGGGAGGGTAGAATCATCTAAAAGCATATGTCCAAATTATCTGGTGAGAATTTTAGTACTGAAGAATATTTAAAGTCTCCAATATCTGTTTCTTTAGGTTTATCGAACAAATCAGTGTGCTGGGGAGTTTGTGATTACATTTCCAAGAGCCTACCACAGTGGTTTTAACCAAGGTTTTAATTTCGCTGAGGCTGTGAACTTCTGCACTGTTGATTGGGTATGTAATTATGAGTGAGTGAACGTTTTCAAATTTGTTGTTCTTCCTGTGGAAATGGTTTGTAGAACTTGAAAAATTGTCATGTGTATGGTAACTTCACCCATTGCTGCTCAATGGCCAACCTGCACATTGTTTCTCAGTCCACAATTAGGTAAGACCATTTTACCACATTGTAAATCAAGGGTGTACACAGTGCTTAGTTCAGCTGAGATTCTTTTCTTTTAAACATTTCCTCTTCTTTCTTGTCCTTCTCCTTTTTTTTTTGGTGCTGGAGAATTGATCTAGGGTGTTGTACATGTGAGTCAAGAGCTTTAACATTGAACTCTGCTTACCAAGCCCAACATTTTTTCTTTTTTGTGTGGTAGAGTTTTTGTTTTTAGATGGGGTGTCATTAGTTGCCTAGGCACCCCCAGAGCACCTGAGCCCAAGAATTCTCCTGTCTCAGCCTCCTGAGTAGCCTGGTTTTTATAGGAAGACTTTCTTAATGAGGAAAGTTGATTTATACTGTGACTGAAGCTCAATGCAGACTTGTAGCACACAGTACCATTTTGAAATTTTGCACATACTGGCTTAAATTTATCCACAACAGCAATTTGATATATTTGGTTTCAGTTCAAATTAAATATTTATCAGTATTTATTAATGCTTTTTATTTACCTAAAAGAACTATGTAAATGGGTATGTGTGGTATTAAATCTACATGATCATTTTGTTGCAGTGTTTTTTAATAACATTAGTTATATCTAAATTTATTGTCCATTTTGTAGTCTTGAAGTGAGTTGAATGTAATAGCTCAGCAGTCTTTCAAGAAATTTATATTTCTAGTTCTCCATATTGTTATGCACATTAATTCATTTTGTTGCTATTGTTTGTTTTGTTTTGGTTTGGTTTATTGGAGAGAAGGTCTCTCTGTAATTTGGGCTGGCCTTGTGCTCACTTTTGTCCCCCAAGCTGGTCTTGAACTCACAGCAATCCTCCTGTCTCAGTCTCTCAAGTGCTGGGACTATAGGTGTGTGCATCCAGGGGTCCCAACGCCCACATGGCATACAGGGCTGGGGGTCAAACTCGGGTCCTTGAGCTTGCAAGTTAGGTGCTTATGCCTCTTGAGCTATCTCTCCTGCCACCACTAATATATTTTTTAAAAACACTTCTACAACTAAGATGTCTAATATGCCAGATATTTGGGATAGCAGGATAAAATACTGCTCAGGGTCTAGTCTAGTAAGCTTAGAGGGCCGGGGAGATAGCTCAGCAGCATAAGCGCTTCCCTGGCAAACCAAAGTCCTGAATTTGGTTACCAGTACCAAAAAAAAAAAAAAAGAAGGTTATAGTCTGGTTTTATTTTTAATAGGTGGTGATGTTTTGACCTGGGATGTATTATTTGAAAATCTGATATTGCAAATGAAAATTTTGTGGAAATAGAAGATAAATGAGAGCTGGCCAGATAGCTCAGCAGATTAAAGTGCCTGCTTAGGCAGATGCAGGGACCAGGTTTGATCCCCATGCATTGCTGGCCCTTTCTCTCCACGTGTGCTGAGAAGGTGATTTTGAGACTGAATATGGTGGCACATGCCTGTAATCCCAGCATTTGGGAGTTTGAAAAACAGGATCACTATGAGTCTGATCTGTGTAATGAGACCCTGTAGACCCCCTACTAAATACATTTTTCAAAAAAAAGAAGATGATGATAAATGGATGACATATACTTTCTTCTGTCCTTTGACACAGCTGCCCTTAGGCCGACAGTGTGTGGAACATTATCGCTTGCTTCACCGTTATTGCGTATTTTCCCATGATGAGATGATTTGCAAGATGGCTTCGAAGGCTGACGTCCTGGATGTTGTAGTGGCTTCCACTGTTCAAAAAGACATGGCCATTATGATTGAGGATGAGAAAGCTTTAAGAGAAGTTGTCCGTAAATTGGTAAGTTTTATGGAACTCTTAATTGCCACTAGATCTAATTTACTAGTGTCTTTGTGCACTTCATTATCATTTTAAGAAACTTTTCCTTAGTATTTAATTTCCTTTAAAGCTGTTCTAATAAATGCACTGTACTCTCTTGTCACTCTTTTTTTTTTTTTTTTTTTTTTTTTTTTTTTTTCAGGTGAGGAAATTTCAATTTATTGAATAGGTACTTTAATTTTGAATTTTTCAATAAGTCATATGATATGACTTTAGTTTAGATACAAAGGTAACTTTTATACCTAAGATGAAATTATCTAATGTAAATAGATATATGGTTATAATTAAATATACTGATGCCTTCACTTAGCTGAAGAAGTTTTGCATCAATGTTTTTAACCTCAAGGTTGTAAGTAATTATGTGTAATTGGTTTAGCTTCTATTAAAATAATTAGATTATATTGATGCAATTTCAAGTGTATTTTGAGATTAATTTTTAACAATTAGCTTCCCCAAATCCTATCAGCACTGTAATTTGAGTTTTGCTTATTCCAGAAATGTACCGATAAAATAGGTTTAGGATCTTTGCATTCAAAAGTTCTAATATGCCCTCCCCCAGTTTCTTTCCTTCTTTTTTTTGCTTCTTTGTAAATTGGATTGGTATAAGAGTGCTTTGTCTTGATTCTTCTAGCACATCTCTCATAGAGAGGAGGTTTTTCTTTTTCTTCATTGTTTTTTTTTTGAACAGGCTTTTGCTAAGTCACTGAGTTTCTCAGACTGGTCCTGAATTTGCAGTCCACCTGCATCAATCTCTATATATTCCTATTGATTATGGAATGTGCCACCATGCCTACCAGGTTTTTTACTTTGATGATGTCCAGTATGTCAGTATTTTTTCTAATTTGGTTGTATGAAATTGCATTATTTCTATATATTCTTTTTTTTTTATTAATTGTTTTTTGCATAATTTCTAGTTGTTCTAGCTAGCATCATTTCATCTTCCTATTCAATTGCCTTGACACCTTGGTAAAAATTATTTCATCACGTATGTATAAGTCTACTTCTGGCCTTATTCCATTCTGTTGCATTGTTGGGTTTATTTCATTAGGTTTTTTTCTTTTTTTGAGACAAGGGTCTCACTTTGTAGTTCAGACTAGCATTGACCTTGTTGTATTGTAGCACAGGCTGGCTCACAGCGACCCTTCTACCTCAGCCTTCTGAGAGCTGGTAGCATACTTTTTCATTCTGTTAACATAGGCATCTATCTATCCTATTGCATTGATAACCAAATAGTTTCATAATTGTAGCTTACTAAGAAGTCTGGGAATTAAATGGTATGAATTTTCCAACTGTGCTTATTTAAAAACTTATTTTGTCTTTAAAAAGTTCCTTTCCATTTCCACATTTATTTATTTTGTGGTACTGGGGATCAAACTTGTGATCTTGCACTTGCCAGGCAGGCACTTATGCCACTGAACTATATTTCTAATTACTCCATGTTTATTTTAGAATGAATTTATTTCTACCAAAGTATTTCCTATTGGGATTTTAATTGGGAATAAATTAAATTTACGATAGTTTGAGGATAATGTATGTTCTTAACAATGGTGAATCTTCTAGACCATGGACATGGGATAGTTACCTTTTTGGTGGGTGCTGTTGTATGGCTGAATGTTTTATTTTAAATTATACTTTAAAATATTCAGCCTCCAGTTGTTTCTGTTAATATGTAGAATAGTTGTTTTTTTTTTTCTAATGAATTTTTATTGGGTTCTTCAGGAACAGTCATATCTACAAATACAGTCACATTAATTTTTTGAAATGTGCCTCAAAATAAATTTTAAAAGTTAAAAAATTAAAATTAATAAAACAAATGTGGATCTTTGGGTAGAATACTGGAATGTTGCTTTATGGAGTCCATTCTATTGTGGATCAAGAGCAGAATATCCATACTTCCTCTGATACTTTATACTGGGGAACACAATGCCCAGAGGATTTAAGTGATATATTAAGATCTTAAATCAGTAATTGTAGCTAAAATAAATAAAAATGGCTGCTAATTTTTGTAACTGAAAACAAATATTTTTTCCAGATAAAAACTTGTAAGATTAAACTGGCTGTGAACTATACACTTCATTTTCAACTAAAATCCATAGGCTTGATCTTTTATCTCTCCTTTTTTTAAAAAATATTTTTAGGGAAGGGTCTACAGGGTGTTCAGGATCTCACTACTAACTAGATCAGACTCTTAGTAATCCGCCTATTTACAGCCTTCCAAGAGCTGGGATTACAGATGTGAACCACCACGCCCAGTCTCCTATACAGCATATTGTTGGATTTTGTTTCCTAATCCACTGTGCCAGTCTATTTCTCTTAATTGGTGAATTGAGTCCATTTACATTGATGGTTAGAAT
>NW_004524585.1:12071184-12078941 GCF_000260255.1 Octodon degus | reverse complement strand
CACCTGGGCTGGGACTGGTCCCGCCGGCGCAGGGTAGCAGGAAGCTCTCCACACACTCACCGGACCTGGGCTAGGACTGGGTCTGGGGGTTCCCGGAAGTTGGCAGAAATTCCTACTCGGCAGGAGGGGTGGGGACGTACGCCGGAGTGGTGGGGGGCGGCCCACTTTGCGCCTGGGCTGGGACTGGTTCCCGCGGTGCAGGGTAGCAGGAAGCTCTCCACACACTCACAGGACCTGGGCTAGGACTGGGTCTGGGGGTTCCCGGAAGTCGGCAGAAATTCCTACTCGGCAGGAGGGGTGGGGACATACGGCGGAGTGGTGGGGGGCGGCCCGAGGGGGTGCGAGAGGGTCCGGCCCACGCTGCGCCTGGGCTGGGACTGGTCCCGCCGGCGCAGGGTAGCAGGATGCTCTCCACACACACCGGACCTGGGCTAGGACTGGGTCTGCCACGCCCAGTCTCAATTGCAGTCTCAGTGTACCCCGGGGGCGGGGCCTGCATCACAGGCCTGGGAATCAAACCCCCACCCCCTGCACCTGCTTGTAGGCGCTTTAATCTGCTGAGCTATTTGGCCAGCCCTAGAAAGATTTTTTTTTTTTTTTAATTTAAAAAACACTATCCACATGAGCAATTGAATTAATTGTCTTTCCCACTTGCCCTATTTTGTTTTATTTTTATTCTTTTTTGTAGATTTTCTACTAATACCACTCTGAAGCCCTGTATAGTAATTACTTAAAAGCAGAAAACACATTTTCTGTATTAATTTGCTCTCTGGACAAGGTCAACTTGAAGTAGGATAGACAACTGATCTCAGAAGTATTGTAGTCCTAGTAATTATTTTTCACACTCTGATCAAACTTAATACCTTGTCCAAAAATGGATCCTTCTTAGATAGGTGAAGTAGATTAATTTGCCCATATTTTCTTGGTGATTGTTAATTTGTATCCCACATTTTTCATCATGCATTTGCATTTAATAAGGCTTTTCTTTTGGGGGGTGGGTTTTGAAACTTGGGTTCTGGATGTTTATGTTGGGGACTGACAGGTTATATTTTCCTTTGGAAGTCTCTAAAGTACATTTTACTTATAGGGAGTAATTGATTCGGAAAGGATGGATTTTGAGCTGTTGCCAGATGATGAGCGGCAGTGTATAAAATGCAAAACTACATGCTTCATGTCTGCCATCTCCTGTTCTTGTAAACCTGGCCTGCTTGTCTGCCTGCATCACATAAAAGAACTGTGTTCCTGTCCTCCTTATAAATACAAACTTCAGTAAGTAGGAAAATTATTGTTCTCCATGACAGTACTGAGTCTTTACTAAAAGCTCAGGCGTGAGAGATTAAGTGAAAGACATCTGGTTTGCTCCAGAACCATCCATATATCTCAAAGGTGTCTGATGTTGCCTCTCCAGATACAGGTACACTCTAGATGATCTCTACCCAATGATGAATGCACTGAAGCTTCGAGCAGAATCTTACAATGAATGGGCCTTGAATGTGAATGAAGCTTTGGAGGCAAAGATCAACAAGAAGAAAAGTATGTGACACACAAGCATTATTTACTGAACAGCAAATTCAAGTTGATTGTGATACAGCCAGCTTAAAGTTATCACAAAACAGATAACTTGAGCCAGCCCAATTTCATCCTTGATTAGCTTCTCTGTCAGGTTTCTAGAGTATTGGCAAAGAGAGTTTTTACAGTACGAGTGGGTGAGACAGATGCTCTACATCAAAAGAAGTGTTAAAAGTATGAATTATGGAAGATAGTTTGGGAATAGTAACCTTTTTTGCCTCCCTTTCTTAGCATTTTACCTTTCATATCAACTTTAGAAAAACTTGGTGTATGTACTTTTTTAAAAAAAACTTTCTAAAAGCAACATGGCATTAAATTATGAATCTCTAAAATGCTGGTTTATTATGTCATAATTTTAGACAAAGTTAAGGTCTACAATGCTTCTCAGTGACTTTGAAAGTCACTATTTCCCCCTTCTCCACCTCTATTCCCCCTTCACTCTTTCCCTCTTGCTCCCTCTCTCCCTCTGTCTCTTTTTCTCTATCTCAAAAGTCTTTTACTTGCTTTCCTTTTTGTACTCCAACAGGTAACTCTTTCTTTTCACTTAGGGAAAAAGAGCATTATCCTTATCTCTGAGCATACCAATTACTTGCCAACTGAAGAATAAATTGAGGGAGGAAGAATTGGGCCAAGCTACAATAAGATCTCTTTTATTTGATTTTACAAATTTGTTTCTGTTTTCTATGTATCTTAAGCCCGTTAGATCTTATTTCCATATCAAAAACCAGTGCTGGGATTTTTTTTTTTTTTTTTTTTTTGAGATAGGGTCTCACAATATAGTGCAGACTGACCTTAAGCTCACTATGTAGCCCAGCCTCCTGAGTGCTGTGATTATACCACCCTGTCTAGCTAGGCATTTGTTTTAAAAACTTGTTGTCCAGGGCTGCAGAGATAGCTTGGTGGTCTAAGTGCCGCCTGGTAAGCACAAGGACCCAGTTTCGATCCCTGGCACCACAGGCCGTACCTGTGCTGAGCGGGCCACCAAGACCAAGCATGGTAGCACACACCTATAATCCCAGTGCTTGAGAGGTTGAGACAGGAGGATCATTACAAGTCTGAACTTAAAACCTGTACCAAGTAAATAAATATTTTTTTTTCAAAGTTTTATTGACAAACAGATAGCAATGAGACAGTTTCAAATCAAATCGGAAGGACAGTTTCAACAAATAATACACTGCATATATTCTTCTTAGTGGCTAATTGCTGTACAAGATGCGGACTTGTGATCCTATTTACAAACACCATTAGAACAAATCATTCTATTCATTAAGAGAATGCAACTATATATCTATCCCAACCTCTTTCAATACACAGATACAAAATGGACATTCATCGGTATACCCCATTTTTTCTAAGTTCCGTTATTGAATATTATAGGTGTGTAAACTCAGCAAAATATTCTAAAAGAGTCCAGTAGCCTATAATAGCATTGGGTCTTATATTTAACTGGAAATGTCAGAAATTATTGACCTGAGTCCCCCACAGCTCAACTTAACAGCATGGCTTTATTTCTTATATTTCGACTTCATACTTTTCTACTGGATGGTTAAGACCAAGGTAAAGCAGGACCTATGCAACAAGAGTTGTAGCTTTTTGGTCTGAGAAGGTCAGTGAAATGCCCTCAGGATTTGTCCTGAGATCCTGTACCTCAGATTGTAGAACCTTCATCAGTGCAGCCATGTGGATGAGTCACGGCCATTGCTTGGCCAATGTGCTCTCTGTGAAAGCCTGAGAGAGTGTCTTCTCCCCATGTGACTCTCCTTAGGCCCACTCTACGTCATCGATCACTTTCCTCTTTGGCCCCATAATCTTCTTGATCAGAAAATTTGGGACACTACCGAGGTACATGACGTTACAGTACAAGTTCTCCTATGTCCTGAGTCTTAATTGACCTTAGAAGGCTAGGGCCAAAATGTTGGCTTTCCTTGTATCCCTTTTTCTCTAATTTTGGTCTGCAAACTTAGGTTGTTAACCATCCAGAAGAAAAGCTTATTGTTATTATCAAACGATTTGGGCTATCAATCTTAACCTCACTATCTCACTGCATTTCAAACATCTTAGGCATAATAAGGAACAGGTATTTTTCATCAAGTATTGATATGTTAAACTTTAAGTCTAAATAAATATTTTTTTAAAAAAATCCTTATGTAGCCATTTCTTTCCTGAAATTAATTGAACAAATTTATTAACGATCTAAATTTATTAATGATCTAAACATTGCCATAATTGCCATAGTTTTGTTATATGTATAGATAGTGGACAGTATACAGTCTCACTCTCATTTTCAATTTTCGTAACAGTAATAGTAACAATAATGATCACAGAAAAGGTGACTTTTTTTTTTTTTTTTTTAAATTCCTAGGCCTTGTTAACTTCAAGGCTTTAATTGAAGAGTCTGAAATGAAGAAATTCCCAGACAATGATCTTTTGCGCCACCTTCGCTTAGTCACACAGGATGCAGAGAAGTGTGCTTCTGTGGCCCAGCAGTTGCTTAATGGCAAAAGACAGACTAGGTTTGTACTTTTGTTTGTATTTGGGCTCTTTGGCAGCTGAAGTTAGAAACCTGTTGTATTTGGCTTTTCTTTCTGGCCTGGACTCCTGTGATACTGAACCTTATCAGTAGTGAGCATACATAATTTGATAGCTTCTTTGGCTTCTTTTCAGATACCGATCTGGCGGAGGAAAATCCCAAAATCAGTTGACAGTGAATGAACTCCGACAGTTTGTGACACAGTTGTATGCTCTTCCATGTGTCCTCAGTCAAACGCCATTGCTGAAGGTAAGCATACTTGGATGTGTGGGAGTACTTTAATGATCCTGTGTTTTGTAAATGAACTCAGTTGACATGATTGAGTACTGTTCTTTAGTCGCTAATTTGTACATTTATTTCCAGTAGATTTTTAACATTGGGTGATGAGTGTGTATAGTTTATAGTAGGCAAACAGAGGAGAAATAAAGTTGGGAAGTTTTATGTATAATATAGTATTGTCAGTTAGTTATGATTTACCCTATATATTACTTTTTTTGTTTGCTTGTTTTCTCTTTAGGATCTGTTGAATCGTGTGGAAGATTTCCAGCAGCATAGCCAGAAAGTACTCTCTGAGGAAATGCCTAGTGCTGCTGAGCTGCAAGACTTGCTAGACATCAGCTTTGAATTTGATGTTGAACTTCCACAGCTTGCTGAGATGCGAACCCGTCTGGAGCAGGCTCGTTGGCTAGAAGAGGTGCAGCAAGCTTGCCTAGACCCCAGTTCCCTTACTTTAGATGATATGAGACGTCTCATAGACCTTGGGGTAGGGCTCGCGCCGTACTCAGCAGTGGAAAAAGCTATGGCCCGGCTGCAAGAATTGCTCACAGTGTCAGAGCACTGGGATGACAGAGCCAAGAGTCTTCTCAAGGCCAGGTAAAAAAGCAAACTTGGTATTTTTCTCTTGGGGAGCAGGACAAGCGTTCTATCCTAGAGCGAGCAGGGATCATAATGATTGGCATTTAAAAGTGTCCAGTTACTATTGACTGAAATGAATGATTCAAATGGGCATGCCTTTTCTAGAGAAGGTATAATGAAATTTCTCTAGACCCCAATAATACTATTTTTAAGAGAAGATAGTTTACAGATAATATATAGAACTGTTTTTTTAAAAGTACAGTTAAAAAATCCCAAGAAACCTTAAAGTGTCCGAGAGTTAACATGTATAGTTCTTTCAAATGAAGATAATGAAGACTTTCACAGATAACATTTGTGCTCTTGATTAGCAAATCAGAACACCTTATCTCTTTGGGAGATTAGATTGAGCACAGGCTAAGCATATGAGGGAGAAGAGAGAAGGAAACCTTACTTTCTGATGACAGATCTTAATTGGTCCAGATGACAACATAAAGCATGAAAAATAGTGGGTTACATAGATACTTTTTGTAGTCCTAAAATAGTGTTCATTGAGTGAGAGGCTGCAAAAATTTTGATACCCTTGTTTTGAGTATGTAAAGATCCTGGAGAATTTTAATTTTTTAAGTAAAACCGTATGAGTTTTGACATTGTATCTAGTTTTATATAGAAGAAATTAATGATCAGTAAGTTAGTTACAGAGTATAAATCAAAGTTTGAGCTTATGCCATCATAAAATTAGGAACAGGTAGATCTTAAATACTTCACTGCGTCATTTACTTTATCCTATTTGCTCTTAAATCTTGCTTGAATCTAGTTAATTTGATATCTAATGGTCAGTGCCATTTGCCCTACTGAATTTTTTCTGCAGTGATTTTTCTAAAATGCCAAGAAATCTTTGTGTTTCATTGTTACAGACCACGGCATTCTTTGAGCAGCCTTGCTACAGCAGTGAAGGAGATAGAGGAGATCCCCGCATATCTGCCCAATGGTGCAGCCTTGAAAGATTCAGTGCAGAGAGCCAGAGACTGGCTTCAGGATGTAGAAGCCCTGCAGGTTGGTTAAAAAATGACCTGATAGGAAAAAAAAAAAAAAAATCCTGATGTATTAAAGCTTTGTAAAGGATAAGATATTGGATCTAATCTCAGTGCACAGACTCAGTATTTTGGAGTTGACCAGATTATTCTATTGAGCCTTTTTAGTTATACTTACCAGCTGTTACCTGACAAGTTGACTGAGATAATTGAGGCATAAGTAATTCAACCAATTTTTTTCTGGAAATTGGGGGTTCCTTTATAGCAAATTTAACTACATGTTTGCAATTGAAAGGGAAAAAGCTAAAAAGGAGGTTGAGAAAAGATGTAGGATTTACTCTTTGTTATTTATGAATGATTTCCTGCTACTGGCTTGTCAAGAGCACACTCAAGTTCAGATAATAAGGATTAATAGAGTCAGTCAATACAGTTATATGGTAACAATGCCAAACTAGGCCCCAGCACCCAGAATTTTTTCAAGTTATGACTTAAACAAATATACCCTTCCAGGGCCGGTGAGCTAGCTCAGCGGACTAAAATGCCTGCAGAGGCAAGCTTCTGTTCAGGGCTCGATCCCCAGCACCACATGCCAGCCCCACCCCAGGGCAGGGTGAGCCGGCCACAGAGTCCTGGCAGAGTGGTGCATACGTGTAGTTCCCGTGCTGGGGAGGCTGAGGCAGGAGGGCCAGCAGGAGACTGAGCTGCGTAGTGAGACCCTGAAACAACCAGATACTTTAAAAAAAAAATAAAAATAAAGCACCCTTCCAACCATGTAAAAACAAAGGAGATGAAAGGGAAAAAGGAGAAGGTGCTGTGCACAGTAAGTATCACCAAGTGCTTGGTGGCTTTTTGCTACGTGTCACACTTGATGGACTGAGCTCAAGCTTTAGGGAGGCTGGGCTCACCTGTGGCATGATTCACACACAGAGTAGTGCTGTCTACAGTTGATCTGATTTGAAAAGTGGTTGGTGGGAAAAGAAGTATCTTCCTTTACTTCTTTAGTCATTATAAACCAGTAGGTGTTGCTGGCCTATTGAGAAAAAGTCTCTACTTTTGTTTTGTTGAATCCTTCAGATTCTAGAATAAAGTACTATCTCCTTCCATCAATATTTGTATACATTTAACTGGTGCTAATCAGCCACTTGCTAGCAAGAAATGCCAAACAGGACAGTTCTAGACAAATGTTTATAACAAAACGTCTGGAAATCTAGTAAATAGGGAAAAGATTGCAATTACATAATTAAGGGGTAATCCTTACAAGCCAAAGAAATACAGAGAAAAGTATTTACAGTGAATGTAGACTTCATTAATGAGAGTTTTATTTTAGTCAGGGATTCTTGGTAGTATAATAATTGGTTTTAGTTACAGTCCTTTTTACTCAATGATTGGTAGCAGCCAAAAGGTGAGATCATTGCAGTATGGAGAAAAAAATCCTGCTTGCTCATGCAGTCTGAAAGCAAAGGCACACATGCTTTGATAGCTTTTTAAACATATATTTAATACAGGGTCTCACTACACAGATAGGATTCGGAGTGATCCTCCTGTTTTCAGGCTCCTAAGCACTGGACCGCCACACCCAGTCTCAGTCTCAGTGCGCCATCAGGGCTGGGGTGGCACCGGCACCGGCACCAGCTCCAGCACCAGCACCAGCATGGGCATGCCAGGGATCATATCCTGCTGAGCTATCTGGCCGGTCCCTTTTTCTTTTATCATATTTAAGCACTAGTAGGTGTAACTATCAGGGACAAACTTCATATTTACTGGAGGAGGAG
>NW_004524585.1:12042327-12070989 GCF_000260255.1 Octodon degus | reverse complement strand
TGTGTGTGTGGCCAGCTCAGCCCACCAGGGGGCAGGGCTGGCTGGCATGTGGTGCTGGGGGATTGAACCACGGTCCCTGTGCTTTGCTAAGTTTGTTCTAAGTAGGTGCTTTAGACCACTGAGCCATCTCACCAGCCCCTGGATTATTTATTTTAAATGTTATTCAAGGTTATTTTAAACTACTGTGTGGTATTTTCCTTTACTTTTAGGAAACATCCATATAGTTGTATTTAAATGTCACAGGAAGAGCATGTAAATAGTGAATCAACATTTTTAAGTATGCTGTACCAGCAGGATTAGCAGCAACAACTACAGCACCTGAGAGCTTATTAGCAGTGCAAATCTGTGGACCCTCTCTAACCCACTGAATTAGTATCTGGTTGTGGGACCCAGGAAGCCATGTTCAAACAAGTTTTTCAGATGATTCTCTTTTTTTTTTTTTTGGTGGCTGGCTCAGCCAACCCTGAGGGCAGCGCTGGCGCAGCATGTGATGCTCCTGTGCACTTGCCTTAGCAGGCACTTTAGACCACTGAGCTATCTCACCAGCCCTTCCAGATGATTCTTATGCATGCTAATATTGTAAGAACCTCTGAGCTTTCTTGGCTCACATTTTAGTTTTCTGAATAATTTGTGCTGAATTCAGTAGTTCATTGGTGAGTGGACTATTTTTTTGTTGCTTTTTAAAATGTAAGTTAGGTGCTCAGGGGTCTAAGAAGCTGCCTGTCAAGTGCAAGGACCCAGGTTTGATCCCAAGTATAGCATGTCATGATGGTCTTAGAACCAGGTGTGCTGTGCCAGCCACTGAATCTGGGAGTGTTGGTGCACACCTGTGATCTTGGCACTCAGGAGGCTGAGGCAGGAGGATTGTTGTGAGTTCAAGACCAGCTTGGGTTATATATATAGTGAGCTCAAGGCCAGCATGGTGAGAACCTATCTCAACAAGACCAAAGAAAAAGTAAGTATAAGACAATCTTGAGTTACTGTGAATTTTCTTTTTTCTTTTTCTACACTATTTGTGAGGAACAATGTGAAAAGTCCATTTAAAAGCATATAATGGCGGCCGGGGCAACGGCTCAATAGAATAAGCGCTTCCCTGGCAAGGACCTGAGTTCACTCCTAGTTCTGCCAAAAAAAAAAAAAAAAAAAGCATATAACAGAACAAAGGGACCACAGTGTATTTCATGTTAATATGTGTATGCTTTTGGGCTTAATACAAACTTGGCTATTTGATAAATTGAGAAAATAAATGGTACATCCGCCCCTATCACCATTGGTCAGCTGCTACATTTTTTCAACATCTGTGAATTCCACATGAGGTCATGAAGGAATCTAAATTGGTCCATTGATCAGGGGCCCTATTTTTTATATAGAAATAATTGTTGTTCTAAATTCCTATCATTTTTTTACTTTATTAGGCTGGAGGACGTGTACCGGTACTAGACACACTCATAGAACTTGTTACAAGAGGCCGCTGTATCCCAGTGCATCTGAATTCTTTGCCCAGACTGGAATCACTAGTAGCTGAGGTTCAGGCTTGGAAAGAATGTGCTGCTAATACATTCTTGACTGAGAATTCTCCATATTCTCTCTTAGAGGTATGTTTGCAACCAGCTTACCTACAAGAACTTAGATCTACTCTCTTGGTAAAATATGCAGGCCATTACATACAAAGGTGACATTATCAGTGGCTTTGTGTTCTTTGAATTGATTTTAGCAACATTTAAATGTTTTCTGAAGGGCTGGGGAGATAGCTCAATGGCTTAAGTACCTGCCTGGCAAGCATAAGGTCCAGAGTTTGATCCCTAGTACAGTAGTAGTAGTAGTAGTAGTAGTAGTAGTAATAAATGAATATTTTCCAGATATATTTTAGGATAGTATTTAGTGTCTAAAGAGCCTTTTGCATGTTGGGTGAAGTCCTTCTCTCAGTAGAAACTGAACTCTTAAACTTGGCTGTGCTTTGGTTTCTGAATCTAGCTGATGATTTCACCTCCCTTTCATAAAATGTTTTCTGTAAGCTAGCACTCATGCATATCACTGGAATCAGTTGGTATATTTAGCATTTTACTTACTTGAGTCAGGACTCAAAGTTGGTCTGTTTTGAGCAAGTCTTTCCTTTTTTTCTTTCATTTTATTAAAGAGTTTTATTTTGCTTTATCTGAAATCCATTTTATTTATGGTTCTGCTTTGTCCCATATTAGGTGCTGTGTCCTCGATGTGATATTGGCCTTTTGGGGTTGAAAAGGAAACAGAGAAAGTTGAAGGAGCCTTTGCCAAGTGGGAAGAAGAAAAGCACCAAATTGGAGAGTCTGAGTGATCTGGAAAGGGCTTTAACTGAAAGCAAAGAGACTGCTTCTGCTGTGCGTAGTTGGGTTTTTCCTTCTCCTTTCTGTTGTTGAGGGAGACAATTTCTAACCCTTTCAGGTTTACAGGAATATTGTGAAGGCAAGTAGAATAACTGGAATGTGCTCAGTTTTACTAAAGATATAAAGTAAGAATGTGCCTAGATGTACAAAAGACTCGGTGTAGGGCTCAATCTTTATAGTCTGTCTCATGGTCTCAGGAAGAATGCCTGATTAATCCAGAAATGTTGGATAAGGCTGTTTAGGCTAACAAATATGTGAAACTGCAATGCCAAGTTAAAGTAAGAAGTATATTTAAGTGTACAGGCTGTAGCTCAGTGGCAGAGTACTTACCTCTAGCATCCATAATAGATTCACATCACCATTAAAAAAGGAGAAGATTGAAGGAAAAAAAAGAGGAAGACTGGATACCTATTTAAGTCTGACGGTCACTTAAATACTTGGTTTTCTGATACCAGGTCTAGCTATATAGTTCAGCTGACATTGGACTCACCATATAGTCCATGCTAGCCTTGAACTCATTCATGGTGATCCTCCTGCTTCAACTTGAATGTTGGGAATATAATGTACACCACTCACACTGGCTTTAATAAACGCTTTTGAGAAAGATATTTTCAAGATGTGATGCTGATGTCTAGCTAATGTTTACTGAGCACAATGTCATGATAAAAGAAAAGAGCTGTGGTAGCAGTCAAACCCAGACCTCTCATATATTAGGCAAGTGCTATACCACTGAGCTGTACCTACAGCTTGATTTGAATGTTGTAATGGCACAAAGCATTGCCTATTCAGTAGTAGGAATATAGTCAGCACATGTCTTAATGGTGGGATAAGTTCTATAAAGTGTGTTGTTAGGCAGTTTTGTTGTATGAATAGCACAGTGTATGTAGACTGTTACAACAATGATGTCAGCAGGTAGTATAATCTTACAGGACCACTGTCATTTTAGTCTTTCATTGACCAAAATAAATTGTTATGTAACACATGACATACATACTTGGTGTCAGAACTATACTGAAAGTATGTATCCTCAGGCCACTGCACCTTTCCCCATCTGTTCTTTGTATCTCTTTCACCTTTTACAATTAACTTGGGTTGGCTGACTTTTATTTATTTTGACACATTCTTTCTTCAGGGTGTATTTATATATTTCTACTTGGGCACCATTTTGTGTATTTAAAGTTACTCTTCTGGTTTATTACAGTATGTGTGGTACATTCTTATCAAAACTGAGTCACAGTTCTTCTTCCCTAAAATTCACATATGTTTGAAACTTTGCATACAGTATCTTTCATACATTCTGGTCTGCCTAGCTAAACCGTACGCACCTGGTTTAGGGTCCTTCTACACACAGTGTACTGACTTATGGTAGAATCCTAAAACGTCGGTTATTTGGTTATCATTTCTAAGCTATAGAAAGGGTACTATGTATATATATTATATATTTGTATATTATATAAATAATCTATAAAAATAGTTTTCCTTTAATATACCCAAAGTTCATTAAATTACTTTTAGATCTTTTTTTTCCTGTCTTTTTGAGACAGGGTCTGTGTAGATCAGTCTGTCCTTGAGCTCACTTTGGAGTCCAGGGCTGGTCTTAAACTCAAACAATCCTCCTGCCTCAGCCTCCCAAGTGCTGGGATTATAGGAGAATAACACCACATCCAGTTTAGATCTGTTTTTCCCTGTATACCTTATTCACATATTTTCTTAAGTTGATGGAGTCACATTCTGACCTCATCTGGTACAAAGCGTGATCATCTTAAAAAGGGTAGATAAGATAATTGGAAATTGTTTTATAGTAAATTAGCATATGGAGTACCTAGGAAAAATAGATCAGGTTCTGTAGTGTTTAGTTTTTGTTTCTGGGAGGAAATCCCAGTGTAAAACAAGTTTGTCCTTTTTCCCCATGTTAACTGTTCTTTCAGTGAAGTGCTAGAGGGGAGCTTTAATGATACAACATTTTATAGAGGCAACTGGCAGGAGGATTGCAGGTTCAGATCCAGCCTGAGTTACTTAGCAAAACCCTGTCTCAAAATAAAAAAATAAAGGGCAGGCTAGGGATATAGCTCATTGATTAGAATGTCCCAAGTTCAGTCCCCAGTACTTACAAAGAACAACACTTTCCATTTATAGATAGCTTGAACATAGTGTTTAAAATTATGTTCAGTCTCCCTTATGACCGAACTTGATGTTTTCAAGTCATTCATACAGGCTGAACTCAGAACTTTTCTGAGCCTTGGCTCTCTAGAAAGAGGAAAGGTTATGCTTGAGAACATTGCAATTTCTGCAGACACCGATATAAATATTTTTGTCTTTGCTCTAATTTTATAGCGTGTATATATAAGAAAATCTGATGAAATGGTCTCTTAAATTTTTCATAAGGAACACAGTCTAGTTTTATTACCTGTAATTGCACACAGAAGACCTTAGTGTTAACATAAGAAACATAAAATGTTACTGTGTAGCAGCTGTTCTAAGAGACGTTATCTCAGGAGCTTTCTAGAAGAATACAAAAGTTAATGGAACTGCAGACAACTGGACATCCTCAGAAATTAGTACACACCATATAAAATAACTGTTGATTTCAAGAGAAGTAGATTTTCTTCTCATTGGTGTGTGTGTGTGTGTAAGGAAGTCAGACTTAAATGATGTCTGAAGGGAAAGTGCAGTGTTTACTGTGCACCATGCAGAGTGTTCTGTTTCTTGCTTGTCATCAACACTGCAAGGTGCACATTGTATTGTTTCCATCTTTTTTTTTAGTGTGCTGGGAGCTTTTTAAAAATATTTATTTATTTTGATTTTTTTAATAGATTGCAAATTGAAAATAAGTTATTTACAAACATAAATGAATATAACAATAAAAATTGTCCAAAATAAAAATGAAGAATTTATAGATCAGTCATAATATTTCACTGTGTCAAAACCAAGAAACTTATATTCATATAATTAGAATTCTCAAAGTAGAAAGGAATAGCAATAAATATTTAAAGACTTAAAATTTCTGAATTTAGTTCAACTTATAATATCGCATTTCCAACAAAAATGAACCTTTTTGCACAAGAAATTTAAATAAAATCATACCAAGATACATAAAAATGAAATTGTCCAGAATTTATTGTAAAGAAAAAAAATCATTAAAGCATATATATAAAAAATATTAGCTATGGAAGAACAAAAAGAAAAAAGACCAAGTGTGTAAGAAACTAGACTAATTAAAGGACTGAAGGAAAGATCTGTCCTCTTTGAATTTTATACTTAGCAAACATACCTTTGAAAATTAAAAGTAAGATTTTCTAGTTATACAAATTTGAAATATTTTAATACCTGCAGAAGTAGCATATAGGAAATAAAGAGCATAATTCAAAAGGCAAGAGAAGTTGCAGTATGCTTCTGGATGAACAATAAAGAGCTCTCAATATGATAGTTATGCAGGACTATATAAAATATATTAAATAAACCCTTATTTAAAGGTCGTTGGGGGCTGGGGAGATGGCTCAGTAGAATAAGTGCTTGCCTGGCAAATGCAAGGGCCTGAGTTCGATCCCTGGTTCCACCAAAAAAAATAATAAATAAATAAAAAAGGTCATTGAAGATTTCTATGAAACAGTACCAGTCTTATGTTGGGTTATACACGCATTTTTTTCATAAATGTGTGTATGTATGTGTGTATAAAAGGAAAGAAGTAATATAAAGTCAACAGAAAATGGAAATATAGTTTTTAAAGTTTCTACTAGGAGAAGATATCATACGATGTCTTTTAAATAAGTTGTAAGTCAAAGATATAGTATAAATCTTAGAACAAAAATTGAGATTAAGCAATGTCTCTGTCTTTTTTTTTTATTTGTGTGTGTATGTGTGTGTGGCCAGCTCAACCCACCAGGGGGCGGGGTTGGCCGGCATGTGGTGCTGGGGGATTGAACCGTGGTCCCTGTGCTCTGCCAAGCCTGTTTCCAAGTAGGTGCCTTAGACCACTGAACCATCTCACCAGCCCCAATGTCTCCATCTTATACACACAGAAAATTTAACCATGGTGGGATATTTGCTTCTTTTTTAAAAAAATTTTTTTGCAGAACTGGGGATTGAACTCAGGCCCTTGAGCTTGTCAGGCAAGCGCTTATCCTACTGAGCTATCTCCCTGGCCCCCGCCATGGTGTAATATGTTGCCCCAGGTTACACAGTTTACTGTGAGGCAGAGGCAGGATTCAAATACAGATAATCTACTCTAGAGCCCATGCTTCTAACTACTGGGGCCTTGAATTTTTGGAGGGAGGCTGAGTTTCCTGTGCCAACATCCTGGATTGTTAATTCTTTTTCAGATGGCAACACTTGGGGAAGCACGCCTAAGAGAAATGGAAGCCTTGCAGTCTCTGAGAGTTGCCAATGAAGGGAAATTGCTGTCGCCTGTCCAAGATGTGGAGTTGAAAGTCTGCCTCTGTCAGAAGGCCCCAGCGAACCCTATGATTCAGTGTGAACTCTGCAGGGATGCTTTCCACACTAACTGTGTGGCAGTACCCAATACTTCACAAAGTCCCCGCATCTGGCTTTGTCCCCATTGTCGGAGATCAGAGAAACCTCCCTTAGAGAAAATTCTCCCCCTGCTGGCCTCCCTGCAGCGTATTCGAGTTCGCCTTCCTGAGGGAGATGCACTTCGGTATATGATTGAAAGAACCGTGAACTGGCAGCACAGAGCCCAGCAACTGCTTTCATCAGGGAACCTAAAGTTTGTGCAAGACCGAGTGGGCTCAGGACTGTTAGCTAGCAGATGGCAAGCCTCTGTGGGACAGGTGTCAGAGACAAGCAAGGTGAGTTGGGACTCTTTTAAGTTGCTGTGTTTTTTTCCTGGTTCTATAGCTTTGGTTTTGATGTATCCTTGGAAAGCTTTTCACTGTTCCTAGCATTACTAAATCTGGAGCTTCCTACTCCAAGTCTATACACATCTGCTATATCCTTTTTGTGCCTCATAGTTGTTCTTATTCTGTTTCTCTACATAGCACATGTTCACCTGTCATGTGCCCAAATAAGTTTTCCATTATTTGCTTATTAACTCATATATTTTTAAATTTTTGCTTGACTAAAAATTTTTCCCCTACTTAGATGAACGTCACTATGTAGAAAGGGAAATTTTCATACTTTCAGGTTTATTTTAGCTTTTTTTTTTTTTTTTTTTCCCCAGAACCGGGGATTGAACTCAGGCCCTTGTGCTTGCCAGGGAAGCGCTTATTCCACTGAGCCATCTCCCCGGCCCTTATTTTAGCTTTTGAAGAATAGGTTTTTTTTTTGTTTGTTTTTTTGTTTTTGGTTTTTGGGTTTTTTTTGGCAGAACCAGGGTTTGAACTCAGGCTCTTGTGCTTGCCAGGGAAGCGCTTATTCTCCTGAGCCATCTCGCTGCCCGGCCCCTTGAAGAATAGTTTTGGAAATGTCAGTGTTGTATTGTTTTGGAGGAAGGGCTTTAGGGTTTATACCATATGTACTCTGTCTGTCTGTCTATCTTGTCTCTATCTATCTATCCATGCTGTTTTGAGATTGAGTCTTGCTATGTAGTTCAGATTGGCCTTGAGCTCATTCTATAGCCCATGCTGGCTCTGGCTTCAACCTCACAGCAATCTTCCTGGTTCATCCTCCTGAGTGCTGGGATTACAGGTGTGGTGCACCGTGTCCAGTCTTTCTGCCAAAAGCAGCATCACTAGGATGGGTGGGCAATTTTCTATCTTCTTCCATAGATGGCTGCAGGAAAGGCAAGTGAAGATATCAATGTATAATCAGAACAGCAATATGCAATCTTTTTGAAAAGCTAATTTATCATTTAAATCTAATATATATTTTCCTGTTGCAGATAATTATTCTTGTACCATAGAAACACAGATATATGTTAATTGCTCAGCAGATTACAAATAACGACCAAAAAATGTCCTATCATATTTGTCTCCCTCCTTTCCTTCCTGTGTTTTCTTTTGTAGCTTCTTTAAATACAGTACCTGGCACGCAGTAGGTGACCAGTTACATATTTTCTGCATAGACAAGCAGGCTGCAGTGGAGTCATTGTTCTTTATCCAGGGTATGTGAGGAGTTAGTTGCTTTTTTGTTGTTGTTGTTGTTGTTGATAAAGGGAGAGGACACACAGTAATAATCCATGGTCAAAGGGCTGTTTTGCCTACTTCCTTAAATAAAAGACCAAGGGAGGTAGACGTGTATGTGAGGTTCCAGTTTGGTTTCTAATCTTGTTTGTTCGTTTGTTTTTTGGGCAGAACTGGGGATTGAACTCAGGCCCCTGTGCTTGCCAGGCAGGCACTTATTCCACTGAGCTATCTCCCCAGCTGTTCAGTTTTGTAGCCAGCTCAGCCCACTTTAGGGGCGGAGTTGGCACAGCGTGTGGTGCTGGCGATGAAACTGTGGTTCCTGCGCTTTACCTAAGCTTGCCTAAGCATATACTTCAGACCAATGAGCTATCTCACTGGTCCTCTAATCTTTTCATATAGCAAATTAAAAGTTCCTATGATCTGCTTTTTTTTTTTTTTTTGCCGAACCAGAGATTGAACTCAGGCCCTTGAGCTTGCCAGGCAAACACTATATGATCTGTTTTTACACAGAGAAAATGGCCTATTCCCTAACAGTTTTTACTTCCCCCAAACTAGCTTACCTAAAATCAAGGTTAAAGGCCTTTTTTTTTTCCTGGGAGATAATAAATTTATTGACCAGTGCTGAGATGGTAGGTGAACCTTTTCATTTTAAGAAAGTTAATGAAGTATGGTGGCAACACACTTATAATTCCAGTACTCAGGAGGCTGAGGCAGGAGGATGACTGTGAGTTCTAGGCCAGCATGGGTTACATAAGCATCTTGAAGACCAGCCTGTACTAGATAGAGAGATCCTGTCTCAAAAGAAGAGAGAGGAGGCTCGGCCAGATAGCTCAGTGTACTAAAGCGGCTGCTTAGGCACAAGGACCGGGGAGCACTGAGATGGTGACTGAGACTGGGTGTGGTGGTATGAACCTATAATCCCAGTCAGTACTTGGGAGGCTGAAAACAGGAAGATCACTATGAGTCCCTGTCGACCCTGTACTAAATACATAAAAAAGGGAGGGGGGTGCTGGGGAGATAGTTCAGCGGTCTGATCGCCTGCCTGGCAAATGCAAGGACCCGCGTTTGATCCCCAGTACCACATGCCATGCTGGCCCCCACACTGAGCTGGCCACTGAAATGTGGGGATGGTGGCTCAAGCCTGTAATCCCAGCACTGGGGAGGCTGAGATAGGAAGATCACTATGAATCTGAGCTTTGTAGGAAGAATTTATACTAAATAACTAAATCTTTTTATAAAGAGAGAAAGAGAAAGAAAGAAAAATTAAGTCTTGTTTTTCCCTAGTTACATTCCTCTTAACCCAGACGACATTCATTGGGTTGGTGAGAGTATTTTTAATCTGAAAAGGCCTTGTTGTCTAAGATGCTTTCCTTTCATTAGGTATCTCAATCTCCTGGCACAACATCGTTTTCTTTGCCTGATGACTGGGACAACCGAACCTCATATTTACACTCTCCTTTTTCTATTGGACAGAGTTGTATCCCACTCCATGGTTTGTATTTTATTATTACTACTATTTTGAGGGCTATATATTAATAGGTCATCTTGTACTAGGTTTTTGTTAGTGACAGTCAGATACCGTAAAGAATTTTATCCTTAAATGTAGGATATAGGTTACACACATAGTATTTAGAGAGTCATGGGCTCTCTTGTTGCTTCATTACTTAAGAGCCTTGTGGGAAATCTTACAGATAGTCTGTCCACATTTCAGACCTCCCTTCTTTTTTCTTATTTGTAAGTGATTGCCCCCATGAGCCTAAAGCTGCATCTGGAGTCCAGATCAATGTGTCTAATCTTGTGGTCAGAGCTTTTATGATCCCCTGGCAATTCCTGGTGTAGGCTTTCTAGTGTAAGCCATCAATACAGAAGTCCTACAGTATCTCTTGTGCATTAGAAATAAGCCATGATGAGGATTCAGATGTGGTGAATTACTTCCCTCGGAATCAGAAATTAGCGAGTCTAGTTTGTATTCTTTTGTTTTGTGGCTTTAGGTAACTATGTGAACCCATGTGAATGGAATGCATCCTAAGGAGAGGGTGGGAGTGGAATGAGGGGCAGCCTTGCTGTGTTTCTCACAGGCCTATATTTGCATATGTGAAGCACTTGCCATCATTTTGATTGGGTCTGATCTTGAACAGGCATCAGTCCAGAAGTGAATGAACTATTGATGGAAGCCCAGTTGCTCCAGGTATCCCTTCCTGAAATTCAGGAGCTTTACCAGACTCTCCTTGCAAAGCCAAGTCCTATTCCCCAAACTGACCGAAGCTCACCTGTTAGACCCAGCAGTGAGAAGGTGAGTGTTTTAAGAGGCTCCCAGGAAGCAATACAAGGTGTGTTGTGCTTTTAGTGTTACTCTAGCCCAGTGATTCTGTGGAGACAGTATTTGATCCACAAAATGATGCAAGCTAACTACCTCACAGCTTTATTCTGCAGGCTGTTGGTGAGAAGATAGGCAATGATGACAAGCTCTGCATCCTGGGATTGTGTCACTTTGTTGCTATGTAATTGTTTTTAGAAAGGTGTGTGCCACATATTTCCCATTGTTGTTACTCTCCATAATAATGAGAAGTAGGAATATTTTTGCTCTGTAAGAGAAACATTGTAGTGATAAAAATGCAGTTATAGTTAACTTGAAGA
Source organism: Octodon degus (assembly GCF_000260255.1). Taxonomy (NCBI): domain Eukaryota; kingdom Metazoa; phylum Chordata; class Mammalia; order Rodentia; family Octodontidae; genus Octodon; species Octodon degus. The sequence goes on along the minus strand of NW_004524585.1, from coordinate 12,059,909 downwards.
GTCAACAATATTTCTAGGGGCCTGGGAGATAGCTCAGTAGAATAAGCACTTGCCTGGCAAGCACAAGGGCCTGCGTTCAATCCTTGGTTCCGGAAACACACAGCACACACACACACACACACACACACACACACACACAGTATTTCTAGACAGCCTTGAACATGGTTTTTGTTGTTCCTCCAGACCTAACAAGATAGCTGATGAGGATTCAGGATGCCCATCTTGAATGCTCAGTTACTCGAAGGATATTCTGTAACAACATCCTGTGTCCTAGGTTAAAGCTGTTGCTGTTATTTCCTTCTAGGAACTAACTGTGCTGTCAAACTGAAGGTCTCTAAGGATTGAAATCTACTAGGAAAACAGAGCCCTGTTAGTGAAGAATGTTGCAAAAGATAGCATGAAGGCTAATAACTAGCACTTAGAATGTGGGGCTTTTGTTTGTTTTTTGAGACAGGGTCTTACTGTGCAGTTCAGGCTGGCCTTCAGCTTATTTTGTAGGCCTAGGCTGGTCTCAAACTCACCACAGTCCTCCTACCTTAGCCTCCTGAGTGCTGGGGTTACAGGCATGTGCCACCACACCTAGCAGAAGTTGTTCATTATGATATCCTTAGCACCATTATTGATTATGTTTGGTTCTTGTACTTTACCCCTATAAGGGGTAGGAATATATGTCCTTAATTAGGAGCTTATAGATTCAAAGGATAGACAAAAACACCTAGAGAGAAACTGATAACCAGTTACATTATGGATTTGGTGAAAAGAAGTGTATTTGGGCATCTTTTATCTCCTGGTGCTGAATGACTAATTTGATAGCAAATCATATCTTTCCTTTCTCCAGTGTTTCTTTCGTAGCTTAGTGAGGAAGGAAGAAGGTTTAATTCAAACTGTTTGTCCTGTAGTCGGTGGGCGGGTGGCGGTGGGGGAAGTGGTTGTAGTGGTAGCACACAGCTCAGCATGTCCTACAGGGTCTTCTGGTTTCCCTTTCACACATTTTCTTTAGCTTCAGTAGTTTTCAATAATGCAGAAACTGTAGGCTGTAATTAGATTTGCTTCTATTCTATCCAGAATGACTGTTGCCGGGGAAAGCGTGATGGAATCAACAGTCTTGAGAGGAAACTGAAGAGACGCCCGGACAGAGAAGGCTTCTCCAGTGAGCGGTGGGATCGAGTCAAGAAAATGCGGACCCCCAAAAAGAAGAAAATAAGACTGAGCCACCCCAAGGACATGAACAGTTTCAAGTTAGAGAGGGAGCGTAGCTATGAGTTAGTCCGCTCTGCCGAGACCCATTCCCTGCCCTCAGACACATCGTACTCCGAGCAGGAGGACTCGGGGGACGAAGATGCCATCTGCCCAGCTGTGAGCTGCCTGCAGCCAGAAGGAGATGAGGTCAGTGAGGTTTGGGCCATAGAGGACGTGCTTTCCCTTAACTCAGAAACCCTGTAAGCTAGACCTCATCTCGCTGGGTCTTTCTCTTCTGCTTATCTGCCTTGAGCTGATCTGAATGGATTGCTCAGTCCTACCCCCACTGATATCTGTGCTCTTACCATCGTTCCTGGGTCTCCTCCCTTTTCTTGAAGAAAACTCTTGTTCTTCCCTTTTTCCTTCTCTTGCTCCTCCAGCTTTCACCGTCCCGGCGCTAAGAAGGTGGGAGGGATGCTGATGTAATGCCCTTTTGCTTACTGTTACAAGGCAACACTGTCTAACCCCAAAGCAGTCACGACATGAAGAATGACTTTGACTTGGTTGCTTTGGCTGGTAGGCCAGCTACACTCATGGCTTGGCTATTGTGCCAGAGGTCCCAGTGCTGGGACAGAGGCTGTTAGTGGCAAACGGCCTGAATATCGTGAGGCTGGCCTGTCCAAGTTTGAATCACATTTTTCCTCTGAACATCCCATCTCCCTACTCTTTGTAACCAGGTGGACTGGGTCCAGTGTGATGGCAGCTGCAATCAGTGGTTTCATCAGGTCTGTGTTGGTGTTTCTCCAGAGATGGCAGAGAAAGAAGACTACATCTGTGTGCGCTGTACTGGGAAGGACGCACCAAGCCGAAAGTAAAAAACAAAACAAACACCCCACTTAATGTAATTCAGGACTCCAACCAAGATGATTTCCTCAAATCTCAGCAAAGCTACAGGACTGGTATTCAAGCCAGCCTGTACACGGTGCTATTTCTATTCCTTATGGGATCATTTTTCCAGAACTCTTTGAAAAAAAGAAAAAACAATGAAAAAAATTTTTGACACTTTTTGTATTTTTTTCCTTAAGAGCTATTTGTGGTTGTTGAGGTTTAAATGCTGACTTTTTTGCAGGGGTTTCCAACGATTTGGAAGGCATTGAAGCTTGCACCTTTTCATGTACAGCATTAAAATTGTACCTCTGTCTGGGATTTACCGCATAGGAGTCCAACTCAGTCTCGGTGCTCAGAACTGGCACCAGAAGTTCCAGTAAATCCTCAATTGAGGAATCTTTCTCTTGTTTACTCCGTTACCACATTGGGGAATTTTAAGTTTTTCACTTTTGGGATTTTTGTTTGTTGCTTTATCTACTTTTTTTTTTTTTTTCCTGGTAGACTAGGTTTATTTATCTGAGCAATAACTTCTATGTTGGTTTCAGTGGCTGGAATTAAAACAAAACAAAACAAACTTTTGAACAGTGTGTTGGTGCTTTAGCAATTGGTTGATGTACAGAACACAAATGTCTAGTTTCTAGTGTCACTGATGAACTAGTGATGTAGAAAAGAGACTGCTCTGTAAGTAATTGCTATAGCTGTATTTTGGCTTCTTCCCTGCCCATTCCTTCCTCCCCTATTTTTTGATAGCTTGTATCAAATGTTGCAGTCTATATTGTGGAATAAATCCTTGGTCCTAATATAACACTAAATGCTGGTTATTTAGAGCCATTAGATTACAGCTTCTTCTGCCCCTCCACCCTGTAGGCTTGCAGAACCAGAAGGGCTTGCTTACTTTAGCTTCTGTCCACCAGTAACAGTAAATGTTAGCCTGCAGACAGCATGAGGGGATTCTTGTTTTGTAGCCTGCCCTTTTTGGTGGGCCATGTGACTCTAGGCCCTGCTAGTAAAGAACCCCTCAGTTTTCAAAGACTGTAATCTGCCCCTAAAGCTCTGCTCTTTTTAAAAAGGCGCTCTCAGAAGGTTGGTGAATAACTCCAATGTTCAAATCAGCCCTCCTTGTTTAAATGACATCTTTACTATATTTCACCTGACAGGGAAAGTTGGCTTAGAGTTAAGAGGTTGGAAGGAAGCAAAGGAAGATTCGTCTTTATAGAGGGTTAGGTTTACCATATTGGTTGAAGGAAAACTTTTGAACACTCAAGCTCTGCTTTTCTGGTTTCATTTCCTGTCTCTTTCTAACTCTGGATCGTCACTCGCTGTGGATAGCTCATAGCTATTTTCTTTCCTTTTCTTTTTAAGGCATCTGTTCTGCAGTGGAGTGAGCATCATGGTGAACAGAACAGATTCTTTTTTCCTCTTCTGTTGCTAATGTTTGTTTTCCCCACATTCTATAGCCATAAACCCACAGTGGGTAAAATAAGTGGGTCTTTAATAAAATAAAACAGCAACAACAACAGCAACAAAAAGCAGTTTGTGATGTAGCAGAGATTTAAATGTACTACTCCCTTTTATGCAATTCAAATAATTAAATCTCTTTAAGAATGAATCCTAGTCGTCTGCAGTTTTCCTGCAGTTGTGATGTCTTGTCATTGTCTGGGGGTTCTGGGCCTAACAGGAATATACAGTCTCCAGTGCACAATCTGGAATAGTAGTAGTTTGGCTGTTATTCTTTCCCCATACTGAGAAATTAAGCTTTTAAGAGAATACTTACAAGGCTAGAGTTATAGCTCAGCAGTAGAGCTTTTGCCTAATGTGTTCAAGGCCCTGGGCTCCACTCCTGATACTACAAAAAAAGCAGGGAGACACTGCTGCTAAAATGAAACCCTTGCCTTTATAGAGAGCTCTCACTTGTCCAGTATAGTCACCAAACCCTGCTCATTCTTCTACCCTTGTAGGGTGTGCTTGAACCCTGACAGTAGCAACCTTAATGAGGCAGCATCTGTCTCTGAGTGAGGGGGAGAGGCAGGCAGATGTTTATTTGAATGATCTCTGCTAGGTGAGAACCATTCCTCTCACGTGTGCTGTTGCTGAAGTGAGTGTCAATGCCAAGATTACACTGCTAGTAAGTGACACAGCCTGGGTTCTTTCTTGAGTTCTAGTGTTTCTCCAACCTCGTCCACTGTAGAACACTGCATATGAACATCAAGATATATTTGCTATCCAGTCTCTACCTTCTTTTGTGTACTCAACATGACTACAGATCAATGTTTAAAAACCACTTTCCACTATATTAGCTGTGAAGCTGGCCTGGACCCTATAGATCATCAGAAGTTGGAAATAAGATCAAACACACAGGAATTACAATTTGAGTTTCCCTCCATAGCTTCTTGAGGACCCTGAGGGTTCTTCTTGAGAGTCCTGAGGTCCAGTGGGTGACCAGAGAGCCTGGGAACTGAACCCCACAGGGTGAAGAGGAGTGGGTTCATCACTTAGTGAAGTAGCTCGTCGTATTGCTCCTAGAGCAGATCCTGGGGGATTTCTTCAGAGAGTAGAGGGCTTGCTTGTATGAGATTCTGTCCTGGAGAAAGGTTATATAATTTGCAGTAAGCTGTTTAAAAAAAAAGGTTTGACTTCTTTTTTGTGAGGTTTTGTTTTGGTGATCAAAACCACTACCTTTCTTATGCTGAGTAAGTGCAGTACCACTGAATTATATTCTCAGCCCTGAATTAATTGAAGCCTTCCAGGTGGTGGGGTTTTTTTTTTTTTGTGTGTGTGTGTGTATTTTAGGGAAGGGTCTACTGGGTGTTCAGGGTCTCACTACTATATTGTAGTGATCCGCCTGTTTACAGTCTCCCAAGAGCTGGGATTACAGGCGCTCACCATCACACCCAGTCTCAATGGCCATCTCAGTGTGCCCAGGGGGCGGGTTGGGCCGGGGCCCGGCCGGGGCCCGGCTGGAAGTAAAGGCAGGCCTGGGGATGACACCTGGCCCCTGCACCTGCTTGCAGCTGCTTTAATGCACTGAGCTATTTGGCCAGCCCTGGTGGGTTTATTTTTCTCTCTCAAGATTAACCTAAGGGGCTGAGGAGATGGCTCAGTAGAATAAGTGCTTGCCTGGCAAGCGCACGGGTCTGAGTTCAAACCCTGGTTCCGCCCATCCCCCCAAAAAAAGACTAACCTAAAATAGAGATGCTACATATGGTAGAAATAGGAATAAACCTAAATTACTTTTCTGCTATGTAGAAAAGAGCTGGGGAAGATGAGATGTAAAGGTCTTGGGGCTCCAGATAGTGTGTTTTAGCCAAAGTCTCTCAGATTCATCTAATTTGCTACTATACCCAACCTAAAAAGTGGTATGGTTCTTGGAGTATCAGTGCAAGCTCGAGAACACAGTAGAAATCTACCCAGAAGGGGCTGAATCTTGGCTTGTCTTTCTGCCTATCAGTGTTATACTGTAAAAAACTTTTGAGAGGATTTCTGTAGTCAACCCCACTCTGCGTATTCTTTGATGTATGTTTGCAGTCCACTCCGAGCTGCTTGTGCCTTGGAGTAGGCATTGAATAGTAACCTCACATGGGTATTGTTCTAGGTCCAATTCTGTCTGGGTTTCTCACCATATAAAACAGACTGAAATGGGTGACAGTGTTTTTAACCTGTTACTGGAGGTAGAATTGGATAGTAAGTACTTCAAGTCCTTGCCTATTGCCAAGCATTAAGCCATAGCTGGTCATTCAGGAAGAGATCAGCTAGCCTATGTGAGGTGCCAGCCTATCTTAAAATGGTTTTTCCTTGCCATATGCTGCTGAAAATGGAATCTCCTTGTGATAAAATGTTTCCTGTCTGGAAGAAGAAGCCTTGGGAAAGCAATGAAGATCTCACTGCAGCCTTCACTGAACTCCATTTGCAGGTCAGGGTCCTTCCTCAGTTCATAACCACGAAGCACCAGTGTAACAGCTTCACTCCGCCGAAGGGCCTCTGTCCACAACTGCCTACTTGTGACACTCTTGGGCCTCTCAGTGTTTTCTCAGTATTTCTCTGCGTATAATAGTGTGTAATAGCAATGTTGCCGAAAAGCTGCCTAGACAACAGAAGAACTGTATAAAGGAATGTCATAAATCTATTTTTAAGGTGTAAAGAATCAGTTTGTAAAGTACATTTTCTTCCCAGTGTATGTAAACCAGTTTTCATGTCTAAGCACTGCTTACATGGGATGGATGCACTTTTGCATTTTTGTCAGTGTAAATGGAATATTTAAAAGCAGACAACAGAACAGACCAGCTCCCTGTTTTTGGTTCTGGATTAATTGCACAGGATGAAGGGCTGTGATCTGGTGAGTTGCGGTGTGATTTTCATTTTCAGGATAACCATCAGACTTGGTGGACGACTGGAACAGTAAAGTTCATTTGATCTATTTCAGGTGAGTGGAGGCCAAAGAACTTTTTGTTTGTCTTTGTGGGAGCATAGAGAAATTATCTTCTAACAACTGCCTTCTTTCTGAGGAAACAAGTTATTTGCTCAATCTAAAAATGGGCCAAACATAGTTCCTAACAAAATTGGCTAGCCAGAATTTGAGAATTCTTAATCCTGCCTACACCTGCCAACACTTTTTCTCCTGACTGTGATACTGATGTGAACACACACAAGAGAAAGTTCCCTTTTACTACAAGTCCAGTCTGTGTAGTGAGAATCTGTAGACCCTGTACTAAATACATTTTTAAAAAACCCCAGAAAACAAAAAACTAAAGAGAAAGTTGGGGCCAGGGAGATGGCTCAGTGGAATAAGAGCTTCCCTGGCAAGCGCGAGGGCCTGAGTTCAATCCCCGGTTCCGCAAAAAACAAAAAAGTTCCCTTTACATATGACTGGGACAGGTGGGTTTAACAATCAAAAAGTTAAAAGGATCAAAAACATAGTTAATTTTTTGTATTTTAAATTTTTTGCAATACATTGGTTTTTTTGTTGTACCGGGGATTGAACTCAGGACCTTGCACTTGCTAGGCAAGTGCTTATTCCACTGAGCTATCTCTCCAGCCCTGTATTTTAGATTTTTTAAATTTATATTTGGTACCAAGTCTTACTGTGCAGCCCAGATTTGTAATTTTCCTATCTCAGCCTCCCCAGCACTGGGGTTATAGGCATGCACCACCATGCCCAGTTTTGGTGGCTGGCATGGCATGTGGTACTGGATCCTTGCATTTGCCAGGTAAGTACTTAGACTGCAAAGCTTTCTCCCCAGCCCTTTAAAAAAAAAAAAAATTATTCAGTACAGGGTCCCATTACACAGATCGGTAGTAATCCTGTTTTCAGCCTCCTAAGCGCTGGGATTACAGGTGTGTGCCACTATGCCCACTCAGCTCGCCCTGGGGGTGTGGCCAGCAAGCCCGCAGGGTATCCAACCCCTTAGGCACCTTAATCAGCTGAGCTATCTGTCCAGCCCTGGACTTTTATCTTTTATTTGGGGAGCAGTCCTGGGGATTGAACCAAGTAACATCACACTTAGCTGCATTTTTTTTTTTTTTTTTTTTTTAAGCTTTAGGGAAGGGTCTATGGGTATTCAGGGTCTCACTACTAAATCGGGATCATAGTGATCCGCCTGTTTACAGCCTCGTAAGAGCTGGGATTATAGGCTTGTACCACCACACCCAGTCTCAATTGCATCTCAGCGTGCCCTGGGGGCCAGGCCAGCACAGCAGGCCCGGGGATTGAACCTCTGGCCCCTGCGCCTGCTTGCAGGCACTTTAATCTGCTGAGCTATTTGGCTGACCCTCTTTTTAAGTTTTTGATCTCCATGCCTCAGTTCACCAGATTGCTGAAATAACAGACATATAATCCCTGGTGTAAGTAGGACTTCTAATTGAATCAAGGGAAAGTACTGTCCAGAAAGGAGGATTTGGAGAAAGGGTTGTGTGCCTACAGAAGCCTTCAGCACCCAGCATGGATTCATTTAGTGTATGTAAGTCATTACTGGACCTACGTAACACTGGTTGCCACTCCAGGTTTGGCCACCAGGTAGCACCACTGGGTGTCCATAATTGGACATAGCTTCATCCTGTTGGGCTGGCCAAAGGGACAAATGATGGTGAGTTTAGATAGTCTTCATTAAGCTTATTGAGAGCTTTAAGACTCCAGCATTTCTAGCTAAAATAAACCTTTGGACCTTTGTACATCACCTTCCCCCAAATTCGACCTTTGAGTAGACTGACTTACTGGACAAAGGAAAAATGGGAAGAATCAAAGTTGTCTTGCTGCATGATGCCCACAGGCGAATGCTGCCCCTGGTTGAGAGGCTGACTTGAAACCTCACAGTTGGTCCTCCAGCCATCTTCAGTGGAGAAGAGTTGAGGGCAAGAAGTGGCACATACTACCGTGGCTTTCTGTGGCTCCAATGGCTTGTCTTGGGGAACAGACAGGAAGTGATGGTGTCTTTTGTTTGTTTTTGTGGCACGGGGGATTGAACTCAGGACTTTGCTCTCACCAGGCAAGTGCTTATTCTACTGAGCCCTTTCCCCGGCCGGCGGAATGGTGGTGTCTTTTTTGCTGTGTGGCCTGTGCACTGAGCACTGAGGAGGCAGCCGTGGAGAAGATGTGACAGAGCTTGTGGGCCCATGTCCTTTACATCTTGTTCCTTTATGCTTTCCTACTCTGACCTCTGGCACATTACTGAGTTGTATAAACACTTGCATAGCACTACCTACCGAATATTTTCTTAAAGATTTACATGTTTTTTAATCCTAACACAAGATAGTATTTCCCTGTGGATAAGAATTCCATTTTGATGAAAAGTTGTCTCCTTAATTATTGACCTAGGGGCCAGGGAGATGGCTCAGTAGAATAAGCGCTTCCCTGGCAAGCGCAAGGGCCTGAGTTCAATCCCTGGTTCCGCCAAAAAAAACAAAACAAAACAAAAAACAATTATTGGCCTATAGGTTCAGTACCCAGCAGGTGCCATGCTGCCCCCCCCCCCCGCCCGGGGCAGGCTGAGCTGGCCACTGAGACTGGACATGGTGGTGTACACCTGTAATCCCAGTGCTGGGGAGGCTATGAACAAGAGGATCATTATGAGTCTGAGCTGTGTAGTGAGATCGTGTACCAAATACATTTAAAACACACACACACACACACACACACACACACACACACACACAAAAAGGGGCTGGGGAGATGGCTCAGTGGAATAAGAGCTTCCCTGGCAAGCACGAGGGCCTGAGTTCAATCCCAGGTTCCGCAAAAAAAGTTAGCCTAGAGTTTGAAATAAGGAGCATGTCTGTTTCTTGTTCCATATCTGCCACATCCTTGGAGGCTATGACCAAGGCTAATGGTTTTCTACTCAGAAAGACAGGGGCCAAGGAGATAGCTCAGTAAAATAAGTGCTTCTCTGGCAAGCTCAAGCACCTGAGTTCAATCCCCGGTTCTGCAAAAAAAAAAAAAAAAAAAAAAAGACAGTGGCCAATAATTAATTTGAACTAGTTCAATGGTCATCAGTTCTTGCTTCCAGTATTAATCTTCTGATGCACTAAATCATGTAGGAAGGTGAATGGGGGAGATGGAGGAGAGGAGGGGTTGTCAGCCTCTGGACAAGCTACAAGGAACTTCTAATAAACAACAGAAGAGGGCAGCAGAGGACTGGGATTGGACTGCTTTCTCCTCTGACTCTGAGAGCTGGGTCATCAGGCTTTGCATTATTAACATTCATCCGATGGATGATAGAAGCCAGTTCTTAAAACTAGGGTTGATCCCTGTATGTGTCCAGCGTATTGAGTACCTCCTATAGTGTCAGCTCTGCACAAGATCGTATAACTTCACAGACTAGAGCACTGTATTCAAGGGGCTTCAGCGGAGAGGGAACCATGCAAACATCTTTCTTTTTTTTACTCTACTAGGCATGTAGAACCAGGGTCAGAAGACAAGGCCTCAGAAGGGTGAAAAACAGTGTTTTCTACTTTCCTACTCTGACCTCTGGCACACTTTTTTTTTTTTTTTTTAATGTATTTGGTACAGGATCTCAATACAGCTCAGATTCATATGATCCTCCTGCTTTTAGCCTCCCCAGCACTGGGATTACAGTTTTTTGTTTTCCTTTTTGTACTGAGAATTGAACTCAGAACCTTGCACTTACCAAGCAGGCACTATGCTGCAGAGCTACATCCCAGGCCCAAGGTGAAAATTCGAATTGACACTTGAATTAGGTCATTGCCAAACTGGCCAGGTGGCCTTGCTGAGGATGGGGGCCTGGCACACTTAAATAACACTATTGTAGGAGATTCCAGAGCACTTTGTCCTTACCTGGTCCTCCCCTTCTAAGTTTAATGATTTTGGGATTTTTTTTTGGGGGGGGGTTCACCTGAGAGTTTCACATTAGCATACTATTTAAGTACTAAAGACCAGGTTGAAGCTGTGTATGGTGGCACAGGTCTGTAATCCCAGCACTCAGGAAGATCATTGCAAGTTTGAGACCATCCTGGGCTATATAAAGTAAGCTCAGATGAGCTACATAGTGAGACCCTGTCTCAAAATGACAGAAGGAGGAAAAGAAAAGACCAGGTAGAGGCACTACCTACCAAATATTTTCTTTGCAGGCGCTTTAATCGGCTGAGCTATTTGGATGGCCCACTTTTTAAATTTTTGATCTTCATGCCTCGGTTCACCAGATTGCTGAAATAAGCATATAATCCCTGGTTTAAGTAGGACTTTTAATTGAATCAAGGGAAAGCACTGTCTAGAAAGGAGGATTTGGAGAAAGGGTTTTGTGTCTACAGAAGCCTTCAGCACTCAGCATGGATTCATTTAGTGTATGTAAGTCATTACTGGACCTAAGTAACACTGATTGCCATTTACACAAATTGTTCTGGTATAAGTGTTGTCTGAGCAGGACAAAGAAGGGCCAGAATGAGAGATGTCCAGGGGAAGCCAAGGAAGAAGCCTTTCAAATGCTATGAATAACAGTGTAAGTAAGAGCTAACACAACACTTAGTATGGGTGAGGCATGTTCTCAATATTTGCATACGCCAAATCATTTAGTCTTCATAACATCCCTGTGAGATCAGTACTATCAAACTCAGTTTATAGATAAGAAAATTGGGCTTCAGAGAGAACTAAAAACTACCATCTGGTACACAGAGGAGACAGGGTTCAAACTCAGAATCAGCCCTCAGGGAGAGAAGATGGAAAGCTCCCAATGACTTATTTTATGTATTTGGTACAGGGTCTCACTATGTAGTTCGAACTCTTAGTGATTCTCCTGTTTGCAGCCTCCCCAGTGCTGGGATTACAGGCATGTGCCACCGTGTTGGGACTCGGTGGCCAGCTCAGCATGTGGTGCCAGGAATTGAACCCGGCCCCTGCACTTGCGTAAGCAGGCACTTAGTCTGCTGAGCTATCTTGGCCCTTCCAGTGAGTGAGGCTGGCTTCTGAGACATATGGCTCCCCACAACAATAAACTATTCCTAAAAACTCTCCAAATAACTGCTAATGTCCTTATGGACTGTAGATTTCTTCTATCCCTAGTTGGCAGAAGCTTATAAAACCTTATTTGTGGTACTGGGGATTGAACTCAGGACCTTGCGCTTGCCAGTCAGGTGCTTATGCTGCTGAGCTATCTCCCTGACCCCTAAAAGCCTTATTTTAGAGAACTGGATGAACATCCTTTTCTAAACTGGTTGGGAATGTGTTTCAGCAGCTTCCTTAAAACCCACATATTTGCTGTTTCAGCCAGTAGGCACATAGGTCTATGCGGGGATCCTGTTCTATGGGGCCTGCTGGGAGGTGAGTAGCAGTTCCATTCAGCTCTAGCCCGTTCTTTACCTACCATGAACAATGTCCCTTCATTTGGGACCGAAGCCAGGCATACTGGCTGTGCTTCTGGCAAAAAGAAGAAGGCAGAAAGTAAGAAAAGCCAGGTGTGGTGGCGCACGCCTGTAATTCCAGCACTTGGAGGCTGAGGTAGGAGGATCATTGTGAGTTTGAGATCAGTCTGGGCTGCAAAGTTCAGGCCATTCTGAACTGGATAGCAAGGTCCTGTCTCAAAAAGAAAAATAAGTCCAAGAAGACCTATAGTAAATTACATAAAACAAAAGTATGGGAGATACACAGGGTGACTGGCCTGCCTGAGAAATGGAACTACAACCACAGCAGGAGTAGCCCGAGATAGGATGCTTCTCAGGATAGAACCTTATCCAACCAGAAGCCATCAATGCTCCAAACCCAGGGAATGGACCCCTTGGACTGCAGTGCTCAGGGTCTCCACTGCACACATCCCACACAGGATCTTGTGTCTAGAAAGAGGCCATACCCAAGGCAGCGTTTTGGCAGGAGACCCAAGTGCCTGGCTCATGCTAGCTCAGGGTGTTCAGCAATAGTCTTCCAGTCGGGCAGTCAGGTATGAGGAAGTGAACAGCCATGTCACGACTTCTAGACTCACTGGGCTTCCTCTAGAAAGTTACTCAGCTGCTCTGAGCAAATTACACGGGCTGCACCGCTAGACCTGCTGGCCTGAGCATCAGCACCTAAGGCTGTACTGCACACTTAGGTTACCTTGGCTCGTCCTCACTTCCACAAGGGAGCTAACCTGCCCAAGGACTCAGGCTTGTCAGACACAAGCTACAGTTCAAACCAGGCAGTGTGACTTGAGAACCCACGCTGGTGAGAGGCCAGTAGGGCAGCAGTCCTTACATGCCCCCCAACCTAGCTCCAAGTGTGAGTAGTTTTTCTAAAACATAAACTGAATTTCTCTGATTTCCATTGCTTCCAGAAAAAAATTCCAGTGGCTAGTCTGTAGAGTCTAGAATGGTCTTGCCTCTGCCTACCCCAACACCACTGGCCTCAGAGTCATTCTCACTCCCTGACGATAATAATAGCAGATAGCCCTTGTTAAAGCTCTGCGCAGTGTATATAAACATTATGTTATCAGTCTTCACAACAGTCCATCAAGGGAGGTATTGAAGTCTCCAACTAATGAAGTTAGGCTTTGGAGAGGTTAAGCCCTGTGTCTAAGGCAACAGAGCATTCTGGCTCTTAATGTTCAAACTCTTCAATGCATGCACTGTATTTTTATCCTACTGCTGTGGTCTCTGTCCAGCATGCCAGATTTCTCTTCACTCCCTCCCTCAGCACCAGTCCTTCTGGAGGAAGCTGGAAGTTTCTTCCATCAGGGAGGGCTGCCATCATTTCCTGCCCTTCCACCAGCTTAAGTCAGAGGTTCTTGCTGCAGAGGCTCTTTCTACTCTCCTTGCCATGTACAACTGCCTTGCCTAGAGGGATCTGTGAGCTCCCTGAGGTATGGAAGTGTCCCTTCACACTGCCAGCCTTTAGCAAGGTTCCTGACAGAAGATATCCTAAGAGTTGGGTGGTAAAATATCTCTTGACAGGTAGACAATGGGCCCAAGATGAATTTGAAGCATCAAAAACTTGGTTCCACATTTGCTTCTGTGGTACAGAGAAGGGTTACAGAGGGGTCCCAGGATGCTGAACAAGGGCCATGTCAGTCCTCCAGTGCCTTCCCCAGCATCACCTGCTGGCACTGGTACTGGGCGTCTCCCAGAGATAAGGCTCATCCCAAGGCCAGCTCTTGAGTCCAACCCAATTTATAGAGTATTTTAACAGACCTTGGATATTAAAAGTGCCAGGGTTAATTATTCAGAAAGTGTTTCAAATTGCTTTTCATCTCTTGATAGGGAGCTTCAAAGCCCATAGTCACTCTGGAAAAGAAAGACACATCGTCCTTGGGTGAGTGTCAGTTCAGGGCCATTAGTTCTTCATATTTTGGGAGGCACACACTGTCCTGCACGGAGCATCTCTTCCTCAGCCATAGGCCACCAAAAGGGCACAAGGGGAGTATCTGTGGAGGCAGCTTCAACAGTAGGCAGAATAATTCAGAACCCTTCCCTCTACCAGAAAGGTGAAAAACGAAGGCTTAGTGTAACCTACATGGGACATAATACAGTGTGATATGTGCTCTTGAGGAACGAATAGTCTGCTTTGGTAATTTAGATTACATTCCCTTTGAATCTGATAAGAAAAAAAAGCTGTTTTAATTTTCAGACAAATTAGGGGCTACAAGAATGTGAAAAGATGAAGTCTTCATGGTCTCTAATTTCTAGAATCTGAAAAGATGAAGTCTTCATGGTCTCTAATTTCTAGAATCCGAAAAGATGAAGTCTTCATGGTCTCTAATTTCTAGAATATGTTAAAATTCTGTGATTGTTTACAAGTTAGCGATTTTCCTCTATATGCCACCTATGGTTCTGAAAACTAAGGGACTTCCCTTCTCTGAGTGTGAAGTTACAGGTAAATAGTCCTCCACTGCTCTTTTCATTCTGTCATATCTAAATATTTTATTTGCACTCAGTGTTATTTGTTTTATTCTTTTGTTCATTTGCTCAGAGAATAATTATGGTCCACTGAACCAGCTTCTTTGGAAGAGTTGGCCTTCACCACCTGTTAGATCAGGATATTTATTTTGAATTAGAACTCAAGTTATCATGTAGATTGTATGATATTTAACTTTATTTTATCCATCTTTCATCCTCCATCTGACAAATTAATGTCTTCCATAATGGAAGTATTTTTATGAGAGATCTAAACATTAAGTGGACTCTAGTGTGAATAAAATATTAACAAATAAAATTTACATTTAGGCTTAGTATGTCTATAAAATCAGATTAGGAAAAAAAAAATCCAGACCGTCAGCGACAGGAATTGCATGTGGGTTTTTAAAACTCATTTATTCAATTCCACTCTGCAGGCAGGTGTGCTGCCAAGTGAGACTGGCCGCCCATCATTGGCTTAATTGTCAGGAACAATACAGACCTATCCAGAAGAGCAAGATGGATGCATGTAGAGGTGAGAGGGCAAGGACTTAAGGTTTTCTGAGTGTGTGGTGAGAAGGAAGCAAGGCGAGCGGCAGGGCTGCAGAGGTGAAGGTCCTTCCCTGCCAGGCCTTTTCTGTTTGCTCTAATAACAAGTGACGCTCTGAGAAGCTGTGTGGGGTCTAAGACTTGCGAAGAGAGGGAGGGCAAGCAACCCAACTGTCACGTCCGAGTGTGAGTGCAGTGGGCCTGTGAGTAAAGATGCAGAAAAGTGCAACACTTTAAGCAGTGGATAGTGTGTGTGTGTGTGTGTGTGTGTGTGTGTGTGTGTGGGCACAGGGCTGTCAGTTCCTTCCAAACACTCCCCTGAGAGCTAGGCTGGCGCAGATGCTGTTCTGTGCTCTCCTGTCCTACCAAGGAGAACCGTAGAATGGAGCTGCCCAGGGGCACTGTTCAGCAGAAAGTGATGAAACAATGTAATCAAGCTGGCAGTGGATAACTCTGTGTTTGGCAGATACTCAGATGGACAAGGAGGGTGCACACCTGCAACCCCAGCTCTGGGAGGCTGAGGTAGGAGGATTGAGAGTTCGAGGCCAGCCTAGGTTGCATAGTGAGATTGTATCTCACACTCCCCCATAAAGGCAAACACCCCACCATTCATGGGCTCAAAAGGGCCTTGGGTGGCAGCAGAGGGATTGCCCTGAGGTCTCCAGATAGATGGTCATGGCCTAAGACCATCAAAGGCTCATCCTTTTAAAATGATGAACAGTTGAAAGTGTAGCCTCTAATAACAGGCAGAGTGTGCAGAGGGTGGATACCTTTTCCACTCTTTACTCATCTAGCTCCTGAAGCCTGGGGGAATAAGCAAGAGGGCTGCTGGAGTCCTGATTAGGTTTATAACCCAGACACTACTGGTCCTGATGAATTAAAAGAACATTAAGGCTGTAACCAGGGATGGCACATTTTTCATTTAACCAAATTGATTGGGACATTGACTCTCCCTGTAGTCTGGAAAGGAAGGCTGACTTCCTCTGATCTTATGTTTCCAGGTGTGCTGAGGAGACATTTTGGAGCACCAGCTTGGCACAGGCTTTGATTGGCTGTGGGCAGTGTGTTAGCCAGGTAGCATGGGGGCTGCGGCCCCGTGACCATACATACTGTCTATGGAGATACATCCTGTCAGAAAGGGAACAGGGACAGGGAGGGGCTGGGGAGATAGCTCAGCAGGCATGAGCACCTGCCTGGCAAATGCAAGGTCCCAAGTTTGATCCCCAGTGCCCCCCCAAAAAAAAAGTTGGGACAGAGAGGTTCAAAGGCAGTGGTGTCTTTCCCTGAGGGGAGGCAACAATCCCGGCACACACCCCACTAGGAGTAGGGCTGGGCATCCTCTTTGAGGGTGAAAAGCAACAGGATAACTATCACTAGCCCTGTCTCTTTCTTACTAGAATCAAACGTGACTCCCCACCTCCTCAACTGCCCTTGTGTGGCTGCTCTACAGATGCTGGCTGCCCAGGACTGTGGGTTTGGATCTCACTTAGGACCACCCCCCCCACCAAAGCACTCCATCTCCTGTTACTGCAGCCAATGAGGTTTCAGCCACTAGCTGGCAATTTTGGCAAAACTATGGAGAAAAGACCCCACACTGCCTCTTCTTTCACCCTAGCCCTAAAACTCCACTTGTTCTTCGCACCCTCTCATTTTGCTCTCATCTCATTCTCTCTGGCAGCAAATAAGCATGGAGGGCTGATCTCAGGCAAGTCCTGTTTGGTACCTAGGAAAAACGCAAAACGCTATCCCATTACAAAAATCGGCTCTGGGGCTGGGGAGATAGCTCAGCGGTCTAAGCACCTGCCTGGCAAGCGAAAGGACCTGAGTTCAATCCCCGGTACTGTAGTCTTGCCGGCCCAGCACCTGAGGAGCCCTGTGCTGGCTGAAACCAGGCATGGTGGTGCACTGCCCGCCTCCCGGGAAGCTGAAGCAGGAGGATCACTATGAGTCTGAACTGCGTAGCAAGACCATGTATCCAAAAAAAAAAAAAAAAAAAAAAGTTAGCTCAAAAGTGCTGTAATGTGCAGGCTGTGTGTGGGGTGCCCTGTGCTCTGTGTGCACCCGCCCCACGACAACCCCCCCACTGGCCCAGTTCTTTAGTGACCGTTCAATCTTGTAATTCTGTCCCCAGGCGCTGCCTCAATACCACCACTTGCTGTCTGGTCTGCTTGGCCCAGCGCCACTAGAGGCTGTTTCCCCACCAGCAAACTGACCATAATTCCCACCCTAAAACGCTTTACAAATGTCCGGTCGTGTAGTAGTTCCCTCCCTTTCCTTTCCCCGCGAGGATCCCATTTTCGCAGGCCCCAACCACCTTTAGCTTTTCCCCAAAAGCCCTAATTCTTTAGGCTCAGAAGCCCCCGCCATCCCGGCGAGTAGTATAGGTAAAGATCACTTGACTGGGGTAAGACAGGAACAAAGCGGTTCGGGTATCCCAAAATGCTGATGGGGAGCAGCCCATCAGCTCAATATCGGAGCCTCGGGCTGCAGTGGGTTCCGGAGGTTGTGGAGAAGCTGGCTCCGGTGCACAGCGCGTCCCTCGGGTGGGGAGGATGCGTCCCCGTCCCGCTCTGCCTGCCCGGAGCAGCCGCCGTGACCTTGAGCAGGGGACGGGGGCTCGGAGCCGGGGCTGCGCTAGCCCTGTCCCGCACCCGCCCGCCCCG
>NW_004524585.1:12029819-12042227 GCF_000260255.1 Octodon degus | reverse complement strand
CCCCGCCCCGCCCCGCCCCGCCCGGCCTCCTCCCGCGCCGCCCCGGGCTCCTCCCCGCACTGCAGCGCCTGCCGCGCTCGCCCATCGATCAGGCCCCCTCCCTCCGCGCCTCGCGCAGACTGCTAAGCTCAGCAAGTCTTGCAGCAAAGGCACTTCGCGCCGAGTTAGGGCCGGGGCGGAGCGGGGACTCCGTGCCCCGGGGACCGGACGCCGCCGCGAGCGGAGGCCGGCGCCGCGCACCCCGCAGTCCGACGCCTGGGACCCGGGACCTCCCGCCTGCTGCGGCCGCACTCAGTGAGTCCGCATCCGCGCTCGCGGGCCCGACCTCCCCGCCAAAGTTTCTCCTTCCCGGCCCAGAGCAGAGGGGTCGGGGCCTCGGCGCCGGTAGGTGGGCAGGGTGGAAAGTTGGAGGCCAAGGGTCAGGCGCCCGCGCGTCCTTCGGGGCAGTTGGGGGCGTCCGGAGGAGGTCGGTGGTGGGGGTTGGCGGGGCCGGGGTGCGCTCGGCTCTCCCCGCCCGCGCTACGAAGCAGAGGGGTGGTCGCCTTCCCCTGCCGGCTCTGCGCCGCGCCCCCTCCCCTGCCTCCCGACACCCCCAGCGAATGCTTTTTGCCCCCGCCTCAAACCTTGGGGATCCCCGGCCCTGCCGTCGTGGGAGGAGTGTGGGAAGGGTCTGCGGAGCTTTGGGAGCCCCAGACCCGGTCCAAGAGGGGCTGGGAAACAGACGACAAAGGGCCGCTTGCAGGTGAAGTCTAGGGGAGCGGGGCGCTTGTAGCTGGCGCGCCCCTGCCTCCTCCAAATCTCATGACTCAGCACTACCTAGGGCGCTCGTCCCTGCGGCAGCCCGCACCTCGGGTGTGAACACCCCTACCTCTCTCTCTGGACTCTTCCATTTACCTTTCACATTTCTCTCCCCTTCCCGGGACATAGGCGTTTCCGCTCCCCCCCTCCCCAGGGGCTCCTTCTGGCTTCGTTCCACAGGTGCCTCAGGGTGCCCCTAGCCCAGGGCACACTAGGTTTCTCTCTCTGCCCCCTAGTTCCCCGCTGAGATAGAGGAGTATACTCTCATCAGGACCGTAGAGAAGGGCTACAAGGACAGAGGAGGTACTGGCCTCCTGCAGTGGGGAGAGGCCCGGGGCTGGCTGAGCTGGAGGCCCTGTTGGAATGAGGTGGGACAGAGGTGGGAGGCACCGGGAGGGTGGCCTGGAGTGGGAAGAGAGCCTGGTGCAGGTTCCCTGCCCTCCCCTGATGCTGCTGCCTGGAAGGGGCATCTCAGTTTTATTGGATGTCCTGAGCCACTTTCTTCAGCCCTTGACAACCTGGGCGCCCCATCACAGGGGGTGACAGTGAGGAACAGGATGGGTTTTAGTCCTCTTGGCCATCTCCCCTTGCTTAGTCTAGGGCCACTTTTGGGGCTGTTGGAAATATCTCTGGTTAGCAGAGACGATGGCAAACAGCAAAAATGGCCCTGCCTGATGCCCCCTGAGGCTGAGCCAGAGGGGCAGGTGGGAGGGGGCAAGCAGCTCTGATGCAGTGGGACGTGCCTGGCGTCCTGTGGCGAGCAGTGGCCTGGCAGCCGCTGCACACTGCAGTGTGTGTCAAGGCCCCAGGGGTGAGTCAGCGTCAGGGGTCCAAGCCTGGCACACTGGCCTGGTCTGGGTGTCCAGCCCCACCCCCCTCTTCATGTCCCTGGGGAATGGACAGTACCCACTGACCTCTACTCTTGGGCTTCTCCACTTCTGGCAAGTTTCTGCCCTGCTTGGCTCCAGACACATCTGAGCCTCATCCTCTAGTGTCCCTGCCTGCTTTTTCTGGAACCCTCTTGGGCTTAATCTTCAACACGTACCCTGTGCACCTGGCCCAGGGAGGTGCAGGGACTTTGGTGGGGCACCTGGAGTAGGTGTCCCAAGGACGGTCTCATCTAGACCTTGCCCTGGCCCCTGGAGGAACAGAGATCGCTGCTTTGTTGTGAGTTGGCTTTGCTCTGCAGACCACAGCTTTTTTCAGGCAGCCTGGGGTCTTTCTTGTGGGGTGGAATCTCATCCAAGCACATTTTTCTTTCAGTTTGAGGGCCTTCCAGCTGCAGAAAAGCAGGGGAAAAAAAGTGTTGGTGTTTGTGTAGACAGTGCCTTTTCCCCACAGAGGAGGCTCACTGGCTTCCCCTGTGATTGGGTTGGTTTTAATCCCTGAGCAAAGCATGCACGTTGTAGAAGATTTGGAAGGGCCTGAGAAGCCCTCTTCAGAGCTTACCTGGGATTGTGGACCTGCACAGCAGGTGGAGCTCGTTCTAGCCCTTTTATGCTGGGGTGGCAGGTGCTAGGGAGCCTCTTTAACACTGCAAGAGGCAGGGCTTTTGAGATGGCTGGAGAAGCCTCTTCCCTGCCTGCAGCCACAGCCTTAGGGAAGTGTGCCTGACCTTGAATGGCCACTACTTGATCTTTGTCCTGTCCTGGCTGGGTCTTGTCTTTCTTCTCTGCTCAGCCTATGCAGTTCTACAGGGGGATAGTGGATAGAGGGGCAGCAGGTCCGGGAAGGACCAACCCCAGGCTGGGGTCAGGTTAGGCTGCGTGGACTGGAAATCTAGAGCAATTGCCTTCCCTGCCCCTAGGCATCCTCATGGGGAAGGAAGGCTGTGCCACCTGGCTTTGGGATTTGCTGTGTGGACTTTTCCGACCTAGGCAGATTCTACCTGCCGCCAGATATGCTTGTCTTTAGCCAGATATCTCCCATGATGCAGGGCAGTGTCACTCTGAGGACCCCCAGCCAGGGGATCACAGAGAGCTTTCACACAGGGGGCTGTTAAAACAGGAAACTGTAAAGAAGCAAAGCGAGGAGGCCTGGGTTGAAATCCCTGCTAAAGTGTGTGTAACCATATTCATTCACACAACAAGGATTTTCTTAGTGAGCACCTACTGTGTGTCAGTGTTGTAGGCATTGTGGATGCAGCAGGGAACTCAACATACATGAATCACTGCCATTCTGGGTTTTGCATTCTTGCGGGCCTGGGCCAGTTACTTAACCCTCATTACATTTCCATTCATTCAACTATTTTCTCCTCTTGTAGTCCTGAGGATCGTGCCCAGGGAGTGCTGACTTGGGCCCTCCAGCTGGAAGAAGCCCCTTTTTACATTTTATTTTGAGGTAGAGGGGCTCACTAAGTTGCCCAGGCTGGCCTTGAACTTGTGATCTCTTACCACAGCCTCCTGAGTGGGTAGGTTTGCAGGCATGCGCCATCGTGCCCAGCTCATGCACTTTCTCCAAGAGGTGGTGTGAAGACTACACACGCATCGTCTGGTTACCCTGGTTCTTACCACTTGCTCTGCTCTTGGGCAAGTTAACGTGCTCCTGCTGGCTTGATGTATGACTGTCCTATTGGGCTTGTACCACTGGGAGTACAAATGGGTCTAATCACTGTTTTTGGGCTTTTTACTAGTAAAATTAATAAAAAACTGCCTGATGAAAAGTCATGCATGTACCATAGTTCAGAATGTCCAGCAGCTAGACATAAAAATTATAGCTCAGTTGTGAATGTGTTGTGCAAACTCTGGTTCTCAGTCTTCCTGTAAAACTCCAATCTATGATATAGGTTGCATTGGTGAGGATTAACTAGATTCCTATGAGGTGTCAGAATAACGTCTAGTGCAGGGTGAGCTCCACATAAGCATTTGCCGTTGTTAATGTGCCTGTGTGCTCCCTGTTGCTCTTTTCTTGTCCGCACCTAGGGCAGTCTCTTGGGCTCTGCAGACAGAGGGAGACTTTTCCACTTCAGTCTTGACCAAGGGAGGGGGCTGCCATAGCTGCCCTGGTGGTCATTGCAGTTTCATCCTTCCAGCTTTCAGGTGGTTTTTCTTTATGCCTCACAAGCTGTTTCTTGCCAAACATTAATTTCTGGGAAGGATTCATCCCAGCAATACCTTTGCCTGCTTGGAACAGACTGTTCCAGGAAGTAGTCGGACTGAGGTAAATTTGGATCCAGGCCCAGAGGAACTGAGCAGTCCGTGTGACTCTGCCCCCAGAGAGTACCCTGCTGGCAGCCCCTTCCCTGGAGGCAACCAGGGCTCCCCAGATCCAGCGGTGAGTGCGGGCTGCTGTGGCAGCTTCCTCAGGGTGGTTCACAGATGAGGGTGGAGTCTGCCAGGGATGAGGACCCTGGATGCCGGAGATCCTGTCCACTTAGGAAAGGAGGGTGTGGAGTCTCCACTGACAATGAGGAGTGGTGGTGCACGCCTGAAAACTTGGCATTCTTGGGGGCTTAGGCAGGATGATCCCAAGTTTGAGACCAGTGTGGACAATTTAGTGGCTTAGCTAGACCCCATCTCAAAATTTTTATTATTATTATTATTATTATTATTATTTATATTTTTAGGGAAGGGTCTAAAGTGTGTTCAGGGTCTCACTACTAGATCGGACTTGTAGTGATCTGCCTGTTTACAGCCTCCCAAGAGCTGGGATTACAGGCTCGTGCCACCATACCCAGTCTCAATTACTGTCTCAGTGTGCCCCAGGGGCGGGGCCGGCAAGGCAGGCCCAGGGGTCCGAATCCCTCCCCCCAGTCCCTGCTCCTGCCGCCTTCTTCTTCTTCTTCTTCTTCTTATTATTATTATTATTATTATTATTATTATTATTATTATTATTTTCAGAACTGGGGATTGAACTCCAACCCTTGTGCTTGCCAGGGAAGTGCTTATTCTACTGAGCTATCTCCCCGGCCCTGTTATTATTTTTAAATCTTTTTATTTATGTATTTGGCACAGGCTCTCACTATGCAACTCGGACTTGTAGTGCTCCTCCTGTCTCAGCCTCTCTAGCACTGGGATTATAGGCACGAGCCACCATGCCTGGTTTCAGTGGCAAGCATAACATGCCAGGGTTCCGGGGCCGGTGTGGCATGTGGTACCAGAGATCAAACCCAGGTCCTCTTTTTTTTCTTTGGTGGAATTGGGGATTGAATTCAGGCCCTTGCGCTTGTCAGGGAAGCGCTTATTCCACCAGGCCATCACCTTGACCACCAAACCCAGGTCCTTGCACTTGCCAGGCAGGTGCTTAGACTGTTGCGCTATCTCCCCAGCCTGTCTCAGAATTTAAAAATAAATAAAAAGGACTAGGGATATAGCTCAATGTGAAGACTCTGGGTTAAATCCCCAATACCAGAAAAAAGAAAAAGCCACTGAACCTCCAATTGGTGCTCCAGGCAGCCCCCAAAGCCAAGGGGAAGGACAGGAAAGGAAGTTACCTGTTATCCAATCAGAAGACACTTTAGCCCCTTTATGCAGTGAGTCAGAGTTTCTTTGCTGTGTAAAGTACATACTGCCAGGCTGAGAAAAGTCAGAACCAGTGGGGCACAGGGGCACAAGCCTGTGAGGTGAGGGAGAGGATCCCAGCTGGAAGCCAGCCTAGGCAGTTTAGTAAGATCCTGTGTCAAAAAACATCTGGGGATGGAGATCCGTGGATGCAGAGCATTCCTGTGTTCAATCTCCAGCCCTGGGAAGCAGGGAGGCAAAGCCGCTGTGAGCCATGCATTGCAGGCAGAACTCAGCCCCTTCCTGCCTTGCCCCACCCCTGCCTTCTGCCCACTCACTCACCACTCTAGCCATTCAGGAAGGGCTGTCGCGCTCCTGCCCCTGCAGCCCTCAGTACCACTGTGGGCACCTTGGGTCAGCCATCATCCCTGTTTTGCAGTGGGAATGCAGAGGTCTGAATAAGTGATGTGACTTGGTCAAATTCAAAATCTCCAGATCTAGGGGCAGCAGTAGCTGATTAGACAGAGGATTTCCTTTTCTGCCCCCTCCATTCTAAGCAGTTGTACTGTGGCATGGCCCGGAGACTATGATCTCAGAGGCCCCTGGAGGTGTGCTATGAACAAGGAGATTGAGCAACTTATCAAACCTCAGAATTTGTAAAATTAGGCACTGTTCCTCAGAGCTGCACCCCTCTGCACGCCCCTCTTTCTGGTGTGGTTCTTTGGGCCTCTTCTTGAGGGCTCTGGCATCTTCTTCCAGAGCAGGTGGTGAGGAGTCTTTGCACTAGGGCTACAAAGAGCTCAAAATAACCGTGATCCCCTATCATTGGGAACTCCCAATAGAAGGGCATGGGGTTCCTTGGACCCCCACACCCAGAAAGAGCATTTATGATGCCCAGCGGGGGGTAGCAGGGCTCCCAGCTGCTCCTCAGGCCCAGATGGCAGCCTGCCTCCCTGCCTTCTCCCCATATGGAAACTGAGGCCCATGGAGCCTCATCACTGGACACCGGGACTGGGAAGGACAGTGGCTGGGGAGAGTCAAGCAGCTGCCATGAGGTACTGGGGAGTACCAGGTGCTTCTGAGGGGGACGGGGGCCCTTGGGCCGTGGAGCCCCCTGCCAGGCTTCCCATAATTGCGTTGATGTGGTGGCTCTGGAATGTAGCAATTAGGGAATACTGCAATTAGAGGCAGAATTTACCCATTACTATTCCATGTGTCTCCGTATTGAGTGTGAATGGTTATAACTGTGAGCGTGCCACTAGGGACACAGGAAATAGCAATGAATGAAGGGATGGTGTGTGGGGGCTCACAGGCTGAAGATGGGGCTGGGAGGAGTTTAGCCCTTCTCACATGGCTGAGTGAATGACCTTGAGAAGATTAGAAGCTGGGGGAAGTTGACCCAGGCTCATTCTGTCTTTTTTAAAAATACTTTTAATTGCACAGTGACATTTCAATACAAATGTACACTGTGTAATGATCAGATCAAGGTAATTAGAATATCTGTCACCTCAGGCATCTATCATTTCTTTGTGTTGGCAATCTTCAAATCCTCTCTTCTACCGTAGGCCTTCCACATGTTTCATCTGCTCAGGTGCTTGGCGCTGGTGGACAGAGTGGTAACGGAAGCCAGGAAGAGCAGGCTGCATCAGAGAGGGCAGCCTGGTGTGTGTGTGTGTGTGTGTGTGTGTGTGTGTGTGTGCACGTGCATGTGTATGAGAGAGAGACAGAGGCAGAGAGACAGAGATTGATCATAACCAACTGTGTTTGTGTGTGAGAGAGACAGATAGACAGAGCTTGCTTGTTTATAACCAAATGTGTGTGTGTGTGTGTGTGTGTGAGAGAGAGAGAGAGAGAGAGAGAGAGACAGAGAGACAGAGACAGAGACACAGATGGACAGACAGACAGGCAGCAAAACAGGCAGCAACAGACAAGTGACAAGCAAAACAACAGTAGCCCTGTTTCTGTCTCTTGTATTTTATCCAAGCAGGTAACTCTTATAACCATCAATCCCACAGACAGTCAGACAAACAGACAGAGAGACAGACAGAGACACAGAGAGAGACATTGACTGATTATAACCAACTATGTGTGTGTGTGTGTGTGTGTGTGTGTGTGTGTGTGTGTGTGAGAGAGAGAGGGGGGGGGGAGAGAAGACTTTCATTGCACCCAGTCCCTCCCTTTCCTTTGGCTCGTTTTTTCTCCCTTTTATTCCCCTCCTCACTCCCACTCATAGGTTCAATTTCTTTTGAAGTCAAGCGAGGCAGGATATGTTACAGCAAGGTCAAACTAGGCAAGGACACGTGTGGGGGTCCATGGCCCCAGGGAAGGTGCTTGTTTGGCTCCCTCTAGAGCAGATGTGGCTTCCCTCAGGTCATCTAGTGCTCTGGGCCCCAAGGACACTCCCCATCACCCCTATTCCCCCAAAATTAGAAGATGGGAGAGAAATATCTTTTCCTTATCACTGATTCTGGCCTGAGCTAATGATCCAGATGTGTTGGGCCCACGATTCTCACTTGGAAAAGCAAAGCAAGTAGGGAAAGAGCTTTTATGCCCATGAATGAAAGAAAAGTCTTTTCTGATGAGTGACCTTACTGTCCCTAGCTGCGCCTAAGGCTCCTGCAGGAGGGCTGAGAGGCAGCTGGAGAGGGGGCTTGGCTGAGAGTGGCAGCCACAACACACAGTCCTTGCTCTCCATCCATGTCAGGGCTGTTGGTTCCCCATTGTCATTGTCAACTGAGGTTCCCTCATGTGCAACTCAGCTGGACCAAAGTCCCAGGCTCAGTGATGGGGTCCAGAGACCTTTAGAGGGGAGAAGGATCATCTGTCCATAGCTGGGGGGTACAGGTGGTGTCTTAGTTACTCTTTCTCGTGGGTGAAACAGAATAGCCAACACCCACAAGTTAAAGGAGGGAAGGTTTATTTAGCTCACAGTTTGTAGAGGTTTCAGTTCATCCCTGGCTGGCTCTAAAGCAGGGTGGTGTATGGCAGAGGGGCATCGCACAGGAGAAATGCTTGGTGGCCGCAGAAGGCAGCAAAACAGGCAGCAAGAGACAAGTGAGAAGCAAAACAATAGTAGCTCCCTTTCTGTCTCTTGTATTTTATCCAGGGGCAGGTAGCTCTTATAACCATCAATCCCAGCATCACACACATAGATCCAGCCTCTGTAAAGCTCCACTTAAGATTGTGGGATACTTTGGGGAGCATCTAGACATGAGCCATGACAGGTGGGATGGACAAGAGCCTGTTAGGTGCTGTGGGTCCTGCAGGTAGCTGACTTGGGACTGAATCCCAGCTGTGCCACTGGGAGCCAGGAAAAGTTAGAGGGGAAACCTTGGGACACTCACGTGCACCATGCTAGGACCCTAGTCAGCAGGAAGCAGAGAGTTAATTGGCGGGGGTAGGAGGGCCTTCTCTCCCTGTGTGACTCTCCCATGAGGAAGAAAAGCATCACTTTAATAAGGCCGCCCTCGTTCCAAATCAATCCTGGCATTGCGGGAGACGCAGGGGAAACACAGCCGAGAAATTGGATTAGCTCTTTGATGCTGGGAGCTGTGTTGGCTGTGGCAGGAACAGGGAGACAGGACTGAGCCTGTGGTCGGCAGCTCAGCCTCCAGTGTCCAAGGCTTCTAGGAAGACCAGCCCTTACCTGTCAGATCTTGCTCGTGGAGGGGGAGCAGTTACCTAGGAGGTGGACCATGGCGGGAGCCAAGGCTTTTTCCAACTGTGAGGCTGGTGGCATCCTGAGGCATCCCCTGGAGTAGATGGGGACCCCCCAACCCCAGGAGGTGACTTGGCAGGAGTGGGGAGGAGATGCCTGATGTTCCCAGGCCTAACTCCCCAGTTACATGTTCTGCAGGCCCACCCAAGAGCACATACGCAGCTGGGGATTGGGTGGACTAGGCTTAAACCAAGACTGACACTTCCAGCCTGTGTGTGTTCCCAGGCAGGGTATTTAAACTTTCTGAGCCTAGAGTCACCTGCTCTGAGAGAGAAGCGAGTGACACTTCAGGATTGCAACCCTTTTGAAGATTGCAGGAGCTGTGCCGTGACAGCTCATCTCAGTGGTCGTGGATCCCTGTGAATCCCCAAGAACTTTTCAGAGGGATCGCTACGGTCAAAACAGTTGTCGTGATTAAGACTGAAGTTGTCCCTGTCTTTGCTTGATGGTGATGAGGGGCAAAACATTTGATTCCTCACCAGTGTGGTCAGCTGGCCCCACCCTGTCCTTGCAGCTGTATTATTCCCCACCACAGTTGCTAAACAAGTCAGCAAGTAAGAAAATGTCCACTTCAGAAGGTCTTCAAAACTGCTGCCAAGATGATGGCTTCATTAAAGCCTGATCCTGGAGCTCACATCTTTTTCATATACCCTTTGCTGAGAAATATGTGTAAGGCACGTCTGCATACTGAAATACAACCTCTGGAAAACTAAAATTTAGAAAACTCCCCCACTAAGCATCTGCGCATTTGAGTTGCAAGCGGAACTCACCACGTTTATCCTGGGGGAGAACCTTTATGACCTGGGAAAGTGACCAGTAAGCTGTAGTTTTTCAGGTTCGGGTGTAGAGTAGCTCTCTCTGCAGAAATGAGTCATGGCTGTCACTTCAGGAGAAAGAACTGACAGTGTTGGTTGCCCACCTTAAAATGCAGACTTTCAAGCAAAAATTAGAATGTTGGAAAGCTAGTATCTATTCCTGTGAAAAAAACTGTTCTGCTCGGAGCATTGGGAATATGAATGGATGTGACTTTTTTTTTTTTTTTCTGAGACAGGGTCTCATTATGTAGTCCAATCTGGCCTTGAACTCATGGAGATCTTCCTGCCTCAGCCTTCTCAGTGGGAATTATAAGTGTGCACCACCATGTCTGGCTTGGATGAGACTTGTTAATATTACTTGGGGAATGCTGTCAATATCTGGAAGATCTACACAACTGATGACACCAGTATCTTCAAAATGATAAGTGCGTGGTGTTATAAAATGTTCACCAGAGCAACTCTGTCTTCACTGGTCTGGCATATTGAGGTTCTTAATATTGGGGGTTCATCTAAACATTTGTTTAAAGAATGGGGATTGAGGTCTTTTATAATATTTTAAAGCTCTGTAGTCTGAGTACTTTTTTTAAAAGACAAAGCTCAGAAGGGGAGAGTGACTTCTCATGGGCTCTGTGGAGCGTAGGGCATGCAGCAGCGCTCCAGGCAGCCAGCGCAGGAGGCCCTGTGAGGCAGAGGAGTCAGCCCCAGCCCAGCGCTGCACCGTGGGTGGGGACCAGGTGTGAGACCATCACACCTCACTTTACCTCTGTGACAGGCCCGGGCCCTGCAGAGGTGAAGTTTATAGATCATAACATCATCTGTTTAAGATGTACAATTCAATGATGTTAATAAATTTATAGCACTGGGGAATCATAACTACAATACAGTTTTAGAGCCTGTGATAATTTAAAATCCGTTTACAGAGAGAAACAGTCTCGGAAAGGTGAAATAAGTGTCCCCAAGGTCAGCCTACTAGTAGGTGACAGAATAAAAATCTAGATTCATGTCCATCTGTCCCCCAGTGCCACCCTCCCTCCCAGCTGCCACGGCAACAGAGAGAAGCAGGCATTCCATTGCTGGGTGACCATGGATAGATGCCCCTGGTAGCGTGATGTCACAGGATCTGTCTAGAGCTGATCCTACCCAGTCTGGGCCTGGGTCCTGCCCACAGAGCTCTGTGGATGCTGAAAAAAACCAGGAGCTCAACCCTTAATATATCTGTACTAATAGAGGAGCCTCCCAGACACCTGTGCTTATCTTGACCTGAAGCTCCTTTTGAACAGCCCCTCTAAGGATCTGGGAGGGAAGCCTCCAGGCAGTGAAGTCAGCTTCGATGCCAGTATGCTCAGTGGTGTGGAAGTCCTTCCTTGAGCCTAGCTAGCCACACTGCCCTGCTGCCCCACGAACCCATCTTCTCTTCCTGTACACCATTTCTGTCTTCCTGGCCAGTGAGCCTTGGCTCACCACACCAGCATATGTAGTTCAGGAAAAGACTGAGGAGCAAGTGCAGAGCTATGAACTGGACACCTGCCTGTTGCAGTTAAGAATTAGCATCCCGATCGCACAGGCTCCGAGGTCATTGTACTTCCCGCAATCTCCAGGTCGCTCTTGTGGCTCCTGCGCTGAAAGAATGTGGTCAGCTCATAGGGGAAGAACAGCGGGAGGGACAGTGGGGAGGCACTGGAGGACAGTGTGAGAGCCAGCTGCAGACAGGTCAGTGTGCACCCGGCCTCGCAGGACAGCAGGGCGGGGTAAGTGACTGCCTGGCACGCGGCTCCTTGCTGGGCTGCTGAGATACCTCTGGAGTGGCTGCTCTCCAGGCCTCTTTTAGGTGAGGAGCAGGGAAAAAGCCAGACTGTGAAAGATGTGGGCCCCTGAATGAGAAGGGGCACTTCAGCACTTTGAACTTTCCTTGGAGGGAAGGCTATTGTCCTGAGGGGAGCCATCTAGCCAATGCAGGAGCTGGGTCCCTGAGTCTTCACCCATCTAGCAGCCCCAGGTATGTGTGTCCTTCCTCTTACATCAAGGGGTCCACAGACCCTGAGCCTGGCAGTGTCCAGCAGGAGAGAAATCAGAAGTGAATTTGTATGCTGAGGTAGGGTGTGGCCTTCAGGAGGGCAGATTTTCTTTTTAATTAAATTTTACTTTTCTAGCTTCATGAGGTGTAATTGGCATGGAAAAATGGTATCAACTCAGCATGTATGCTGCAACAATTTGGAATGTATATGTGCTGTGTGACATTTTCCTTGTCAAATTAATCAGCACATCCACCACTGCACACCTTACCGTGTGTGTAGGAGTGGGGTGAAGGTACCTGGTTCAGGTGAGGGGTTTTCCCCAGCATCCCTTTCCATGATTCATCTGTCCGTCAATCCATCTTCCCCTCCTTCCTTCTCTTCCCCCTCTGGAGTGGCTTCTTTCTTCTCTCCCTCTTCCTTCCTTTCTTCCTTCCTTCTTTCTTTTCCTTTTTCTTTTCAATGTGAAACTTTTTTTCTTTTTCTGGTAGTACCAGAGATCGAACTCAGGACCTTGCACTTGCCAGGCAAACACTCCACTGAGCTATGTTCCCAGCCCCCTTCCCTTCTTTGTTTTTGTTTTTCTTTCTTTCTTTTTTTTTTTTTTTTTTTTTTTTTTTTTTTTT
>NW_004524585.1:12025927-12029719 GCF_000260255.1 Octodon degus | reverse complement strand
TTCATCCCAGAGAAATATTTTTTTGAGACAGAGTCTCTGTATATTGCCCAGGTTGGCCTCGAACTTGTGGCAATCCTCCTGCCTCATCCTCCCCAGGGCTGGGATTACAGGTGTGTGCTATCACACCTGGCTACCTTCCCATGCCCTTACTCACCCCCTGCTTTCAGGCAGCTTTTCTTTTTGCTGGGGTACATGGTGTCTTGGAGCACTTATGTCAAAGTCAGGAAAGTTCATAACTTCACACGAACACACACAGATGGAAACATTCCTCCAACGCGCAACTTTTGGCAAGGTGTCTGTTGGTAGTGGTGTCTTCCTCTCACTTTCTGTGGAAACTGAGAATAAATTGGGCCTGAGGCCTTATCTCCAGGTTTGAGGACACCTCTGATGACCTGGAGTCACCTTCCCCCATCCTCATGTCACTGATTTGGGGCTGCTTGGGTGGAGTCCTAGGCTTGTCTGATAGAGGGTTGGCCACTGTGCATGCCTCGCCTCTGAGTGGCTAGATTCCTTTTGTGTTCAAAGTTCTATAGAGAGGGAAAAGTCCAGGGACTCCCTGTTCCCTTTCTCCATTTTGGAGCCAGAACTAAAATGCTCATGCCTGGTGGCCCCCGTAGCCTTTCAGTTTGGGGACACCAGGCAGGCCGCACATGCTTTTCAGGGCCTCCCTTCCATAGGCCCGGCTCTTGCACTCATGCGGCAAGTGCTCTCTGTTCAGGCTACAGTGGTGAAGAAGACAGACTGTTCCTGTCCTTGTGGCCCTTTTAGTGCAAGGGAAGCAAGACCGTAAACAAAAGAACCATGCAATTGATTGTTTAATTGCAGCTGTGATCGTTGGCCTGCTGTAAAAACCTAACTGCTTTTAAGGGTTGGTAGTGGGGGTGTGGGCGTATGACTCCCAGGACTCGTAGGCTCTGGAGGGGACACAGGCCTTCCTCAGTCTCTTTGTGGGTGTCAGTCCTGGGCATTGGCAGGGTTTGAGCCCCTGGAGCCCACATGTGACTCCAACCTGGCCAGTCACAGTCCGTGGGAAGAGTTTCTAAACCTAGTGACAGTTTTGAATTATAAGGAGAACTGGAATTTCTGGCTCTCCTTCTATTCCTCAAGTGAACTTAAATTTGTTACTTCTTTTTGTACCTGTTCTTTTCCCCCATAAGGGAAGAGATCTGATGAGAAAATCTCTGATGTGTCTTACTTTGTCCCAGAAAAATGTCAGAGGTTTCTAGGGTTCAACATACAGTTCTTCACCTGGAAAGTCGGAAGAGAGACCAGGAGCAGGCCTCACCACCAGTCACCCAGAGAGCAGGGTGAGGGTGGAGCACAAGCCTGGGGTTGGGGGACAGTCACGGCCTTTTGAAGCACAGAAGGAAGTGTGGCAGGTGTGTCCCAGAGGGTAGGGATTAGGAGACTCACGGTTGCTGCTGCTGCTACTGCTGGGCTGAGAAAAGGACTAGAACAATGGGGAAACTGCAGTTAGCAAAGGCCAGGGTAGATACTGGGTGTGACTTTCTTGCTCAGAGCACTAAGACCTTTGGCCGGTGGTCAAAGGGGATATAAAGGAAATTATGCTATAGACATTCAAGAAAAGTGGAAAAAAGCTTTCCAGAGGGAGGCAGCTGCAGGGAGGCAGGGGCGACAGACGACCTTCCAAGGTCTGGGCCTCAGACAGGCCCATGAATCTCCTCTCCTCCGGTTCTCCCTGATGTCAGCACTGTCTGGGTGTCTGCATGAGGAAGATGTCAGGTCCTGTTGGAAATGAGGTTTTGAGCATAAACTATCCCCGACTCATGCTCGCGATGACACAGGTGGCTAACTGTGCAGTTGTCACACTCAATCAAATCGAGTCCAATTACACCTTTGCTCTCTTGTCCTGCTATGCTATGACTTATATTTATATATAATATAAATATGACTTCTGAGAAGTGTATTAGTTGCTGGCAACATGAGTGCTAAGAGGCTGGGCTTGGGGCTTACAGGAGGCCCCGGGAGTTTCATGCTTCAGCCTTAGAACAAGGTCTAAAGATGGGCTCCATGGGGATGGAAGTTGGGCAGCCTGTGATGCCTTTTCAAGGCCTTGTGGCTCTTCTACTTCTAGGTCAGGGAATGGATTACATGCTTTCCAAAGAGTCCTTTGTGTCTTTGGGCTTTTCCTTCTTTTATTATTGCTAGTGGTGACAAGTTCTCTCTCTCTGTGAGGGGTTTAGTGCATGCATATGTGTCTGCCTGAAGAATATGACAGGTCCAATGACACTGTGTTTCCCACTTCTACTGAGGAGCATGCTGTGCTCTTTTAAAAATGATTCATATTTCCAGAAAGCCAATGGGATAAACTTATGACATGAAGAATCTCAGGTAGACATAAAGAGGAAATTCCCAACACTAAATTGTGACATTGTAACAGAAGACCAAGCCATGGTGAGACATCCTTCAGTGAGAAGTCTGACACAGGAGCAGCATTGGGAGCAATAGATTATCAAGCTCCCTTCCATCCCAGGTTTATGTGAGTGTGGGTGTAGACATGCTAGAGAGAGTCAGGTAGGTACACAGTTGTCAACCAGTTAGTGCGTACGCAATGCATTACAGAACTGGGGAGGAGGAAGAGTAGAAGAAAGAGAGCAAGGAGGTCAGGGTGGAGGAGAAGGGGAAAGAAGGTGAGGGAAGGGGGAAGACAAAAAGGAAGAGGGAAAGGGAGGAGATGATGCTGACATGATGGGGCTTAGTAGAGTGTCACCCCTTTTTATCAGTGTCATACTGTTACTTCTGGGGTCAGAGATGGTGTGTAGTGGGTGAGTCAGGAGGCTTCAGTTATGAGAGTCAAACTTGTAATAGAGTGTGTAAACCCCACCACCACCCACTGCCAGCATGGGCAGGGCTGCCTGTGTAAAGTCAGGATGCCAAAAATAAATAAATAAATAAATAAATAAATAAAATAAAAATAAATAAATAAATAAAATTAGGCTGCTGTGCATGTCCTGCCCCTTGTGTATGGTCAGCTTACACATGCTG
Organism: Octodon degus; assembly: GCF_000260255.1. Lineage (NCBI taxonomy): Eukaryota > Metazoa > Chordata > Mammalia > Rodentia > Octodontidae > Octodon > Octodon degus. The sequence continues at coordinate 12,026,713 of NW_004524585.1, read as the reverse complement.
CACCCTGCAGGCTGACCACAGACCTTCAGCCTCGATATTGAGCAGAAATGAAGGACCCAGGACTTGAGAAGAATATAGCTTCCACATTCATTCAGCAGGAGCTCCACTTTGGGGCTGAAGATACTCATTTCCTTCTTTGCGAACATAACTCTGTTGTCATTCCAGGTGTTTTGAGGGGCATCTCTGTGTTGATCTAGGTAGCCCATTGACCTCATCTGAGGTTACACTGCCAGCAACAGAGAAAGAATGGCCAATGCATTTATCTTGTTGGCCATTGTCCAAACTTAGCTTCCGGAAGCCCCACAGAAGAGTCACTGTCATTGGGCCCAGCCAGATAGCTCAGTGGATTAAAGTGCCTGCTTAGGCAGATGCAGGGGCCCTGGGTTCAATTCCTGGCTTGCCCTACCAGCCCCGCCCCCAGGGTGCGCTGAGACAGCAATTGAGACTGCGCGTGGTAGTGTGTGCCTGTATTGCCAACACTAGGAGGCTGAAAACAGGAGGATCACTATGAGTGCGATCTGTGTAGTAAGACCCTGTAGACCCTGTACTAAATACATAAAAAAGAAAATAAAAATAAAAATTCAGGGGAAAAAAAAAGGGTCACTGTCATGATCCTGGACTTTGGTGATGTGGTCTTGAGTGATCCTGGTACCAGACCTCCAGCCTCAAGACAGTATTTTCTAATCCATTTCTTCTTCTTCTTCTTCTTCTTCTTCTTCTTCTTCTTCTTCTTCTTCTTCTTCTTCTTCTTCTTCTTCTTCTTCCTCCTCCTCCTCCTCCTCCTCC
>NW_004524585.1:11974038-12025827 GCF_000260255.1 Octodon degus | reverse complement strand
CCTCTTCTCTCTCTCTCTTTTTTTTTTTTACAGTACCAGGGATTGCCACCCTACTTTTTGATGGCTACATAGTCTCCAAATTTCTCTTGCCCTTCCTTTCTAATGGCTTCCTTTTAGAAAATATTCCCTTCAGATAACCAGACTCAGTCATGTTTTCCCACCTCTGGCTTCTCTGAGTAGGTCTCTGTCTCTATATCTTAGGGCCAGAGAGCCATGCTCAGCACAAGCTCAGAGGAAGTGAAGTGTTTGGACTGCGCACTGTACCTTCCCTGTGGAGTTGACTTTTACCTGTTTATCCCCCTGGGATTAGCATCTTCTTCCTTTATGTAAAAAGCCTCTTAGATTGTGCTAGCAACTTATCCCTGAATCTCCCAGAGCACCTTTGTAATCCTGGAAGCCCCAACCGTTCTTAGAAAAGCCAACAACTGTCCCTGCCTCCTGGGAGGTTCAGCACCATGGACAGATCTCAGCACTGCTCTTCACCCCTGGTGAGTGGCAGGCGCCTACTCCAATTTTGGAGATAGAGACATGAGTAAGGGGGGAGGGGTATTGTATTGTCCCTTCTTCCCCTTACTGACCATGGGACTTTGACCAAGCCACCTGTCCTCCCCACGTAAAATGAGGGGGATGATCTCCAGGCACAGCTGTGCCATCAGTCTGGGGAGCTGTGAATGTCTTTCTCAGGTTTTAAAAAATAGTCTTTCTTTGCAAGGTGTGGGTTAGGGTTGGGCCAAGTTACCCTGTAGTGGAGAGAAATACATGACCTCAGGCCCTGCGGTCTGCTTAGGGTCTTCCAAAGTCAGCAACTTGCATCTTTCTCCAATATTTACAGCAGGGGCATGTTCCCTGTAATATTCATGCAGGTACCTTGTGGCCCACTCCACAGATAGGTAAAATGAAGCCTGGGTGGGTAAGATATGCAGGCTTTGTGTTAGGAGAGTGTGCAGATTAGGTGGGATAGAGCTTCCAGGTGAGGCACACGGTGGGTGACATAAGCATTGGAAGGGAGCGTTCAGACCTTCCCTATTGCAGATGGAGGCAGGGTCCCTCCCTCACTCTGTCTGCCACAGTGACACTGCCCCAGTAGGAGGCCAGGGGTGCAGTGGAAGCAGCCTACAATAGGAGGAGGAGGCCTGGCTAGGCAGGATGGCCAGGAGCCAGATCTGAGGGCAGGGTTGGGCAGAGACTGAGTTGGGGATGAGGGTGGGAAGAGGATTGAGTGCCAAACTGGCCATGTCCTTGAATGCCTACAGTGGAGTCACACCATGTTCTGGTCTCTTGAATCACCCAAAGACCAGGAAGCCAACAGGAAGGAGGGAGCTCTTCTCTCTTCCCGAGCTCCTTCATGCTCCCTTTATATCAACATGTCTTCCTTGACCACTATGCCTCTTACTAAACTGATAAGCTACACCCTCTTTACTTTTTGTCCAAGGTGCTTAGCCTGGGGTGAAGGTTTAACCATCATCCTCTGGGTCATGAGAAAGGCAGCTCTGGCTCAGGTACTGAGTCAGATGCCTTGGACCCCTCCATAGTCTGCCAAACACCAAGGGGGAACTTCAGGCCACACCAAGGGTACCTCCTACCTCCATTGCCACTCTTGTCCTGAAGCACCCCTCAGAGATGCCACGTACGTGTATTGTCCCTTCGGTGGTTACCTCATTGGCCTTCTCAGCCCTGAGAACAAGCTGGTGTGTCTGACTCAGCAGCCCCTGGACAGATTCCTGCTGTCCCTGTTCCTCCTCAGGAAAGGTACCTGCATGGTGAATAGACAGAAGTGCCACCCACAGAAGGTGGGACACATGGTATGGTGGGAACCCCGGTGTGATGGAGGATGCCAGGGAGCATATTGTAGGTACAGCCTCTCAGTGCCTTCTCTAACACTGGGTAGTTCTCTGCCTACCTCACCTAAAACCAGTTCTTTGGGGTAGACTTGAGGTTGGGGGAGGTGGGGCAGACTCCTACTTAGCAGAAAAGTCTGGTGTGTGTGTGTAGTGGAGAGTATTCTTCACTGAGGAGAAGTAGGGGCTAAAACTCTACTCCCAAGGACTACTTGCTGTTCAATTCCAGTCCTAGAAACCATGGCCCAAATCAGGGGGCAGCTCCTGGGCATAAAGCCAGCCTGGTGGAGCCAGAAAGGACTGATTGTACCACATCTCTTACCAGACCCAGGGAGCACAAGCTACTCGCAGGCTAATTTTGATTCTAGTAGGACAAGAATGCCATCTTTTTGGTTTTAAACTGGTGTTTCACTCCAAGTCAGACTTGGGCAAGATGCTCGGTAGATAGTTGGGGGTGTTGAGGAATTAGAATGGTCCAGGGATTCCATGGCCTCCACAGATGTGGGCACCCTGTCTGTAGGCTTAGCTCAGCAAAAGCCAGGCAATTAGTTGCTTGTGTTGTTGGGACTGAGGCTTGCATCAAGGGCCTTTTCCCTGGGGATAGCTCTGGGGATCCATGTTTCTGTGACCTGTTTTGAAGAAAAGAGACCTTAGAGTGGGGCTGGAGCTGAGTTCAAAGTAGGCATCTTCCTCAGGGACACACAGCCCAGGCCCTATTGCCTAGTGACCTCTGCTACATCAACCTGTCAGACAGGATGAGGACAGCATGTCTGCGTCTCAGTTCTTGGGGATGTTTATTGGGGAGCTCCCATGTCATGGTCTCAGTCTGGCCTGTGACTTGCCAGTCATCTTTCCAGCAAGGTGATAGGCATTTAGGTCCCACAAACTCTGGAGGACAGAGTAGGGGAGTGGGAGCAGAGTGGGAGCCTGGAGCTCCAGGCTCCAGCTGTTCCCCAGCCTTCGTCCCTGGCTCTGGCCCTGACAGAGATGAATAATTAATGGTGACTAATGGATCATTGCTCCTGTATGAAATATTCAGCAGGGACCATGGCAGGTTTGTGTAATCAGATGTCACATTCTGCCCTCCTGGTAGGTGTGGGACTCCTGGGTTTCCCTGACTCTCAGAACCATGGGATAGAAGAAGAATGTGTCCCTGGGGACAACAGGGTTCTGTGCAGGGAGACTTCTCAGGGTGTGCTTTCCTGGGCAGAGGGTGGGGGCCCATAGTCCATAATTCTAGACTTGCCTTGGCTGAGGGGTTGTCTGTGCTCCCCAGCCTTCGAAATGTCAGGCAGTTCCCAGGAAGGATTGCTAGTACCAAGCAAAGGAGTAGCATCCGTTCTGGGGTGTCTAGGGGAGCTTAGCAGGAAGTGACTGCCACCTGGGTATTCATGATGACCCTGGAGAACAACCTGACTGGTACAGGCAAGGAAGAGGGTGCACAGAGGTGTGGAGGGAACTGCCCAGGCCCTGAGCTGGCCTCCTTCCACAGTACCTCTTGCAGCCCCACCATGTGTCTGCAAGGACAGTTGTCCAGTCTCTTCTCCCTGCCCCACTCCTGTCTGATGCTCACCTCCGCTTTGCCAGTGACCCTGTGGGAATGAGGTCATTGGGATCCCAGGGCAGAATTTCTACCATAAGCAGCCTGAGGTGGGGAGGCGGTGTCTGTGGTGTGTGTGTGTGTGTGTGTGTGTATGTGTGTGTGTCCATGTGTCCATGTGTCCATGCAGAGTGATGTGTTCGGCCTGTGCGCCATGGGTGGCCATCAGTCCCGGTGCCCTCCTTAGGGATGCTGCAGCTGCACTTGGCCCTGCCCTTTCTGGCCAGTGGACCATGGAGGAAAGTGAGTCTCAGACCCAGGAATGTGAGGAGACCAGGCCAGACTCCCAGGTAGCTCCGCCAGGCCTGGCCTCTCCGGGCTGCTTCTGGGAGGGCTGAGCCTTTAGTCAGCTCTAGGCCACATGGGGAGCCTGCGTTTTTCGCTGCCACACCCTCACTGTTGGGGACTGGAGGAGGCAGCCACCTGAGTCCACCCCTACGGAGGGGTGAAAAATTCAATCAGTGACTCTCAGCAGCCCTGACAGGCACCCCCAAGAGGACTGAACCCCGCTTCCGAGTGTCTCAAGCTCCTTCCATGGCCAGGAGTTCTTGCCCTCTGCTCTGTGGCCCTCTGCTGCATCCGGGGCGGGCATGGTGGTGGTGGGGCTCCCTTGTGCCCTGTGCCGCAGCTCCCGCCCTCCGTGGTCTCATGTAACATTGCAGGCATGGGAGACAGATGAGTAATGCTTGCTTAACAGAGAAAAAAGTGCAATTCAGGATTTGGCTTTAGAGCCAAGTCCCTCATAGCTCTCTACTCTCCTACTTGACACCGTTCTCTCTCTAGCCCTGGGCCCTGTCCAGGGGCTGAATCAGAGCATCCCTGCAGGAGAGTGGGCCTGCTGTCTGTCCCCTGCTGAGTACAGCTCCATCTGTTTTGAACTCTGGACTGTGCACCCCACCAGGGAAGGGCCAAGTGTCACAGTGACAGGGTCCTTCCTGGCGAGGAGTGAAGGAGACTGCAGTTAGCTTTCCTCACGTCCTCTTCTGTCACCTTTTGATGCAGGAGTGGAAGAAAAAAGTGGAGCCACCTATGGCCTGTCACATTAGCCCATTTAACAGGTGGTGAAACTGAGATGCCGAGAATAAAGTGACATGCCAGGGTTTACACTGAAGGCGGGAGGGTGCAAGTACAGCTTGTGTTCCTCTCTGAGTCTACCTTAGGGTGGGGAGTGACTGGGACCAGGAAACGAGGATCTCACATGAACTCATTCTCACAGCCTCAGCCTGCTGTGGGGTGGGGTTGGGGAGCAGCCCACACAGCCACCTAGAGGCAGGCACTGTCCCCAGCCCACCTGTGTGCCCTCTGAGCTGGGGTGGCAGAAAGGCTGTTATTTTTTATTGTTCATTTCCGTTTCAGTTTAGTATCAGGTAACAACATGGCAGCTTGGAGGGGTCAGAGGAGGAAAAGACAGCATTTTGTCTCAGGGAAACATAAAAGGGAAAGATTCCAGGTGTGGGAGAGGAACCATTCCTACAACATACACGCCAACAGGTTCAGGGCGGTTTCCTGTAGAGTTCTCTGGTCTGAGCCCTGTGTGCCCCTGGGGCCACTATTGGTGATGCTTTCTGTCCAGCACTCAGGTGCAGGGACTTCTCTCCCAGCATGCCCCGCCCTGCCCACCCTGTCTCCAAGCTCAGCTGAAGGCTTGGAGCTGGGTGGGACAGAGGAGTGCGTGTGCTGTGAGCCTTGCTTTATCTTTGAGTGACGCGGCAGAGGTTTGGAGTGACGCATGTGGAGACAAAGTGCCAAGGGACAGCCATGCAGACCTGTCACCCAGGTAGGCAATAGTGCCAGTTAGGGGAGGCTGGGCACAGCAGCCCACTCCTGTCATCCCAGTGCTCTGGGGGTGGGGGGCTGAGGCAGAGGATGGCCAGTTTGGGCCCAGTCTGGGCAAATTGGTCACTTAGTGAGACTGTCTTAAAATAAAAATGAAACGAAAAAGAGGGCAAAAGTGTGGCTCAGTGTGAGGAGCTCACATTCATCACTAGCGATGAAATTTAAAAAAAGGGGGGGGGCTTTGGAACTTGAAGAGGGCAGAGACCAAAATCACCAATCCATCTTCAGAGAAGAGAGCGCTTAACTAGGGGGACAGCACTCCCTGTGGCTTAGAGGGTCCTGTCATCCATGTGGCAAGCATTCAGGCGAGGACATACCAAGGGGAGGCCCCTGCTAAGTGATAGGGACATACCAGTGTGTGGCATGCAAGCTTATAGAGCAGCCTACCAAAGGTGACTTCAGTGTGCAAGGGTGGTGCTGTGGTTTGTGTCTCAGTGTCCCCCAAAGCCTCAATCAGTCATTGGGGTGGCTTCTAGTTTGTGATTAATTCATGATCCAGTACTGGGATTAGGAGTGTGGGCGAATAGTCTGAATGCAATATAAGGAAGGGAGAGAGGCTTGCTCCCTGCCACCGCTGCTGCTGCCGCCACCACCGCCACCTCTGCCACCACCACCTCTGCTCCTCCCTTTTGGCTCTTGCTGTTTTGCTGTTTTCCACCACCATGAACAGCTGCCCTTTGCTGTGTGCCACTCTGCCTTGGAGCCACTGAAACTGCCACAAGCTGTGAGCTAAATAAACCTTTCCTTCCTTAATTCTGGGTGTTGGTTATTTTGTCCTAGCAATGAGAGAAAAGTAACGGAGACAGGTGTCGAAATGGATACATGGGATACAGTGTGTGGGGGTCAGTTCTGCCCAGGGGCATCAGAGGACTCCACAGAGCAGGAGGAGTGGAGCAGCAGCCCAGAGACAGTGTGGGCAGGAGCAGAGGCCAGCAAGGAGGCGAGACTCAGGATGCTGTGCATGGCTGGCTGAGAAGGGCTGGAGTGAGAAGTAGATCTTGGCCAGGGGCAGGGGCCAGGGCAGGGCTGAGGGAAGAGGAGGCCTGGAGATACTTGAATGCTGTGCCTAGTGGGAGGAAGGAGGGCACAGAGAATGGCTCAGAGGGCCGTGGTAAGAGGCCAAGAGTAGGACTAGGGAGCATGGGTACAGGAGTGGACAGATGATGGGGGCTGGTTGGAGCAAAGGTGGTTTTCTGCCCATGTCCAGGAAAATGAAGGTGATGGGTTCCAAGATGACTGTCCTTGACCTCTTGGGGGACCTCAGGGGCTGCCCCTTCTTTCCCAGGCCAGTGAGACACTAAGCCCCAGGACTCTGATTTCAGAAGGAAAGAGAAGCTGTGATCATGGTGTTGCCCCTGAGAGCTCTTGTTTGGTTGGGAGACAGGGAGACAAAGCAGGCTGAGTCAGGAAGGCTCAGGGTGGGCCTGTGTGTAAAGCACGAAGGGGACCAGGACTGTGTCCTCCCGGGGTGTCACCCCTCTAGTGGATGTACCTGGCTCTGCTCAGCTCCCTCCCCAGGAGCAGAGGGAAGGTGCCTGATGCCCTGTGACTGCTTGCCAATGACCTCATTCCCCCTCCTCGCGGGGAGTGTGCCTTCGAGCACTGTGAGCTGTTTCCCCAGTTAATGGAGCCGAGGAAATGTGCATTCATTTTTTCCCTGAGCTGTGACAGGCAATAGGAAATTTGCCCTGAAATATGCTTCAGTGTGGATTGAAATCAAACACCCAGTGTATTTTGTAACCGAGCATTAGCCAGGAACTGTACAGGCAGCTCCCCCAGCCTCCAGCTTCTGAGGTGGGTTTCTCCACACTCCCTTCTCTCTGCCCTCCCAGCACCTTCTGGATGCTGGCTAGGGATGTGCTGTGTGGTGCAGCACCTGGGGAGAAGCTGTGGATGGTCGAGCAAGGGATGACGCCTGGGCCAGAGACCTGAAGACCCGAGCCCTTGAGTTTCTGGAATAATGGGGACTTTAGAAATTTGGAAGAAAGAATGGTTGCACTTAAAGTCCCTAATGCCTGGACGGACTTGAATAATCAAAACTCCATTGACTCTGGATTGCTAATGAGGTCCTGTTGGTGTGTGGAGCAGTGGGAACGGGACGAGGCATAGAATAAGGGGTATAGATCTGGTTTCACTAAGCAAACCCCCTTTTATTTGTTAGCCTATTTACAGACTCTACTCAGAGAATGACTAATACCAGCCAGGTGAATGGGAGATGACTCTGTTTTTATTTATTTTACTTCCCTGAAGGTAGAAGCAGTCTTTGCTTAGGCAGCTGCTTCAGCAGCAGGCATGTTTGCAAGGCGAGGGCTGAATTGGCACAGCCTGACTCCGCCTAGGCTCTTTGTCCCTCCTGGAGAGTGTGGCATCTCCCAGGCCATCTGCCCCCTGTAGGTTACCCTGGGCCTGACACCTCCCTCCTCCTCCCTGGCCGTAGTCAATGGAAAACACCCATGGAGCATGCCAAGTCCTCCCTCGTGCTGTGTCCTGGAGAGGGGTTGGTTGTCCACGCCAGGAGCCAGAGTAAGATAGAGCTGGGCTGGTTCCGATGGGGAGTTCTGTTGGGCATCAAGGCCTGGGGCCAGGAGGTAAACCTAGCAGCACATCAAGGAGCACATTATGTCAAAGTGAGCACAGAACGAAAGACAGACCAAAGGACTGAGCTGTGGAGACCAAATACACTGGGGTACAGGGCAGGGTAGAATGGAGGACACCAGAGACCAATTCCCATTTCAACTGGTGGAGGCATCTGCGCTTCCATGGTCACTGTAGCAGTATTCACAGTAGTCCAGACAGGGAGTTGACCTAAGAGTCCATTGGTGGCTGGATGAAGAAATTGTGAGGTTAAGAGTTGTGCTGTGGTGTAATACTCATCCCTAAAAAGAAAAATGTAAGATGTTACCATCTGTGACAGCATGGATGAGTGTTGAGGGTGTTATAAGAGTGAGATAAGCCGAACAGAAAGAAAATCTCACTTATGTGTAGAAACAAAAAAAAAAAAAAAACAAAAAAAAAAAAAAAAAAAAACAAAAACAAGTTGAATATATAGAATGGAGGATGGATCCATAGTTATCAGGGCTGAGGAGAGGGAGGAAATGGGGAGACCAAAATTGTGGTTGTGTACCATGAGTGAGTCCATAGATGGGGTGTGCAGCGTGAGCACTACAGAAAACTGTGCTGTGTTGTGTTTGCTGAGAACGTGCTGGAGACTAGATCTTGGGTGCCCTGACCATAAGCGCATGCACAAGAGGCGACTAGAGGGGAAGGGTCCGCTAATCCATTCGTCTGCAGTAATCGCTTCACTGTGTGTATCCGGCCATCAAATTGTGCACTTTAAATATATATATGTAATAAAAATACATTTAAAAATAGGGCTGAAGTTACAGAAAAAGGTGCAGATCAGAGGAGTGGAGCAGAGTGGATATTCACAAATCAAATACACCTGCGCAGTCCTAGTAAGACATGGCGTCGCCAGCGCCAGCTGGCCCAGTGTCTCAGCCGGGGGCCTCCCCAGGCCTGGCGTTCAGCACCACTGACTAGTTTTGAACTGGAGTGATACAGTGCGTACTCTTTTGTGGCTGGCTTCTTTCCCAGCATTGTTTTTGACAATCACCCTGCTGTTTTGTTGTAATTAATCTCATTGATGTTTTACATCCAGTGTGTCAATGTACCTTACTTTCTTTGTCCTTTTTAATGTTAATGATAGTTGAGTCATTTCCAATTTGGAGCTATCGTGGGTAGTGCGACTGTAAATTTCCTTGTAGGTACCTTGTGGGGACCACCTTTCTTTTCCTAGGTCAGGTGTGTGGTTTGTTTTTCCAATGTGGAGTGTGTTTTCCATAGTGCTTATGCTAACTTAGACATACTCTCCTGCCAGCAGTGATGGAGAATGCCTGCTGTCTGTATTTTGGCAACACTTGGTATTTTCTGTCTTTTATTTTAGCCAGCCTGGTGGGTATATATTGTCTCTCTTTTTTTTTGCGGAACTGAGGATTAAACTCAGGCCCTTGTGCTTGCCAGGCAAGTGCTTATTCTACTGAGTTATCTCCCCGGCCCCTATACTGTCTCTTGACTTCAACTTCAACATGGTATATATGTCTCTGACAGCTAAAAATGTCACGTCCTTCACTGTGCTTGTTGGCCAGTTATATTTTTTAAGTCATTTTTCAAGTCTTGTGTTCTTTTCCTCAATGCCTGTCTTTTTCTTATTGATTCACAGCTATGTCTGCTGAAGGCCAGGGCCCCAATTCTCTAGACTGTGCTTTACATCATAAAGCCGAAAAGCTTAGAATGAGCCTAGGGTCTGGCAGGTTAATTGCGCATCCCTTGGTGCATACCACCGTCTTCCTGTTGGGTCAAATTTCTCCCCCTCAGAAAGCCTATGTCTCCGTCAGATCAGACCACACACTTGCCCCTTGATGCCTCTGTTCAGTCATGCCCTTCACCTGGAATGCTATCTAGGAACTTTGGGATTATTGAGGGTTCAGCTTAAATCCCCCCACATCTTGGAAGCCTTTCCTTACTCCAGTAGCTTCATCCTTGGCCTCAGTCCTTATGGTCTGTCTGTTTCCTCTAGCAATTATGTTCTGTTTTGCGATGGCTCGCAGTTGTTGACTTACCTTGTGCCTTGGCTTTCTGGGTGCTGAGGCCCAAGCTCCCCAGTGGAGGGTGCCTGTTTCCCATTGCAGATGCATGGTTGAGCCCTGAGGGGACAGGGCAGTGGAAATCACGTCACCGAAGTCCCTGGGTGCTCTACTCAACATGGCAGATCACACAGCCAGCCAGCACGCCTCCCTGGTGTCTTCCTGCCTGCTGGCTCTGAGCTGCGGCTGGGCAGGGAGGCCCAGTGATCTGAGCATTCTTACCATATGAGAGGTTTGTCTCCCTGGTGCACCAGGCAGAGCCCCAGAGGTGGTATTAGAGCAGGTATGGGCTGAGGCCACTTTGGGAGGAATCAGGAAGGCTGGGCTTCAAACGTGGAAGGGGGTGCGGCCACTGACCCCCAACCTTATAAGGACATGCTTTATCAGAAGTCAGAGGGGCAGCTGCTCCATGAGGTAGCTGACCTGACCCTGTGCAGGCTCACAGCTACTCTTAAGGAAGGAATGGTGCTGGTGGCCCTGGGAACTTAGGGCCAGCTGGGTGCACCCCCACCCACTGTGTCCCCTGGCCCAGAGGATATCATCCCTACCTGAGAGCCTCTGCTCTCCCTGCCTTTTTCTGGAGTGCATCCCCTCCCAGGCTTGTCTGAGTCCCAGCTCTGCACACGCCTGTGCTTTGTCAGAAAATGATCCTGAGCTCTTGGCTGAAGCTTTCTCTCAGCCTTGAGAACAAGAGCTTTCAGTGGGGAGCCTCGAGACTCCATTTAACCTTTCCTGAGCACTCGCTGTCTGCTGGCTACATTAAGGACCCTGCCCTGGGGACTCTCCAGTTAAATAAGACAAGACACAGCTCTGTGGTGGAGGATTCTGCAGGCAGCTCCCAGCTCCCGGTTGCCTCTGACACTGCTCTGACTCTGACATTTGGCATAAGGGAGGGTGGGTAGCCAAGGGCAGCCTCAGGACCAGTGTGTGGGCTGGGCTGGCCTTGAGGAGGGTGAGAGGCGGGGCTGCTAGGGCAGGTGGGGTCCTGACAGGCAGGTGCTGTGCCACTGAGCTAGATCCCTGGCCCTAAGAGGACCATTTTTGTCACGGGCTTTTCTCTTGCCCCTCAAATCACCTGCGAGTTTAACCAAGCTCTATGTGCCTGGGGCTTGCGACAGGTATGGGCATTGGACATGAGCTCAGGAGCGACTGGAATCTTTCTCTCCTTTCAGGCCCTTTTGTGTACTTTCAGGGGCTTATTGGATGCCACATGTGTTTGGTATGAGCTGGGCTTCAGCTCTGGGAGCATTTTTAGATGGAGAAAAGCAGGAGGGCACAAGGAAGAGGTTTGGAAGTGTGGAAATAATGTCAACTGTCTAGCTATGTGTGAGTTTGGATAACTCATCCTTTGTCTCTTTAGGCACTTTCCTGTTCCCTTTCCATTTTCTTCTCAGCTATGATAGTACTAAATGCAGTCTACAACTAATTCAGCATGAGAGTAAGGTCTGTTCACACAGGTGCCAGAGACTCATGCATTCTGTCAGCAACAATTACATAGTAATTAAATAATACTTGATTGTTTTTCTTTCTTTGTTTTGTTTTTGGTACCAGGGATTGAACTCAGGACCTTGTGCTTGCTAGGCAGGTGCTTAAGCCATTAAGCTATCTCCCCAGGCTGCAGTAATGCTTAATTTGAATCCTCTGATTTTTCAGGTAGCTCTGTAGCCAAAAGGTATGGAGCCCTACGTACAAGCACTATGCAGAATAGTAGGGTGCAGAGAGGCGTGTGTCCTGTAAACAGCCTTGCAGGCTGCTAAGACAGTGACCGGAAGCACAGGGCACGGAGCTGTGGCACGGAGCTGTGGCCCGGCCAGGCCGGGGTGATGTTAAGGAGCTGCTGTGGAGCACACTTAGCGTCTGTGCGATGAATAGTGGGGTTGTAGGCAGTGGGAACCAATGGGTGAAAACAGCAAGCAGGGCATACCAGCAGGGGTAGAAGGAAGCATGGATCAAGTGAAGCATGAGACTGGACCAGCCTGGGAAAGCAGCAGGTCAGTGTCACAGGCGAAGGAGAGGGGCCCTGCCCCTTAGCTCAGTTCTTGGGGCCGAGGAGATGGCTCAGTGGAATAAGCACTTCCCTGGCAAGCGCAAGGGCAAAGGAGAGAACTGATTGTGTGACCGAGAGAGGGCCTTTGTTAGGGAGGTGGGTCCCCCCTTTGGTCCCTTCGCACCGTGTTGCCTTCCTACGTCCTACCGCAGGGTGGCGCATGGGAACGACTAGACCAAGGGCGAGCCTGGCCCAGGAGGGGAAGGCAGGCAACGGCTGGGCGGGGAGTGCTGCTCTGAGGACTGCTGAACTTATTGCTGCAGGGTATTAGGCAGGGGTACGACATGACCAGCTAGGTGTTCTAGAAAGTTTGCTCCGGGAGGGATGTGACTCCAGATTAGCTGGGAGCAGCGCAGACAGTGGGGAAAGCAGTGAGAGATAATTGTGGAATCTAGGTGAGAAATGATGGGCTGGACCACTGGGAGATGCATCTGGGTTCACAAGATAATTAGGAAGAAGCGTGCACCAAGCCTGGTAACCAATTACGATTGGGAAGTGAATGGGAAGGAAGCCCTGGGATGACTGCTAGGCTTTGAACCAGACAACCCAGACAGCTAGGCATTTTGGGGAGCAGAAGCAGAGCGGTGCAGTGGGGGGGTGGAAATAAGTCTGGGGACAGCTGTCTATGTTTCTTGCTCTTATAACAGGATGCTTGAGGCTGGGTGACTGATGATGAACAGAAATCGATTTGGCTCTGTTCTGGAGGCTGGGAAGGCCAGGCGTGGGGTAGGCGTGTAGAGGCCAGGCCCTGTGCTGCGCCACACCGTGGTGGACGAGAGGGGGTGTCTCATCTTCATACAGCCTGCTCTTGCAACTGACCTGCCCACTCCTGTGACAGTGACATTTTACTTCTAAAGGAAGCAGAGCCCTCCTGACCTGAGTACCTCTCCACGGCCCCGCTTCACAACTCTGTTGCCCTAGAAATTGTTTCCCACAGCAGACTGTGGGGGCACATTGAAACCAGAGCAGTACAGTACCTGTGCAGTAATGAACAAAAAATGGGAAGGCAAGGGATGGTGGTGCACAAAGAGAGAATCCTGGAGCTGCAGGGGAGGAGCTCAAAGGGAGCCACAGAGGGGGAGAGCAGGGAACCCTGAGGAGCTCCAGTGCCAGCCCAGTGGCAGACAGGCCATGGGTGGACAACAAGGAGGAAACTGAGCTACGCGGAGAGACAGCAACAGGAGAGCCGGAGCCCCACTGCCCCAAAACAGGGAGGCAGCCCCTGTCAAGTCCTGCGTGGCTCAGCAAGACAAGGCAGGAGTAGAAAGTGTCCCTGAGGACTGGCCCTTCAGAGGCCACCAGGACCTGAGTGACAGCTTTTTCACTAAGAAGGGCCAGTGACAATTGCACCAGATCACAGGCCAGAGTTGGGGTGATTGGTTTGGCACTGCCTTAACTCCAGTAGCCTGGATGTAACATAAGGGACGGAAAGAGGTTTGCCTTCTCCCTGTTGCTTCCCTGCCTTCTGCTTGCCTTGAACTGTCCTCTATGAAGTTAACCTGTCTTAGAGCCAGCTGATTATGAACTGAAACCTCAATAAACTGTGAGCCAAATAAATCTTTCATCACTTAATTTGTGGGTGTTGGCTATTTGTCTCAGCAATTAGAAGAGTAACTCAGACAACATCGCAGGTAAAGCTAGTATTTCACTATAAATCACCCCTGCTCATGTTCTATACCTACATCTTTGGAAGAATCCATGGTGATTTTACTGCCCATACTTCATAATCCAGGTAGTGTTCGTGTCTATGTGATAATGGATTCATTAACACAAACTGGTGCAACCAAATACAGGAGAACTCCTGGTAACAAACATCCACAAGTAGTGGCTCAGAACAGCAGCAGGCATTTGCTTTGCTGTGAAATCTGACAGGGCTCAGCAGGAGCGGTTCATCTCTTCACACTGGGTTGGCCTCCCTAAGGCCTCAGCACCTTCCTTAAAGAACTAAGGCTATTTTTCATTAAATTTAGGGAAATTGTAACTGCAAACAAATGGTTGACATCTTCCGAAAGGCTACTTTGTAATAAAGTATCTACATATAGTGCTGATGGTTTCTTTAAGGTCTCAGCCATTTTGAAGGCAGCTCATTCCCTGCAAGGCAGGACGGTGCTTGCTGCAAGCTGGATGCTCAGGCAAGCCTGCTTTTCTCATCTGCAGCTCTCTAGCACCCTGGTGCCAGCTTCCTACAGCATGGTGTCTGGGCCCCAAGGGAGAGCATTCTAAGGATCCAGGCAGAGGCACAGTGCATTTTTGTTGTCTCCCCTAAGTCATGTTGCTAAAGTTCCTTGGTCAACACAGAAAATCCACCTAATTCCCAAGGGGAAAGGACATAGATTCTGTAACATCCAAGTCATTTTGTAAGAATGAGTGTGAGGGGCAGTAACAATCTATAACAGGTGGATTTACAACTTTTGTATGTAAGCAGGACTTTAGTGTGTATTTTTTTTTCTCGGTACTGGGGATCAAACTCAGGACCTCGCATTTGCCAGGCAGGTGCTTATACAGCTGAGCTGTATCCCCTGTACCTGGTATGTATTCTTCAACTCACTTTTTCTCACTCAGTTTGTTTATGAAATTTAGAGCTAAATTTCCTCTTTTAGAGGAATGACACTACTTAAGGGTTGAATACAGGGCCTTCACATTGAGCTATATCTCCAGTCCTTTTTTTACTTTTTATTTTGAGACAGTGTCTTATTAACTCCCAGAGTTGCCTAAGTTGGGCTCAAACCTGTGATCCTCCCACCTCAGCCAGTCAGAGTGCTAGGACTGCAAGCATGAGTTATCATGCCTGGCTTCTCTTTCATACATGTCATAGCTAGGTGTTCAGGTCTAGGTATGAGGAAAAGCTGTTAGCAACATCATGAATTTGGTGCTATCTCAGCCTGCTATAATTAAGGCCCAAAAGCTAACCTCGGAAAAGCTTCTATTTTATCAGAGCTATTAGGCCCACACAGCCAAGTCTGGCTGTCTGATGGGAAATATGAGTCTTAGCACTTGTTTAAGCATGCGTCTCAGCAAGAAGGATGAGGATGAATGCCATTATCAGCGTGCCTGGAGGGGAAGGTCTGTGGCTGGGCGATGCAAGTCACACCAAAGAAACTCAAGGCAGGGTTCTTGCCCTTGAGAAGCCAGCAGTGCATGAGCGGGAATGGACTCCCTGGGTGGGGAGAAGGTTAAGGCAGGGGAGTAGCTGAGAGCTAAGAGCTTTGGGAAGAGCACCCTGCCCTCTGGCTCCCCAGCCTACTATCTCCACCTCTCTGAAGGGTGCCTGGCTGACTGAAAAGCAGGACTCAAGCCAGGTATGACTGGGGCAGGAAACCGGGAGTGGTAATTCCATGGCTTGGGCCACAGCCTGAGCACCTGGCTGGAGCAACAGAGAGGCCATCAGGAAGGCTGCAGGGGTGGAAAGGGCAGTGGCCCTGGGAGGCCTTGGGAGAAGGCTGACTGTGATTGAAGTGGGCAGGGGTGGGGAGGGTCAGCTTTCATCTGAGCTCTGTATAGAAGTACCTGCCCGGTTGGTATGAGGATTAAGGAAAACATGTAGAGTATTTAGCGCCTACCACCCAGTAAGTGCTGTGAAGAAGTTAGAAATGATTGCTTTTCAAGCTGCCTTGAATGCTAAGCTGAAGTGCTTTATTTGGCCTCTTTTGCGTATTATCTTGTGCTTCTTAGCAGCAGCCTGGCTGCCTGGACTGGTTAAAGGGGTTGCGGGGAGATGTGTGTATGTTGTGGGGGCACCAGCCAGGCCAGAGGTGAAGTCAGCTGGGAATCCATGAAGCACACTCTTCATGCTAATTGGAACTTCCTCCTGCTTGAGGTTCAGGGGCTCTGGTGGCAGCATTTGCAGGTAAACATACACACGTGTGGGCTGTGGAGGTAAAGCCCGGGGCTACTTGTGCTGTCAGCCATGACTCCAGCCCCTAGGGAAAGCCTCTGCTGAGGCCTCAACGCCACTGTCCCCTTGTCAAGTACTTTCCCGGCTCTGTGCTCAGTGTCCACAGTCTTAGCATAAAATGTGGTCACTTAGTGCGTGTCTCCCTCACTGGTCTGTAAGCTCGTGGGAGCAGGGCCTGTTCCTGTGTGTGGCGCACCATAGATGAAAAATACTGTCCAGTGATTGTTGCAGGAATGATGTACATTAAACATGTGGTCATAAGAACTCATTGAAACTTGCATGCCAAACACTCAGATACTCACTGCATCTTATTTTTCTGTACTGTCCTGGGTGGCTGCATGTGATGCTGTCCCCACTCAGCAGCTCATTGCTGACCACTGTTCCAAGGACACAGTGGTAAACAGGAAGTCAGTGTCTCTGTGTGGCTCAGGTTTTCCTGGCAGGCATCACAGTCAGCAAGGTGAAGACCAGGTGCAGCAAGTGCTATGCGATAAGCCATGACCTGTCTGCAGGAAGCCACCTGAGCTGGTGCTGGGATGGCACAGAGGGGATGGAGAGAGTGTGGTGGGTCTGGCAAGATGTGGCAGAAGCCAGTCTGGTGGGCAGAGGGGACACAGAAGGCAGCGTGGCCCAGAGCTGTATGTGAAGGGGAAGACTGGACGCTGGGGTTGGTGGGGTGGGCAGGCCCAGGTGCTGCCGGGCCTGGAGGCCAGGATGAGCTGGGGTTTCACCCAAGTGCATGGGAGCCCTCGACAGGTTTCGAGCTAAGAAGAGATGATTTAGTTTATCTTGGAAAAGAGTTCTCTGGTTGACAGGGGATGGCACCCCTCTCGGTCATGCAGATGAGTGGGTGTATGTGTGTGCACAGTCATTTATACATGAATGCCAATCCCTGTGTGTTGCACAGACTTTTACACACACATGTCCACTCTGTGCCACACTCACAGCCGGGCATCTACAAAGTCACCAACACCTCTGCTCTCACATTTTTTCAGACATTCACACAGCTGCCTGTGCAAGGTGCACGCTCAGCTGCCGCATGGCTGGCCGCCTTCTGCATGGCCATCTTACAGGTTCCCGTTCACCAGCGCTCTGAGCCGCCTGCGCTGGCTGCCCATCACCCCGCAATCTCATGCAGGCTGCTGATGGCAAATGAGATCAGAACTCTATGAGGAATTGTCCTCTCTGTTGAGCATGAATGTGCTAAATAAATCTCCCTGTCTCAAATAAATCTTATACAGATGTAGAAAATGCATTAAAGGCGGAAAAACTAGAGGTAGCTGGAGACAGTGGGGAGTGGTGGATCTTTGAGGGCATGTGCCTCGCCGGACTTTCCTCACCAGGGAGCAGGAAGGGAGGAGAAGAGGTGGGTGTGTGGCCTTCTTGGAGGTCACCGGGAAGTCCCGAAGGCCTCCTTCCCTGGGGAATGTGTGGTACAAGCTGTCTGTACCCTTCTCGAGAATACAGCGAGAAGTGAGCACAAGTCTCTGTGACACAGGCGTGTGGCTTAGCTCTTCCTCTTAGGAGGAGCGCACTCTGAATGGAAACACCCTAGACAGTTTTTGGAGGACAGAGACTGAGCATCATGCTTTTTGTTTGGGGCCCGATCGATCAATCTCTCCCTCCTTCCCTCCCTCCCCCCTTTCTTTCTTTCATAAGGTTCTACCCTGTCTCACTACATAGATTGGATTCGTAAGTGATCTACCTGTTTTCAGCCTCCAAAGAGCTGGGATTACAGGTGTACACCACCACACCCAGTCTCAATCGCCATCTCAGCACACCCTGCGGGCAAGGCTGGCACGGCACCCCAGGGATCGAACCCCAGCTGCTGTGTCTGCCTAGGCAGGCACTTTAATCCACTGAGTTATTTGGCCAGCCCTCTGGTCTATTTCTACATATTGTTTGTTTTTTGAGACAGGGTCTTGATGTGTAGCTCAAGCTGGTTTTTTTTTTTTTCGGTGGAACCAGGGTTTGAACTCAGGCCCATGCACTTGCCAGGGAAATGCTTATTCTACTGAGCCATCTCCTTGGCCCTCTCAAGCTGGTTTTGAGCTTACTCTGTATTCTAGGCTGGCTTCAAACATGCGGTCCCCTTGCCTCAATCTCCTGAGTGCTGGGATTACAGGAATGCACTACCATCACTTGGGCCTGTTTAGACAATTGCTCATTCTTTTGCAGGTCCCTGATTTTATTATATTGCTTGGCTCATTTTCTATCTTAGTTTTGGTGGGGTGGTGCTGGGGGTCAGACTGAGGGGACTCTGCTATGAAATGCCTCTGCATCCCTGTTGTTTTACTTCCAGTGGTGCCTCAATTCATGAATGTCATTTTTTCTATGTTTCTGGTTGCAAGTTGATTTGGATGAAAATGGAATCTATATCCTCAACCTTTTTATAATTTGTGCAGAATTTGAGACAAGGCCTCACTGAGTCACTGTGTTGCCCAGCCTGGACTCAGACTTTCCATTCTCTTGCCTCAGTGTCCCAGAGTACTGGGATTACACCTGTGTGCCACCATGCTGGGAGATTTTCACTCATTTTTAAATTCTGCTACTGGAGCTACCTCAGTGCCACAAGATCAGCCTACTGTCCATCCTGGAAGGCTCTGGGTTTGTGTTGTCCTTTAGATTTTGGCCCAGTGTTTCATCAGGATCTATTTTTTTTCTGGCACCAGGGACTCGAACTCGGTACCTTGCACTTGCCAGGCAGGTACTTATGCTGCTGAGCTATCTCCCCGGCCTCATTAGGTTCTTGTTAGATCTTTGCTGCTGCTAAGGGGATTTGTGTGTTCCATGTAGCTTTTCTCAGTGTCTTCCACAAGAGGACCAATTCTAGTTACCTACTTTCTCTTTGTTGAAAGTGGGTCTCAGCCCACACCCACTTGGCCACCTACATGCATGATTCTGGGAAGAGGGCTGGACGCCAGGAGGCGTAAAATTGTCCCAGGCAAACAGTAGCAGTCTCACTTCTTTCTGGCTCGGTCTCTGAGGCCACCATGGGTCACAGGGCTGGCTCTGATTCTTGTTCCCCGAATGTCTATTTGGTTTTAAAGGTAAGAGAGGCTGAGTGTAACTTTGCAGGGAGGAGGAGGGAGAAGGGGCCCCTCTTGTCCGTGCTCTGCGCTGACTCTGGTTGCAGACAAGTGGGGCAGTGTGGAGCAGCCAGGCTATGTGGGTAAAATGTGTGTGTTTGCTGATCTGACCACTCCATCAGACTATTTGGTTTCTGGCTGGCAAAACTGATAGCGCATGGCCTTGATGGTTTCAGTGCTGACCGCAGAGCAGACACAGGCCCTGCTGGCCTTCAGCTCAGCATGGGGTGTTGAAAGGGGTGGAGGAGAGTCCAAAGGAAAGAGCCAAGTTTAAGCTCAGCCACCATCCACGGGTCACTGAACTATCATCTCATTTTAGCAATGTTACCTATGGCTGTGCTTGGCTGGTCAGAGCCTGTATTGATCAAAACTGACTAGGATGGCTAAAGGATGGTTTAATACAGAGCGGCGGCCCAGGGCTCTACAAGATGCTCCTTTCATGCTGCCTCCTTACCACCTGCTTTGAGACACTGGGTGTGGACAAGGTTGAATTCCCCATCAGTTCCACCATGTTGCTCAGACCAGAGCCGGAGGCTGGTTCATGGTGTGGTCCCAGATCCTGGGAGTGCAGTAATTAATCCTGGCAGGAACTTCATTAATCTTGATTTAGTGCCCAGCGTAGTTGTGTCCCCTTTCCCCTTCTCTTCACCTTCTACACATTAGCAGCAGAAAGGAGGCATTCATTCCCAGGGGTGCCTTGTTGGCAGTGGAGGGTCCTGCGGTTCTTCAGTGACTTGAGGCCTCGGAAGCCTCACCCTGCATTCGGCCTGTGACTTCCTAGATGCTGAAGAAGTGGTGCAGAGCAGAGGTTAAAGACCTCAGTGCCCGCTGACAGTCACCCACTGTCCTGATACCTGCTGCCCACGCTCTTGGTCTGAGTGCTTGAGCTCCAGGAGTGGCAGCAAGCCCAAGGTCTTTCTTCTCTCTTCCCCCAGAGCTCCCTGGGTGGGACCTCCCAAGCTGCAGAGGAGTTGATGTCTAACCTCCCACAGCACCCAGATCATAGAAACTTCCATGTCTAACCCCAGCTTCTGGCACTGAAGGCAGTCTCTGGGTCTCTGTCCCCATCCAGCTGCTACAGGCCCCCTCTCAGGAGCACTGTCGTGTGTCAGGGAGGCAGGGGGTGTGCTCAGTGCTTGGGTGGCATGTGGTGCCATCACTCAGGGGCCTGCACCTGCATGCTCCGGCTCATCAGTCCCTCTCCTGCCCCCTCAGCAGGTCTGGGCTGCCACCAGGCAGATGGCAGTGCCTCGCTTCTGCCCTGATCTAGAAGGCTGGGCTCCTGGGTGGGTTCACCAGGTGCCAGAGGCATGTTGAATGTCTTTCCGCTTGACTGTCATCCCAATATCTATGAGAGATATAAAGTAAACATTAACTAGTATGTCTAAATGGCACTTTCATACACAATATAATGGAAATTTAAAGAGATATAAAAATATTGGCTAGTGGTATGACTCATGAGATCTGCATCTGTGTTAGTAGCTGCTTAGCGATGATGCTTTCATGGCTTGTGTGGAGTGCGTACCCCCTGAACTTGTTAACTGAATCCCAGACATCGCAACAGGTTACAAAATTCCTGAAGCGCTGACAAAAATGCCATGCCCACAAAGCCCCACTCCCCACATTTCTCCCATCTCAGCCCAAGTTCCTCACATCATTTCTGCCTGATGTAACAAGGTGTTCTCCGTGTCTACCTCAAGCAACACGTGTGGCTTGAAAATGCAGGTCGCCAAATTGCCCAGGTGTCCCTCATCTGTGCCTTGACTCTCTCTTTGAGAGGCGCCCTACATGCCGGCAGATGGCCCTGCAGCCAGGTGGAGCCCAGCCCCCAAGCCTGGCTTTGCCTCTGGGCAGGCTTGAGCTCCTGAAGCAGCTATTTAATTACTTTGCCTTTGGAAAATGGGCCAGAGTAGCACCTGCTTTGTAGAAGTCTAAGTACTAAGTAGAGTAATGCCGTACAGTGCTTAGCCCGAGTCCTGGTGTATCCTGGTAAGCACTTTGTTATCTTATCATTGTGATCTTTTCCAAAAATGGGGGGGGGGGTTCTCTCTGCTTATCCCAGAGTCCTTAAATCTTGTAAATCTTACAGTAATTCTACCAAAACCATCACTATTTTTTTTTTTTTATTTTTTTTAGGCAGAGGCTCACTGTAGAGTGCAGGCTTGCCTTGAACTCACTTATGTAGCCTAGGTTGGCTTCAATCTCACAGCAATCCTCCTGCCTCAGCCTTCTGTGTGCTGTTACAGGTTGTGCTAAACTATCACTGTTAGTCTTATTTTCTAACTGACTAGTACAGAATGAAAACACAATCCACATGATATTTTTGCGTTTATTTGAGTAATGCACTATAAGCTTCCTAAAGTACTCTTACATGTATTACTCTTTCCCATGTCATACCTGAGAGGTTTACATTGTATGGAAGGAAAAATATTTACAGCAGATAGTACATGTTTTAGCCACAACGTCTCTGTGTATCTGATCATATGGAGGAATACATGTGAGAGCTAGGCAGGCATGTGAGCGGGCACCTGCCTGGGTCAGTGACCATGACGACGCAGTCGTTGGAGTCCTGCGGCATATCCAATGGCTCTCCATCTTGGGTGGGCTCCAGGTCTCCTCCCTCTATTGTGTTCTCACCAAGATGTGCACTCCCATCCATGTTTGTGCTGATGAGGTACTAGATGGGCTTTGGTAGTGCTAGGAGGGCTAACGGGGGCTTGTACTCTGTTACTCTCATAGGCCTTCTTTAGGATTGGCCCCATGACATAAACTTCTTTGTGGCAACACCCGTACAGACATACAGACATACACGCAGACATATGCTCTGTGCTGCTCACTTGGTTCTTTGTAGCTCCACCCACTTCCACTGCACTGCCAAATGCAGGAAACTGTACTCCCTGGGGTCCTGGGTGGGTCAGCCATGGTAGGTCCTGGCAGAGGCTGGAGAGAAGAGCCCTTGCCCTCTGCCCTAGGTGGCCCCTCTTGACTGTAACTGTCTCTCTCTTACAGCTCTAGTTCCAAACAGATAACCTCACTTTCTGGATTCTGATCATGCCACCTCCTGAGTTTTCCTTCCAGCTTTAGGAGCAGTGTGCTTGTGAGTTATTGCTCTTCCTTGGGTTGAGTCTTCCCTCCTGATTCAGCTGCTCATTCTGTATCACGTGCTGATCAATGTCCTGTGTTAAATCCTCTAGGTCTGAAAGACCTAGAATGTATTTTGTCAAACAGGAGAAACTAATCTGTGGAAAGGAGGAGAAATCAGCGGTGACCTGTGCTGGGGTTGGTGGGGCTGCTAGGAGGGGCACAGGACAGTTTTGGGGTGACAGAAGTGTTCCGTATCTTGTTTGTAACATAGGTATACACATAACAAAATTCATCCAGTGGGCACTTCAGATGAGTTTTGTCGTGTGTGCAGTTTTACCTCAGTGACGTTGACTGGAGAAAAAAATAGTGTCAATGAAGAAAATGGGGGCCCATTATTATTATGTGTACCCCAGAACTGCAAATGGGATGATGATGTACTGCCTTTCGCCTGTCCAAGGATGAGCTAGAATGAGGAACTTGAGTCTAGACTTTTCCAGGAGCTTCTTAGACAGTTAGAAAGAGAGTCCTGGAGCCTCTTCCCTCCCTGCATGCTGTTCCTGTTGTCACACTGTTTTCTTACTGCATTGCGTGAAGAACAGATGCTTGGAGGTGGGAGAGCACACACCAAGAAAGATATTGTCCCCAGCCAGGGACCCAGAACTGGTGCCCAGTGGCACTCCTGCCCCACATCCCTTAGGCCCTGCAGGCAAGCAGGGCTGCCTTGCCCCACTTGGAGAGTGCTTGCTTCCATTGTGCTGAGGGCAAGCAGTTGACTGGAGTCCTGGAGACTGCAGAGAGACCAGCTTGAGGAGAGGCTGCGCACAAATTGTAACCCACTCCCTGAACAAGTTCTGCTGTTCTGCTGTGAGCTGATAGTACACTCAGTGCCACACCTGATGACATGTCTAAACGCTGTCAATGCCAGAAGCTCTGTAAGCCCAATGTCATTGCTGGGTGGGTTCCATTTATCCCATAAACATTGATTAAGCGCCAAGTGCCATGCTAACAGGGACTTCCCAGAGGACTACAGTCTTTCCTGCAGGAGCTCTCAGTGCAGTGGTAGGCGAGTACACACAGGTAACTGGGTTAATGACATGTACAGTGAGAGCATGATGGGAGAAGCAGACGATGGGGCTCTTAGATAGAGAGGCTCTGCCAACCCCAGTGGAGGTCTGGGATGGAGGCCTGAGCTGATTTGTGGAAGAAAAGTGAAATCCAACTTGGCTAATACGGCTGAAGGGTGGTGATGTAGCTCAGTTGTGCAGCTCCTGCCAGTGAGTATGAGGTTATGGGGTTGATCCCTGATGCCAAAAATAGGTGCTGCTGAGGCAGGCAGAAGTGTTGTAGGTGCAGAGGTGGGCAAAGGGGCTGCGTTTGCAAAGTTCTGAGTGGTCTAATGTCTCAGTCAGTGTTTACTAGAGAAACAGGTAGAATTCTAGACACACAAATATATAAGGATTTACAGATTGCCTTACGATGGCCACCCATAGAGTTGGGTGTGGAAGAGTGCAAGAGGTCTTCATGAGCACTGGGGATCCAAGGATCCCATCCAAGGCCAGGAGCTCCAGGTCTGGATCAGGCGGTTGACGCGTCAGTGCCAGAGACTGGAGCATCTGTGCTGGAAGCCAGGAGATGACATCAAGCAAAGACGGAAGCTTCCAAAGGAAACAGAAGGGAGCCTTCCTTCTTCATTTCCCTTTTGTAGCATTCCGGTGACAGTGCTCCCTAGGGTGGTTCTTCCAGAACAGTGCTGACCCAGTTTAGTTGGGTGTCATGTACTCAAGTTGACACAGTTGTCCAACCATCATAAGGGTGAAGGATGGAGGTTAGCTGGGTAGTGCTGAGTGAGAGACAAAGAGATGAGTGGGCTGTGGTGGAGACAGAGCCTGTCTCTATACCTCTAGGGTCAGAGGAAAGAGCTAAATGACACCAGGAGGAGGCAGTGAGCCAATCCAGAATGTGGGATGCTGTTCAGGACAAATGACCTGCTTTGTTCACCCAGTCAATGACATGAAAACAAGAAGGAGGAACTCAGACAAAATGTAAGGGACATGATGGCTCCAACAGTTGAATTCGATGTGTGGACTCAAACAGACCAACTTTCCGAGGAATTGTTGGTCCAATCATAACAGTACTTTTTTTTTTTTCTCCGAATGTCTTCAGGGTTTGGCTGGCTTGAGTTGTGGGAATCGAACCACAGCAATCTGAGCCTGACTGCTTTGTTGAAGCAGCCACTTAAAGAACTGAGCTACGGGGCAGCCCCCCTATAACAGTATTTAAGAATGCTAACATCATGATAGTTCTAGGGAGAGAGGTTTCTAACATTCTTAAAGTTAGCCATACTGAAATGTTTAAGGGAACAATAACATGATATCTGGATTTGCCTTAAAACACTCCAAAAAGTTAGGGTAGAAGATGAGAGATGATAAAATTTTAAGTTGGATGGCAAGTACATGGGGGCATATTTTACTCTTTCTGCCCCTCTAAATTGGAGAATATCTGTAATGAAAGGTCTTTTATTTATTTGGGGGTTACTGCAGATTAAATCTTGTGGCCCTCTACCACTTAGCTATATCCTCAGACCTTTTTATGTTTTGAAATAGGGTCTTACTAAGTCACCTAGGCTGGCCTTGAAACTTGCCATCCTTCTGCCTCAGCCTGCTGAGTAGTTGGGATTACAGGTATGCGTCACTGTACCTGGCTTGAAGAGATATCCACAAGGACAGAAGCAGGGGGTACCAGGAGTGGACAGCAGGCATGCAGGGACAGGAGCAGGCATAGGTGCCAGGACAATATGTCTGCTGAAGAGTGTGGGGTGTGGGATGGAGACTGTGGTGTGTCTAGCCAATCCAGAACAAGGCACAGGCCACGCTGCCATGGTGGTGACAACAGTAGCTGCATGGTGGCTGCCAGTGCTACCTGCTACCTGTGGGCCTTCTTCCTGTGGGGGACAGTGGCCTCCGCTGGCCCGTGTTGGCCTTTTGAGATCAGCTGGCCTGCTCTCAGGGCAGCAGGAGTTCTGTTTCTTGTTGCCATGAAAGGGCCTTCTTCAGGGGTGGGCGAGTAGCTTGGCCACTGTCCTGGCCCCCATAGCCATAATCCCTGAACTTCCAGGGAAGAGGACTCCTGATGAGGCCAAGGGAGATTGAGGAACTCACAAGCTCCCCCAGCCGAGCATATCCAAGGACTCACTGCCGCATCCTGCTGCTGCCTTGGTGCCTGCTATACTCTCCAGGTGCTTGCCCAGTGGGTTAGCGAACAGGCCAATGGGTGGTTGTGTGGAGTGAGTTACTAGTTTCATGGTGAACCTTGAGTAGTCTTTTTGCCCAAGTACACACAGTTCTCCCCAAGGCAGGCCCAGCTTGACACAGGGTTGTTCCTGCATCCCCAGGATGTCACCAGGCTGCAGAGGTGGGGAAAACCCCGGGATCTGAAGGCCTGGGCATGGTCCCAATCTTACCTTCCTTGCAGGAGATGCCCTCTGCCTGGAATGCCCTCTGCATGCTGGGTGCTCAGGTAATTCCTCTTCTCTGTCTAAAGCTATGCAGAAGACTCCCTGCCTCCCAGGGCAGGCTGGTAGTTAGTGTCCTTTCCATTTCCATCCCATGGGCTGTTATTCTTGCTACATTATGCTGTGGTCCCTTGTGGGGTTCCCTCTCTGGGAGGAGAGCCTCTGTGGTCACAGACCATGTCTTGTGTCCCTGCATGTCAGAGACTGGTACAGCCTGGGTGCCTGGTAGGCAGGCTTTCAAGATTTTTGCTGGCCACATTAATGAAAGGGTAAATGGACGAGTAAATGAAGACATGCTAGTTTGGTGGTTAACCTTGAGCAAATGAGAGCCTGTATGACCCTCAGTAACCCCAGTTTCAAATGTGGGGGTTGGACACTGAATTCTGAGGGCCCTTCGTGCTTTATAAATATTCCAGCAGGGGTGCTGGGTATGGGCCAGCGCCTGCAGAGTGTTCTCTTGGAACACCTGCCCCTTGGAGCAGAGACCAGAGCTGGCAGGCCAGTGATGGATGCGGGACTGGTTTGAAAAATTGAGACCATGGGCTGAGCGCTCTCTGCCAGACAGCTTCAGTGGTGTGGGGCGACCGCAAGGGACTGTTATTGATGGTGTAGCACTGTGTTTGGGGGAATTAGCCCATCCTCACACATAATTATGAGGTATAGAATTATGCAGTGGGACAGGGCTGGGTGAGAGGAACCCAGCCGAGACTGAGCAGGAGAAAGGCCAAGAGGTCTCTCCCACACCGCCTCCCCTGCTCTTGGGTTGGTGTCACCAGCAGGTGCCCTCTGCCTTTGCACTTGGAGCTTAGGGTCCCTCGGGGGCTCAGGCAGCAGTCCGTAAGGACCCTCTCTTTCTTGTCCTTTTCTTTTTCTTTTTCTTTTTTTTTTGCAGAACCGGGGATTGAACTCAGGCCCTTGTGCTTGCCAGGGAAGCGCTTATTCCACTGAGCCATCTCCCCGTCTTGTCCTTTTCAATGAGGAGGCTTTGCATCTACCTTCACATCCAGCACAGCACCCGGCAGAGAGTAGGCTCCAGTCGTATTTACTGAATCAAAGCATCAGTAGATACATACAACATATATTTTATGAAAGCTAGGACGTTTTTGCTTTTTTAAATGTATTTAGTACAAGGTCTATAGGGTCTCACTACACAGATCAGATTTGTAGTGATCCTCCTGTTTTCAGCCTCCCAAGCGCTGGGATTACAGGTGTATGCCATCACACCCAGTCTCAATTGCTGTCTCAGCGGGCCCTGGGGGCAGGGCCGGCAGGGCTCATGGTGCCGGGAGTCAAATCCCAGTCCCCGCACTCTGACTATGGAGGTGCTTTAGTCTACTGAGCTATGTGCTGACCCCTTTGCTTTGTTTTTGTGAGACAAGGTCTTTCTATGTAGCCCAGGCTGGCTTTCAACTTGTGACCCTCCTGCCTCAGCCTTCTGTGTGCTGGGGATTACAGCTGTGTGCCACCACACAGGGCAAAGATAAGGATTTTTGTGTTGCTTATCACTTTACCGCTAGTGCCCAAACAGTGTCTAGAAGAGAGTAGACACATGGTAAGTATGAGCAGAATGATTAAATGACTTGAAGAAAGTGAATGCAAAATCAGGCAACAGTGGCAGGAGAAAACAAGGCAGGCTGGGTAAAGGAGAAGGAGAAGGGGCAGGGTTGAGCCACTGCGAGTGTGGGGCAGTGAGCTTTGGCCTTGGGTCGCTTCTCGCTTCCTCCTGGACAGGACTTCCCACGTGTGGCCCACAGACCCCTAGCCTCAGTCTCCTCAGCACTTGGACCCACCCAACTGCACCAGTGCCTGTTGAACCTTGGGTTGAACCCAAGAATCTGTAATCTGTCGAGCTTCCAAGAACTTTGTAGTGTACATTCCGATCTGGGATCCAGATTATGGCTCCTTATGGCAGGTTTCTGGGTGCTGGGGCAACAGTGCTGTTCTCCTCTATTGCTTCTCCTGGAGTAGCCATAGCAAAACAAATGACAGCCTCCACTTAGGGAGGACATATGCGCAGTATGTCACAGAATCCTCCCAGCCCCCCTGAGAAGCATATCTGTCATGATCCCTTTATACACAGGGAAGGGAGACTCTGACAGGTTAGTACACTTGCTCTGGTCGCACAGCTAGAAGGTGTCAGGGTCAGGATCGAAGCCCAGACCTGGATGCACCACACTGTCCTGCCGTGGGCTTCCTTCTGTTTCCTCCTAGGACGGTCCCTGTGTGTGGACCCCATTCTCTCTCCAGCAGGTCCCTCAAGCCCAGCCCCTTTTCCTGACCTCAGGGAGAAAAGGGCTGTCCCCTCCATTTGCAGTGATCATGTGTGACAGCCCGTCTTTGGTTTTTGACTTATTATTTACTTTTTTTTTTTTTTTTTTTTTGCAATGTTGCAATTTAAACCCATGGCCTTGGGTATGCTGGGCAAACACTCCGAGGGAGCTACACCCCACCCTTTCCAGCCTGTGTTTTGTTTTGTTTTGTTTTTAACTAAGGATTGAACTCAGGCCCTTGCACTTGCCAGGGAAGCGCTTATTCCACTGAGCCATCTCCCCAGCCCCTCCAGCCTGTGTTTTGATGGGAATGCACAAGCAGTGGGCATATCCTCTCTTGGGAAGTTTGTTTTCATTAAAGACCTCTGTGCCAGGCCAGGGCCTGGAGGCACTGCCTGCCTGGTGCCTGGAGAGTCCGGCAGCAGCAGGGAGAGGTCCTGGAGGCAACAGCTCTGACCCCAGCAGCCTAGCTTCCCACCCCTCACCCCCAACTTGCATATCAGCAGCTGTCACCTGCTCGGCAGATGGGCTGACTGGCAGCACCTCTCCCTGGGCTGTGACCAGATTGGCTCGGCTGTGCCCTGGCTGCCCCTGAGCTAGAGCCATCTGTGCCCGAGAGAGACTCAACATCAGAGAAGGACAGACGGGGCCCTTGGAGCCCCTCCAGGTGGTGGGGAGAGAGCTTAGGACCTTGTGCTGCCCAGACCAGCTATGCCCAGACAGGGCCCCTGAGCACCAGCATATAGGCTGGGCAGCGGGGCAATTTACCTGTCCCTGATAAGGGCTCTAAAGTCTTTTTTGAGGCTGAAATGCTGCCTTCCTGACCAAGTGTTGTGCCCTGACCACATTTCTTTTTCTTTTTAGGAGGTGCAGCACAGTTTGAGACAGGGTCTCACTATCTAGTGCAGACTGGCCTTGAACTCACTTATATAGCCCAGGCTGGCCTCAAACTCCTGCCTCAGCCTCCCAAATGCTGGCATTACAGGTGTGCAGCACCACACCCAGCCCTACCACACTTATAAGCCATCTCTTTCTGCTGCTTTCTTTGTCAGCAGGATGCCCCAGAAGTCCTCCAAGGAACTGGACCTCCCCTACCATGCCTCTTGGGACCAGGGCTCCTGAGGGGGAGGACTGAGCTCACAGGGAAAAGGCCACCAAGGTCCCAAGAGGCCCACCTCCTGCATTTCCTTTCACAGCTCATGGAGCACACTGCCTTTTTAAATGGGAAAAGCAGAGCTAGGCTAAGAACTCCCCTTAAAATGAAGACTGAGGAGAAGGCGGAGAAAGTGTGTGCAGATTCAGTGTGTCAGGCCACGGAGACGGTGGCTCCCTTTGGAGCCTGCCTGGAGGAACCTTCTGCAGAATTGGCATTTGATATTTGGGAGGAGGAAGGATGTGGTCACCCCTCTCCCCAAAAAAGAGCTCACTCAGAGGAGAGATTAGTTGATTGATTCTCCCTGGGTCTGACCGAAGACATCTCTGCCTGAGTCTGAAACCAGAGCCCAGGGGACTGGGAAAGCAAGAAGTGCCCCAATTCAGCAAGCATTTTTGCTCAATCAGGCCGTGCCCCAGCTCCCGGGCAGGGAGGACAAGCCACTTCACATCCTCCTACCTGGACTCTGGCAGTGTCAGCTACAGGGTCCAGGGGCACATGCTGGCTGGCTGGGCGGTGGGCACCAGTGCCCCCATGAGAAGGAGCTGAAGCATTTTCAGGCAGCTTGTCCACCCCTTTGTAAGAACATTTGGCTGCATGGTTTCCTGGAAAATGAGGACTTTTAGGGAAAAAAACTAACCAGAAAAAAAAAAAAAAAATCCGACCACTGCATTGCAGTGCCTCTGAGGCTGGTGCAGGCTGCCCGGCTGCCATTTGAGGCACACGCAGCACACAAGCGCCGCTGCCCGCCCCTGGACCCAGGGCTGCCCTGCGCTCTCCGGTGGGCAGCTGCTGACACAGGCACATCTCCTCACGCCTGGAGCCAGAAGCACTGGGGGGGCAGTTCTTCTGCTACCCAGCTCTGGACTGACCCAGGGCAGCATCGCTGAGATGGTGGTGGGTACAGAGGTGGGAATTGCCAGACTGGCAGGGGGAGAGCACAGCACGGGCGACCAGGCTGGGAGGCTGGCTCCCCGCTGCCACCTTCATCATCCAGGACTGCATCGGCTGAGCTGAACACTGAATGTGCTCCTTGTGTGTGAGACAGCTTCATCGCTTTCTCCTCCTCTGTCCCCAAAAAGGGACTTTGCCACCCACCTACCTCTGGGCTCACATCCTCAAGATGTGTGGAATATCAGACCTGAGAGGGACAGAGGAGATCACTCAGTCCAGTGCTTTTATTTTATTTACAACAAACTGGAGACCCAGAGAGAGGCAAGGTGACTTTTCCGAGGTTCTAAGTGAGCAAGAGGCAGAAGGGGTGGGAGGAGGGGGCACAGAAGGGACAGCATGTGCTGTGTGAAACCCAGGGAGAGGGCTCTGGCATCTCCTTTTTGATGATTAGGAAGTCATTGGTTGGCTGCTCAGGGCGGCCACTGAGGAAGATCTACATCCAAGCCCCTTCCCGTGCATACCCTGCTCTTCCCCAGCAGGGCTGTAGCCGCACAGGAGTCCTCCCCCACCCACTCCTTCCAGCCTGGCCTTGGGGCTTGTCAAGGACATGACGGGGCACTCTCCTCTGTGCTGGCTGTGTTTTATTTTTGCACTGGGTCTCCAGCCTCAGGAAGAGGAAGGCCTGGAAGTGGAGCTTCCTAACCCTTGCCCTGACAGCCACACACCCCAGGCCAGCTCAGGGCATCCTAGTGGGAGGCAGGAGCCAGGGAAGTTGCCAATGTCTTGCAGTCGGAAAAGCTGCCTGCCTGCTCCTCCCTTTCTCCCTCCAGCCCTGGGGCTCACCTGCCCTGCTGATCGAGCTTCCCAGTACTTGAGAAGCCAGCATGGCCCTGTCCAGATTTCTGACCTGACCTCCAGGGAAATGGCTCACTCTGCGTGGGAGGATGGAGTAGTGTGAGTGGGAATGGGGTGCCTCTTGTGAAGGCGTTACCTTGGTCCCCCGCCCCCCACCCCTGTCGGGGTTGTCCCAGGGACATAGTACAGCTGTGTGTGGCTATTCAGACAAGCTCTGCCAAGGCTGGACCCGACTAAGATGAGGGTGGCTCGACCTTAGTCTGACCTCTGGAACTCGGGTTCTTGGCTCATACTTAGGATGTGCTGTGTTTCTCTTAATATCCCATTTTTAAGGATATAGGCAAACTGAGTATCCAGAATTTAGCTGAGAAGGAAGAAGCAATGGGAGCCGCTGAAAAGGGATGAAGCAGTACCTGAGGCTAGATAAGGGCCCCGAGGAAGCCCTGCCATCTGCTTTGAGAGCTGGGTGGACTCTGCCTGGTGGTGGAAGCCACAGGGAAGCAGACTTCAGTTCCAGAGAGGGATGCACACCTAACTCTGTAGATGCCCAGACAGTGGGGAGGGCTGGCTTGTGAGGGGCAGGGGCTCCTGCAGGAGGAGGTCAGGGGTTAGCCTGGTAAAGTGAAGTGGAGAGGCAGAGGGCGCTCATGTGGAAGCCTGGGGCTGGCGTGGGAACCTGCCCCCCCCCCCGTGTGTGTGTGTGTGTGTGTGTGTGTGTGTGTGTGTATGTGTGTGTGTGCACTTGTCTAACATCCATCATGTAGTCTGGCTTGCCCAGAGTGACATTTCCCACTTCTGTAGGTGACAAAATGAGTCTTCCAGGTGTTAAGGACAAGACCCGTCCCCAGGCCTGTGTGAACCCTGACACCTGAGTCTTTGTACTCAGCCACTGTGGACACTGAGTCTCAGGTTCGAAGGGTACTGGAACAGAGGGACCAACTGCTGGCAATGACCAGCTCCCCTCCTGCTTGGCATCTACAGCAAAAGCAGCAAAACCGAGAAGTATACGAAGTGACGCTTTGGGGGTTGAGCGAAGCTGTGGGAGTCCAGGATTTTGCAGGACCTCAGGGACTTCCGTCTCCCAATCTCTGGGTTTTCCTTGCCAGGCCAATGCTCTACAAGTCTTTGCTGTGAAGGGGCAATGTGAGTGTGATGTGTGTGTGTATGTGTACACTGAATTCCCTGGCCTAGTTCTCAAGTGCCACATGCTTCCTCATCCCAGGTCTCTGGGGACACTTGGGAGACACCTGCTCCTCCAGGGAGCCCTCTAAAGTCCCAGGAAACTATAATGGGGGTCAGGGCACAACCAGAGACCCTCTGCCCTTGGATTGGAGGATTTGGGTGCGTGCCAGACACACCTGTCCCTTCCCTACCCCTCATGCTCACTTACCTCCCCCCGCCGCCTTCGCCATCTGAGCATGAGCCAGCAGATTAGGAGTCGCCACTCGTGCATCTCTTCCTGTCCTCCATGCCTAGGTGAGTCCCAAAGCCAGGGACTTTTAGCTGTTTCCCTTGAACCCTTGTCCTCACCCCCACTTGGTCTAGCCATTAGCAGCTCTCCAAATTGGGCAGAAGCTGGTCACAGGGCCTGCCTGGTGTGCATGTTCCCCTCCTCCTGCCCAAGCAACTTCTGCCCAACCTTGAAATCAATGCATGGGATGCATCCAGAAAGCTGTCCTTGCTCTCCCTGAAAGTCTGAGTACCTCTACCTTAGAGCGCTGACCCATGCTCATTTACATTACTGGCTGCAGCACAAATCTGATGTGTGTGTTCAGTAACATCATCTCTTCAAGCAGGTGAAACACCCCACGAAGGCACGGCCTCGGCTTCTGCTCATTCCCCACTCCTGATGCTCTGAGAACAGCGTTCGTCTCATTAAGTAGGCAGTTAACCAAAGGTTGTGGAGTGGAGGGATGAGTAGGCTGGGAGGTCTGCAGTCAGGCTTTGTGCGTGGCTGGGGAGGCTAGTGGAGGAGCCTGTGTAGAGCTCAGCCTCAGGGCTGGCTGAGTGCAGAGTGGCAGGGCAGGGAACTCTTCTGGCCAGGGCCAAAGAGCTGCTTCTGTGGTGAGTGCCGCCCAAGAGTGGCCACGAAGAGTGTGCCTTGTTTGGGTCCTGGGACTGTGAAACTATCAGTCCTTGAGAACAATTAGTTAAGTGAATTAGTTCATCCATTTAAGTAGCAGCTAAAGCAACAGGGCCTGAAGACCGTTTTGGGAAAGACACTCAATTATTTGCACCAGTGTCACCCTAATGTCTCTTGTAAACTCAGCTGTGGCTGTGCGAGGGCAGGGGTGTGAGCATTAGTTTCCTGATGGGGTCAAGAGTGGGTAGGGGTAGTGGGACCTGGGAGCAGGGCTGGCCAAAAGTAGCTGTCACAGAAAGAGCCCCAGCAGCCACCCTGACACTTTTAGTCATCTTCCTTTTTTTTTTTTTTTTTCCAATTTATGTATTTGGTACAGGGTCTCACCATGCAGCTTGGACTCATAGTGATCCTCCTGTTTTCAGCCTCCCCCATGTTGGGAGTACAGGTGTGCACCACCGTGCCTGGACTTGGTGGCCAGCTCAGTGTGCCTGGAGACAGGGCCAGTGCGGCGTGTGGTATCAGGGATTGAACCCCGGTCCTTGTGCTTGCCTAAGCAGGTGCTTAGTCTGCTGAGCTATCTCGCTGGCCCTGATCCTCCTTTTTTGGTCCTTCTGATAGTGACAGAATTTTCAGGGCCCTGAGATGTCACTCTAGAAAGAGGACAACAGCCAGGGCCACGCAGCAAGTAAGTTTCAGGGACATTCTGACAGCGCAGATTCCTAGTCTCCCACACCAGCACCTCTTCTTCACAGGAAGGAGGAAGAGGGGCCAGCCAAATAGCTCAGCAGATTAAAGCTCCTGCAAGCAGACCTAGGGGCCAGGGGTTCAATCCCCGGGCCTGCAGGGCCGGCCCCACCCCAAGGGGCACGCTGAGATGGCAATTGAGACTGGGCATGGTGGCATGCACCTGTAACCCCAGCTCTTGGGAGGCTGTACACAGGTGGATCACTACAAGTCTGATCTAGTAGTGAGACCCTGAACACCCTGTAAACCCTTCCCTAAAAAAAATACAAAAAAGAAAAAAAAAAAAAAAAAGGAAGGAGGAAGAGGTGATGCACAGAGGCCCAGGGAGAGGTGGAGATGTCACATAATGTGGCTTATGCAGAGCTGAGGTGCCTTCTCCTCCATTCTGGGGTTCTAGCACCCAGCCCAGTAAAGGAGGCCAGTGTTTTTGGAGGGCCTGGATGCACCCCTGTTCCTTGTTCCACTCCCCAGGACCGTCTGTGGGTACAAAGGTCCTGGTCTCGGGGGCTGGAGAGATGGCTCAGTGGTCTAAAGCACCTACTTGGAACAAGCTTGGCAAAGCACAGGGACCGCGGTTCAATCCCCCAGCACCACATGCCAGCCAGCCCCGCCCCCTGGTGGGCTGAGCTGGCCACACACACACACACACACGCAAAGCACAGGGACCGCGGTTCAATCCCCCAGCACCACATGCCAGCCAGCCCCGCCCCCTGGTGGGCTGAGCTGGCCACCCACACACACACACACACACACACACAATAAATAAATGTTAAAAAAAAAATTAAAAAAAAAAAAAAAAGGTCCTGGTCTCTTTTTGACCCCAGGCAAGGGCAACAGTTGTGACTGATGAGGCACCTAACATGTGCCCAGGCTGTGCTGGGTGCTGAGTGGGGTAACAGCAAAGGCAGAGGGAGAGTCTGGGATGGCACCAGAAGAGCCACCAGAGAAGAGCACAGAGCCATGTAAGAGGCAGTCTGTTCATTGTGTCCGTGAGCCAGTCATCAAGGCCTGAACTGATGAGGGGGGATGGAGTGAGTGGGCTTTGGACCTAAAGGCTGTCTGGCTAGCTGTGTGTGGTAATGGCAGAGAAGCCAGCAGGGCGAGGTGCAGACAGGCTAGGAGGTTCCAGAAGGTCAGAGTGAAGTGCAGACAGGATGGAAGGTTCTAGAAGGCCAGAGCAGGGATAGAGGCCTGGGAGCTGGATTGATCAAATGAGGACATTTTGGGAAGGACCCTAGTTGGGTACAGCTGGAAAAAGGCCATGCCCAAGATTTGCAATTAGGACAGTGCCGTTGAGATGTTACATCCTACATGCAAAGGGATATAGGTGCTGACATTGGGATGTGACACATATTCAGGGTTGCTGAGCCAGGGACTTACCTGCAAGTCTAGTTTAGGAGGAAATCCAAATTGCAGGAGACTGAGAAGTGGGAGGAAAATTGGATGTCTCAGCGCACAGCTAGAGCTCCAGGCGCTGTGCCTTACATGGGCTAGCCAAGGTGTCCTGGCAACAGAGGCTTCCAAGAAAAGCCAGAGCTCAGTGTGTACGAGGTCAGTCGAAGTCACACAGTCCACACAATGCAGAGCTGGGGTACCAGGTCTGATGTTCAAGCCAGTGCTGTTTCCATCAAAGCTGTCATCTCCCCCTCTGTCACATGGAGGAAGATTGGCTAGTTAAACAGGTCTCTGGGTGATGGGGCAGGGCATCTATCTTTTAAGCTCGTGGGGGTGATTCTGATGGATAGAGAAGTTGAGAACCATCACTCTGCATCACTACTTTGTACCCATTTCACAGCTGGGAAAACTGAGACTCATGATGCAAATGATTGTATTCTTAGCAGTCTGGCAGGCTAAGGCGGAAGGATCAAAGTTTCAACCAGCCTGGACAACTTAGTGATATATTAAGACCCTGTCTCAAAATTAAAAAATCAAAACTGGCTGTAGATGTAGCTCCATGCCAAGGCACTGAATTCAATCTCCAGTACCATAAGACAAAATAAAAACTATGTGTTTGATGGGGATCTTGACTGCTTTCCCTTCTCTGGTAAAGACCCCCCACCAGTAGGAAGACACACACGGGCTGTTGACCAGCAGATGGCGACAGAAGGGTCACCAGAAGCCAGCACAGGGCCCTCCAGGCCTTCAGCTCTGGCCGGCAGGGAACTCTTGTCATAGGTGAGCAGGACTGAAGTTAGCCAGGAGGCCTCGGGCGGGTCACCTTGCTCCCTGGGGTGGGTGAACTTTAGAGTTCCACAGACCAGGCCTTGAAGACTGGCACTTCCCAGCTTGTGCGCTGAGCCTCAGCATTCCCAGCTGTGAAATGGGGATAAACACTGATGTGTGAAGGTAGTTGTGAGGCTCAGAGAGGTTCCAAGTGTCTGCAGCCCTGTCCGCTTTATGGTTAAGGAATAGAATTGGGAGTGTGGCCCCACTGCCCCACCCCACATCTTCCTAGCTATTTGGCCTTGGGGAAAGTTACCTCTTGGTACCTAGTTTTCCCATCTGTAAAATGAGAATCAGAATACTCCTCTGCTCTAGAGTTATTGGTGGTGTGTGTGTGTGTGTGTGTGTGTGTGTGTGTGTATGGAACCAGGGATTGAACTCAAGCCCTTGTGCTTGCCAGGCAAGCGCTTATTCTACTGAGCCATCTCCCAGGCCCCTATTGGCGTGTTGTTTTTTTTTAATTTTTATTTTTTAAAAGTTTCCTTACTTTGTTCTTTTTTTGGTACCGGGAATCGAACTCAGGACCTTGCACTTGTCAGGCAGGTGCTTAATGCTGCTGAGCCATCTCCCCAGCCCTCCTACAGTTACTGTGAGTATTAAGTAAATGCATTCACACTAGGCACTTAACATAGTGCCTGCCACATAGTAAACATCAGTTTATCTTTGCTATCATCATTAGCATCGTCTCAACACCTGAGACTCATTACCTCCAAGCGCCTTCCTGCCCTCACAGGAAATCTTGTTTCCCCAAACCTGCTTCACCCCAATCATGCATCTGGGAGCCTCCTCCAGCTGGCTTACACGTCCTCAAATGGTCTGGATGCCACTTGCTGCTGGTGGCAGTGTCTCTGGTCCCCCCACCGGGCACCATTCCTGTCTGGAATTGCTCTGCACAGCTCCTGCTGTGGTGCCCAGTGAAAGCTCAGCAGCTCAGCAGCCTGCTTAGGAGAGAATCCCAGCAGCCAGGGCTGGAGTTGTCGGGCAGGCTGCAGGTGCAGGGGCTGTCTGGCTTGCTGGCTCTTGAGACAGCACGGTCAAACCCAGGCTCAGGGTTGCCGGGTCAGACAGGGTCAGCGCCAGCCCCCCTGCTCCACCCAGAGCGGAGGGTCTCTTGTTCTGTCCACAGCCCTGCTATCAAGTCTGGCCTGTTTTGTCAGCTGAATTCTTTTGGGTGACAATTTCTCTACCAGGAACCCCTATTTAATGACTGCCCCAAACATCTCCATGTCTGAAGCCTGATTACTTCTTCCCATTCACTCTCCCTGGGGTACCACTCTAGCCCCCAGGAAGCCAGTGGATGCAAAGATGGGCTCAGGAAGAGGGGGCTATTGTGAGCTAGTGTGGGTCCTTGCTTCAGTGATAATGAAAATTAAAGCTGAGACAGTTGGTGTGGATTTACGTGGAAAGAAGGCTTTTGCTTTGAAAAGGGAACAAAGGGGCCAGGGGGTTGGCATGCAGCTCTTACGGAGATCAAGCTGGTCCCTTAAAGGAGAGCAAGAGAAAATAGGAAAGGACTACAGCCTGTGGGACTGACGAAGAAGATAAGGCTGGATTGGCCATGGGGGTGCTGTGGGGGCCCAGGGTCTGGTGATCATTATGTGGGTCCTGGTTCACAAGACTCTTATGCCCTGAAGGGCTGCTCAGTCCCTGTGAGATGGTTACTCTTGTTTACGTGGCAGCTTTGGTTCCACTCGGGTAATTAATTGATCCTCCTTGGGTGATGACCTTCCTTGTGGGGTGGGGACCTTCTTGTTGGGGAGGGGGGTGTGCAAAGCCCTGCCTTCCTGGAATCAATGCCGATTGCAGGTGAGGACCATGACCCGATTCTAAGCATTGCTGGATGGGTTCTGGACCTGGACTGTAGGTTCTCTTATCTTGGTATCCTCAGTCTTCAAGAGACTGAGATAGGATAGGTAAATGTAGGGATAATAAACCTAGTACCAGGACACTCTGTGATTACCATGCCTGTTTGCAGAGCCGAGCGGCGAGCTGACCCAAAGTTTAAGGTCCTAAAAGAGACCGTACATAAATGCAGACAGAGCTCCATCCTGCTTTTAGTTGCCCAGCCTCCTGGTTACGTTGTCAGCAGACCCTCAGCTGGAGGGATACATGGGAGGGCCCGGGGCCACCAGCCTAGAGCCCCCATCTCCATGATGCATATAAACTGCGGGGCACATAGTAGGCATTAAGTAAGAGGCAGCTATTTTTATTCATTTCCTCATTTGCAAAGCAGAGATGATATATTTTAAAAGCTAACATTTGCTGGGCCCTTAAGCCCCTTTTTCTAAGTCCTGTTTTTTTTTTCCTTGTGGTGCTAGGGACCTGAGCCTGGGCTTTATACATAAACACAGGCCCTGTAACCGCTGAGCTACATGCTTAGCCCTGTTCTGAATTCTTTGTATGTCTTAACTCAAGTAACATCACCAGAAGTTGTCTGAGAAATATGCTGTTTCTGCTTATTTTACAGATGGGATGGATTCAGACAGGTTAAGTAGCTTGGCCAAGGTTGCACAGCAGTCCAGTGGCAGAGTCAGGAGTCACAGCCTGTAGTTTAACCACTGAGCCCTGAAGTGCTCCCTCGGTCCCAGGAGTCCATGCTGCTGCCCAGGATACGGTGACAGCCAGTGAAGCTGTGTGTCCCTGCCCCGTATGAGCAGTAGGGCTGCTGCATTGGCTACTCTGCTGTGAGCTGGGTGGCTGTGTCTCCCTCAGTGCCCCGAGGGCTGTGGCAGTGGCTGTGGGATGTAGGGGCTCTTTGCAGACGTCCCACTGCCTCTAGGGAGGCTCAGAAAACCATTATTTTGTCTGGATGGGTCTGAAGAAGCGAGGAATTTTGTCAGGGTGAACAACCTGCATAAGCTTTTGAAGTACCCTTTTCTTCTTGCCCCTTCACTTTGTACCTTGACCGTGGCTCCACTGGGGCCTGGGGGCAGGGGCTTTCCAGTGCGGCAGCCTTGACTGACTCTGTGCAGGCTGGAAACTCGGCCACTTTGCCAAGGAACCAGCTATAGGGGTGCTGGCAGCTCCCCAAGAGCCGCCTTCACTGAAGAATCTCGAAACAGAGCCAACACAGGGACACTGCCTAGCCTTCTGGGCACCTTGCCCTCAGGTGACCCTTCTACCACTTGCCCCAGGACTTCTGGGTAAAAGGGGCATGAGTTGTTGTTTCATTGGGCACTGCCGGTTGCCTGTGGACTTACTTGGAGGTGACTTTCGGGGATGTTGATAGAGATCGTGAGGGAGGCAGAGGCATCCGCCCTGTTCCTGGCTACCATGGCCCTGCCAGTGCCCACTGCAGTGGCTCCAAGTCTGGGGTTAGCCTGAGGCCACGACAAGGCCAATGTCCTGAGAGCAGAGCCGGTAGTGATGGAGGAGCTGGTGGCAGCTGCAGTCTGCTGATTTCAGGAAGCCTAGGGCTAGAAATTAGGATTTCAGAGGCCAATAAGTGAGTTGTGATGGGGGGGGGGGTTCAGGGGGAGGCAAGGAGGGAGTAGTACTAGTGTCCCAGGGAGAAGGCTGAGAGCGAGGGAATGTGTTCATTCTGTATCTCTTCAAGTCTTATTTCTTTAGCAGCAGGAGCTAATAGTGACATGCGAAGCTTGACATTGCTTTGGTCTCTTTATGTCCATTATCCCTTTAATCCTTACAGTTACCCCATTTTACCATCAAAATCCCCATGGTGCAGGCCAGAAAGGTAGGGCTTATGGCAGTCACATAATTTGTCCAAGGTCACACAGTGTATTGTGGCAGTATGAGGATTTAAAGACAGCAGGTCTCACAGCCATTGAGGTATTTGTTGAGGGTCTGCTCTATACCAGGAGGCTGAATGGACAGCTCCATCCTCATGGAGCTCCAGTCTTGTGGGGGGGAGATAGGAACCAGAGAGGACTAGAGTGACAAGTGTTACAGAGGAGAGACACAGGATCCACAAGGGAGGGAGACCTGCAAGATGAAGGGGGCAGGTATGCAGAAGTGGAGTCAAGAGAATGGTGTCCTCTGCTGCTGGAACAGCATGTGCAAAGGTCCTGTGGCAGAAAAAAAATCTTTCAAGACTTGAACAGCAACAGATGCAGCTGGAGGATGGGGTGAGGGAGTAGGCAGGGCTAGGTGAGGCTGGAGATGGAATAAGATCAACACTGGAGATGCTGGTGTAGGACACTTGCAAGAAGACAGGGAAGGAGGGGCAGCCAGGAGGTAAGGAAGATCTGAGGAGGAGGACAAAGCTATCAATTTGTGGACCAAGGAGGATCAATATCCAGACCTTGAGCCCTTGACCCTCAAATCCACAGATCACCTCTGCCAAACCCACCATGGGACCTTGTGTGACCCACCCATGTTTGGGGGTTTCCTGAACCTTAAAAGGTGAAGAATTGGTCGTCCCTTGCCTCTGAGCCACACAATGCCCCACGCCTCCCCAGCTTGACCTGGCTCCCTGTCTGCACCAGTGTCACCAGAGTCTTGGGACTTGTGCTGCCCCAGGAGGGAGAGTGGCAGAGACTTTACGCACAGGTGTGTTCAGAGGCCCAGTCACCAGGCGCACAGGAATGCAGTGTCTCCTGCAACTGGTCTGTTTTCCTGGAGGCAGCTTTGGGTGAGGCTCTGGGATCTTTCATTTCATCAAACACGAGGGTCATTTCAGCAGGTGCAGGCGTCCAGGTGGGATGCTCTGTACCAGTCCTTAAGGCTGAGGTTTTCTCCACTCAGAAATTCTGCAGTCTCACCTGAAGCCTGCAGAAGCCTGGGGGTGGGGTGGGGAGGGGAGCAAGGAGATGCATTTCTTCCCGCGTGAAACAGCAACTGCTGCTCTTCAGCCGCAGCCTATCTCGGGTGATGGCATGTCTGTGTGTGTGTGGGGGGAATCCCAGCCGCTGTCCTCTGAGCACCCTGACCTTGAGCCCTTGACCCTCAGATCCCCCCTTTCCTCTGGAGAATGTGAGGGGCAGCCGCACTGAGCATTCTCAGGTGCCCTCCCCACGTCCCAGCTCCCACGTGCGCCTGCTTGGTGTTGGGAAACGCGCAGCCCACAAATCCCCAATCAGCTCTTCTGCAGACCAGCCTCTGCGAGCAGCGAGAGGCAGCCCTCTGAAGAGACTCTTGCTTGCAAAGAACAGCGGTGCTGCACTGCTGCGCGGAAGTCTGCGGGTCCCCAGCCCCAGAGGAGGAGATGAGAGGGGATTCACTGTAGTCCTGGGAATGTTGCAGGCTTCTCACATGGGGTGGGGTGAGGTGTGCACAGCCCTGAGTGAGTCTCCCAACATCCACACACACTTACATGGTCTTGGGGGGCTGGAGAGTGGGGATACACCTCGGGTCAAGCCCTAAACTTGGTTGGTGATGGGAAGAATCTGAGCAGGAGGAAAACAGAAAGGCGATGCTCCCCAGGCAAAGGGAGGCTGCGTGCTAGGCAGGTAAGGTGGCCTGTAAGACTAGGGAGGGGAATTTCAGCTGGCTCCTGGGGGTGCTGCGGCCTTAGGGGTGGCACCGGGCTCTAGAATGGCCCAGGCGCAGGCGGGGATCAGGTCTGTGAAGTTGGCCTTGCCTGCGTGTAGCGGGTTCCTGGCTGGGGCCGGCACAGGGTCGCCGCTCCCGCCTTGGTCCCTCCACTTTCCTGTCTCCCTGCTCCAAGTGACCCAGAGAGCCCGGGTGCCAGTCCGACTGTCTCCTGCTGGACAGATGGACAGGTGCTGTAGGCTGCAGGCAGTGGGAGCCCTCTGGACAGACACGCCACCTCCCCTTCCCCGCTAGTGTCTTTTGTTCTCTCTCCTCCTCCTCCTCCTCCCCTTTTCTCCTTCTACTCAGGAAAACCAGCGCCACTCCACTGTATTCCCCCCCCCCCAGCAATCTTTTCTCTCCCACCCCTCCCCTCCTTGGTGTGCCCACAGCAGGGAGGTCCCCTCCCCCCAGCCAATCCGCAAGGAGGCTTGGAAAGCTGGGGGGCGGGGTTGGGGGAGACTGTCGCAGGAGGGCAGGGAGCGGAGCGGGTGGGAATCTCCGCAGAGCCGTGGGAGCCCCGTGGGAGTCCTGTGGGGCTTCCAAGCCGAAGCTGGCCCAGCCCGCCCCGAACTTCTGGGAGGCCGAGGCAGGCTGAACCCCTCTTCCTCTTGCTGCTCTTGCACACATCTCCCGCCCCGCCCTTCCTCCTCGTCTGAGTTCTTCTCCAGGGAGGGGCTTGGGGGTCCAGACAGGTTTGGGGTGAGGGAGGGGCGGGGCGGGTCCAGGCTGGGCTGGGGATCGCCCAGGAGGGGCCGGCGAGCGCTGAGTGCGGGCGGATGTGAGGCGCATCCCCATTGGCGGGCGGGGGAAGGATCGGGTTGTTACTACTGCAGAGAGGGAGAGGGAGAGGGAGAGGAGCGCGGCGGTGGAGAGCCGCAGAGCGGCCGGCCGCAGAGAGGAGGGGACTTGACTCTGGACACGGTGCCCTAGCGCCAGCCCCTGCCCACCGGGTAAGGGAAGCCCTGGGTGGGGCGGGGTGTGAGGGCAGCCCTCGGTCCCCAGCGAAGCCACGCCCCGGCCAGCAGCGGGCCACCTGGAGGGCCAGGGGCTCGGGTGGAGGCGGGGTCCCCAAACTAGGACACTCGACTTTCTGGGCTTGGTGCTTACCCGGGATTCACTAACCACAGGACTGAGCTCGGGGACCCGGGGTTTGTGTCGGGCTCAGCCATTAGTCCCGCGGGAGGTGTCCTGGGTGGTCTTGGGGCTCCCTCGCCCTGTGTCTCCTCGTGGGCAGCTCAGGACTGGAGTGGACAGAAGGCGAGGGAGGCCGGGTGCCTTCACGTGGGGACCTGAACACTGATGGGAGACAGGAGGCACTCGCTGCCGAGGAGCCGTGGGAAGGGGCGCCCAGGAGAGTGGATGAAGTGGGGGGTGGTGAAAAGTGGGTGCGGGGCGCGTGGGGCCTCACTCATCCCCGCCACAGTGAGGGTGGCTTGAGGGGTGCCACATCTCTGGAGCTTGGGGCCCTCTTGTGCAAAGTGGGGTGTGCGGGGCGGGCACGGGGACCTCTGGAGTGCAGAGCGTGCTACCCTCTGAGCTCCTCGCTTGCCGCAGCGGCCCCCAGACTGGGATCCACAGCCACATTTCTGCCCCTTCCTGTCACCAGAACTTTTTCACGGTCTGCACAGCACCGCGGGCTCTGCACTGGGAGAAGCAGAACTGAGGAGGCTGAAGGCGGGCGGCAGAGCTGGGGAGTCGAGGTGGGGGCTGTGGGCAGGAGCGGCTGGGTCCTAGAGTAACGCTGTTCAGTTTGCCGTGTGACCTTTGAGGAGCTGCAGTTCCTCAGAACCTCAGGATGAGAGAGGCGCGTGGTAGTGGGACGGGAACAGCGTGGAGGAGGGTGCTGGGCTTCGGGAGCCCGGGCAGCCTGAGTCTCCGTACCTGGGAATTCTCGTTGACTTTCCCTCAGCGTGTGCTCTGCTTCCTGGGGAA
The DNA here is from genome assembly GCF_000260255.1 of Octodon degus. Taxonomy (NCBI): domain Eukaryota; kingdom Metazoa; phylum Chordata; class Mammalia; order Rodentia; family Octodontidae; genus Octodon; species Octodon degus. The sequence continues at coordinate 11,982,637 of NW_004524585.1, read as the reverse complement.
GGTGGAGGTGGGCAGTGCAGACCAGGCATCCTTGGGGGAGCCCAAGGCGTCTGTTCTGACTGGTCCTATGACCTTGGGCAACTCATTTACCCCCCCCCCCCAACCCCAGCTGCAGTATCTCCATCCAAATGGGGTTTGGGACTCACACAGTCAGAAGTCTCTCCCAGCCTGGACACTTGCTGGACCACGCTTGCTGGTGAGGCTTACAGAAGGCACGGTGTGAGGCGCACTAGGTAGGGCCACCTAGTTCTAGGAACACTGCGCCCTAACTGCCCCCTTCCTCCCATCCGTCACCTGCCCGGTTGAGTTGCCAGCCAACTAGGGAGACCCGGGCTTGGCTTTCCAGCACTGCTAATCTCTGCAAAGGGTGCAGCCATCCCTGCCCGCGGGGTCCCTGTGGAGGTTAAAGTGGAGAATGTCAAGCGTCTCCCAAGGTCACACTATCTTCTTCCTTGTCACCTGTCAGGGCTGCATGCTTCTCTGGCAAGGACGATCTGAAAGCATCTTCTCTGTCTAGAAAGATCTCCACAACCAGAACTTGCAGCCTCCCACTGTGTAGTCTGGTGGCCCTGGCTGTAGGAAAGTCTACCCTACTCTTTCCTGGGGTGCCCTTCTGCCCCCATTTGACAGTTGCTAGTCTCTCCTTGGGCCTCAGGAGTTGTGGGAAGAGTCCTGGTTTAAGATCAGAGAATGGAGTTTAGTTTGTAGACTCTGCCCCTACTTTGTGTGACCTTGTATGACCTTGGACAAGCCCCATTCTTCTTTTCCTTGCCTGTACATCGAGAAAGTAAACTAGGTAAATTCCCAGGATCCTTCAACCCTGCAGGTTTGTGGCTGAATTTCTTGGCTGGTACCTGAGGGGCAGGAAGTGGGCTGGTAGGGGTGATGGGAACAGGTAGTCTCTAGGAATCCCCAGTTCCCAGCTCTGCCCTGCTCTGATTCTGTTCCCAGAATGGGACAGCTTAAAACCAAATACATGGATTGGGCCATTTTTAAAGTCCTGCTGATCCCTGGAGCCCTGGCTTGCTGGCTGTCAGCTGTGTGACCTTGAGCTTGCACAAGTGTCTTTATAAAGTCTTTGAGCTTCAGTGACTTAGTTATTAGAACACAATGGTAATAGCAGTGGTAATTTAGGGTTATGAAGATTAAACAAGAAACGTGAAATACTCTGTGAAGTGCTGAGCTGGCTGAGTCCTTCCCAAGGGGGATCTGTGGACGACAGCAACAATGTAAGCATGTTAGCAGGTGGGCAGGGGCTTCTATGGACAACAGCCTAGGGCAGCAGGCAGGACAGGCTTTGTGGGCCTGTGGTGTGACCGTCCACACATTTAAAAAGCTTTCCTGTAGAAAGAGAGTTGCCTTAGTCTGACCATTAGAGTCGTTCTGCAGTGGGGACTTCACAGGAGGAAGGAGATTGCTTGGCTTCCTGGTGACCTCATACCTATTCTCCCCTAGTTTTTCCTTTCCTACCCTCTGCCACTTTTGGTCTCCTCTGTGGTCATGACAAAATGGGTTCTTTACTCCCTCAGCCTTCCAGGAGTGAGCTGGCTGAGGACCTGAGAGGGCTGAGGTTGGATGTCCCTGAAGTAGGCTGGGCTAGAAGGTGTGGCCATGGGGCTGCCTCAGCCTCAGGGATACTCAGGACCCCAGGATGCAGGCAGGATCAGGTGTGGTGGTGGGCTGGAAAAAGGCTGGCGGGGCTAGGACTTGGGTTTACTTCAGCCTTGCTCTATGACCTTGGGCAAATCACAGTGGGCTCTGGGCCTCAGTTCCTCATGTACAAAGTGGATATTGTTTTAGATGAAGCAAAGTCCTTCCAGCCCTGTGGTTCCCTGGCCCTGTTGTCTGACTTTGCTAAGGTGGTATGGGGTATGTTGGGAGGTTCCTTGGGGTCCTTTGGGCATTAGGCATCCACTAGTCTTGGCTCCATCCTATCTTGAAGTCTGAGGAGAGGCAGTGGTGACAAAGCCAAAGACTTCGTACACAGATGCAACCAGGTTCCTGTCTTGGCTTCCTCCTTAATAGCTGTGGGAACCTAAGCAAATTCTTTAAGTTCTCTGAGCCTTAGTTATCTCATCTGTGAAATGGAGATAATATTTCCTACCTCCTAGGGAGTAAGTTATATAAAACTGAAGGGAGTAAGTTATATAAAACTGAAGTATAGGAGCTCCTAGTGCCAGAAACTGGTGTTACACAGGAATGGGATTTTTGAGGTTCTGTATGGTCCTAGAGGGAGCGCAGGCCAGAGGAAGGGCAGAGACAAAGCTCAGAGCCCTGTAGCTGGCACCCCACGGAGGCTTCTAAAGTGACACCCTAGTTCTTTATAGCTTCCTCCCACTGGACACTGCAGGCGTTAGTGTGTGATGGTCCTTGTCACAGAGCCTGTGGAGGACAGCTTGGCCATATGGGGCTGCAGAGTGAGCAGGCGCTCTCAGGAGCCCGGAAGGAACACAGCAGGGTGGGGATAGGGTGCCCTGTGACTCGTCTAAGGAAAGACTGTGGAAGGAGTTCTCAGGAAAGGCTGGAGAAGCCAGGCAATGCTGCCCTCGGCCAGGCTGTGGGAAAGGGAGAACCCTGAGGGATCATCTGCCGGTTCTCTGACTCTGATTTTGGGGAAACTGAGGCTCAGAGGAGGTGAGCTTCTTGCCCAGCACTGTAGGCATGTTAGCTCCTGGATCGAGGTGCACTGGTTGGTACATGTGGCCCCTCAGTTCAGTCCTCCTTCCATCCTCCCTGTCAAGCGCCAAAGTGTTATTTTCCATCTCTTGTAAAACCAGAGCACAAGGTTCGCTGCCTTGACTGCAGTAGGTAGGATGTAAGATGTCCCTAGCAGGTGAAGGATTTCCTGATCCAGAGACTGAGATTCTTGGCATCAACATCCCCATTGTGCAGATTAGAATGCCAAGGTCCAAGAAATTACAGGGCTAGTTTAAGCTACACAGCCTCAGCGGCCATGCTGCCACGCCATCCTGCTTGAGTCAGACATGCCACATGGCGGCAGGACAGCCAGAATGTGCAAAATAAACTCAGATGAGCCTGAGGAGGGGAGGGAGGACAGAAAGATAAAGCAGAAGGCCAAAGACAGCTCCATGACTTCCAAGACCACGCTTTGTTTTCTTGGCCCGCCTGCTCCTGAGCCACTGGGCTGACAGCCGGTCCTGCCCCTGAGAGGAGAGAGACAATGGCCAGCCCATCCGTCTCTGTGTCACGGTGAGGCGAAGTGAAGCAAAAGCCAATATTTGCCCAGTGGCTGAGGACAGGCAGTAAGTCTGACTCGGGGTGGCGCAGGCTGGAGTGGAGTAGCTCAGGAAAGGAGGGCTGCAGAGCAGGCCCTTCACTTCTGCAGGAGCCTTAGGATTTTGCACGTCAAATCACCCTTTGTGTCTCAGAGGTATATGGAGTGTGCTGGCCTCATTCGCTCCCACTGTCCTCCCTAATAAATTTCTCATGTTGTTCAGAGCTGGTGTCTCCCCGGCTTCCAGCTCCCTGGAGAAATGGGACTTTGGAAGCTTTGCAGAAAGGGCTCTGAGCAGATGGCCCATTGAGCGGGTCAGGGTAGGAGCTGTGAGGGGCTGGCTGTCTTATCTGGGCCCCCAGGTCCCTGAGGGAGAGCTGCAGAGCCCTTGGCAGGTCAGGAGAGGCTGTGAATGACACAGCCTCAGTCTTGCCTTTGTTTTGTTACCTTTCCATTTCTCCTCCCTGTATCTTGTTCCCTCTTCCCTAAATCCTGAGATTGCAGAGGGCTGAAGGAGCTGTTTCTCTACAAGAAATGAAATTCTTGAACCCGGAGCAGCAGCCGGCCGCTTTAATGGCTTTTGTGATTGCTGTGTTGCATGCAGAATGGAGCCCTAGCGTTTCACAAAGGGTGTGTGTGGCAGCAGAAGCCTTTCTAGAACAAGGCGATGGGACTGCACTGCAGCAGGAAGGGCTCCTGCGGGGTATGAGGAAGGACTTCCCACCGTGGGAGTCATGGCTTGGATGAATCTGAGAGGAGTGCAGCCGTGGGAGGTGATCTACTGAGCTCACGGGAGAATCAGCGGGAGCTGTTACCTGTCCCTGACAGGGCTGTGGCAACATTGCTGGGGCTCAGGGCTACACCCCCCAAGACTAAACCTGGCTCCTTAGCCCCCAAAGTGATCACCAGCGCTTTGGAGACCAGATAGCCGGAAGGACCCAAGGCTTCTGTTTTTCCCCAGCCAGAGGATTGGGGAAACTAGCTGAGTGACAGAGTGGCCAGGCCTTAGCCTGGGGCCAGGACAGATGCTACTGGACCCATGAGCTCCCATCATCCTGCTTTGAGCAATCCCCCCCCAAGCCCCAACTTGCAGCAGCCGGCTGCTGGGGACAGATTGCAGCCTGTCCCCTGTGCCCTCCCTCCACTTGTGGCCCCAGTACATGGCACAGCCACTTCCCAGCTGAAGTAGACCCTTGCATTGATGCCCTGGCGGGAGCAGGCCCCCCAGGCCCCTCACTTGCCTCCTGTGGGTAGGGGCTAGCAGGACCTGTGCTTTGTGGTGTAGATGCTGTTGGATGGCATATAGGCCCTCAAGTACTTGGGTTCAAATCCCAGAGCTTCCAGGTTTTTAGCTATGGGACTAGGACTTATTTAAACATGTTACCCCATTGTTCTCATCTGTGAAATGGAAATGAACTGGTTTGAATGCCATAGGGTTGATATGCAGATTTAACATATTAATATTTACAGAGAGCTCTGAGGATAGGGTAGTAAGTACCTGACACAAAATGCTTTAAGGACTTAGCTATAAATGCTACAAAGATGGTGACTGTGAATTTCTTAAAACTGTAAGGGACTTTTCAAATATAAACTTAATGCCTAGCAGGGCATGGATGTGACTGGACTTGGTAAGAGTGACCTAGAGGGCTGGGGAGGTAGCTCAGCAGTTTGAGTGCTTGCCTGGCAAGCACAAGGACCTGGGTTTGCTCCCTGGTACTTAATGCTGTGCTGGCCCTGGAACACTGGGCACACTGTGTTGGCCACAGAAACCGGGCGTGGTGGTGCATGCCTGTAATCCAGGCACTGGGGAGGCTGAGACAGGAGGATCACTATGAGTTTGAGCTGCATAGTAGGACCTTATACCAAATAAGTAAATAAATGATTAAAAAGAAGAAAAAGGTCTACAGCCAGTTGTGATAGCATTTGCCTGTAATCTTAGCATTCTGGGGGCCTGAGGCAGGAGCAGTGCAAGTTCAAGCCCAGCCTGGGCAACATGGGGACATGGTGAGACAAGGTCACAAAATCTTAAAACTTGTTGGGAGGTATGTTGAGGGTATAGCTCAGTGCAAAGGTCTTGGGTTCAATTCCCAGTATTGCAGGAAGAAAAAGATCTAGAATCGGTTAAGCTGCCATCCTGGCACAGGCAGGCTGTCCTGCCTCTTCTGGGCCTCAGCTGTGCTCATCTGAAGGAAGGAAGAGGATCCCCGCCCCTTCTCCACCCCACCTGCATATCCTGGGGACAGAGCGAGATAGATGCTGGCCTCACAGGTGCACAGGTGGCCTCTTCCTGGCTCCATGCAGGGACACACGCAGGCTTCCTGGCTGAGGCCTAGGCAGGTTGTGCTGTCTACATGTGGCATCAAACCCAGTGGGCTGTTCTCCCAGTGCAGCCTCTTGGACTCTGGGTAGCTTCTGCTGAGCCTGGCTCCTCTTATTTGCTGATCTTCCTCATTTGGCTGGGAAAGGGGCTGGTGCTTCTGCATGTCTGGATGCTCTTGAGCAGGGCAGGAGGCGACAGCAGGGTTTCTGGACATGGTCCACAGTTGCACAGGCAGAGAGCAAAAGGTGGAAGATGCTTCCTTCAGGTTGGGACACTGAGTTGGGAACCCTGGATGACCAAGGTGATCCCTTCCCTTTCCCACTGCTGCCCACAATGCAGGGGCACTGGCTGGAGCAGGGTGTGGGGTCTGTGGTAGAGTCAGCACCTTTCCTTCCCAGGAGCCAGAGGATCCTGGGTGGCCGCACCCTGTCCCTGCCTTCAGCTGCCTTCCTGCCTGGGTGGGAAGTGGAGTGAGCCCTTCCTGCTGGCCATCAGGGTGAGTCTCAGGTATGGAGAGGGCAGGCCACTCTATTTCAGAGAGACTTGGCCCCTTGGAAATGTCTGACCTGGGAGCTGTCCCCGGAGCTCCTCCTAAATAGCCCTTTACCAAGAGCCCTGAGATGAGCTTACTTAGCCAAGGTCATCCTAAACTCAGTCATGAGCTCATGGCCAAGAGGCTGTGAGGTTTTATGTGCCCCATGTCCCAAGCTTCCCTAAAGAAGACACTGGTACTAAAGCTACAAAAAAGAAGAGGAAGAGGAAGAGGAAGAGGAAGAGGAAGAGGAAGAAGGAAGAAGGAAGAAGGAAGAAGGAAGAAGGAAGAAGGAAGAAGGAAGAAAGAAGACAATGACACTGGTGGCATTGGCTAGGAACATGGGGTCCCCAGCAGGTGGCTCTCTCCTATGACCTTGGTCCTGATCCTAAGTCTCCCTAGATTGTCTTTCCACAAGGTGGAAGTGTTCAGATGACAGAGAACTTCCCGAGTGTCCTCATCGAGACAGGCATGGAGGCTTTTCCTGAGATAGTCAAAGGCAAACTTGGTCTCCACAAGTCTGGGTCAAATTAGGTTTTAGGGAAACTTCCAAAAAGAGCCTTAGAATTAAAAAGAAAAAGGGGCTGGACAAGGTGGCTCACACTTGTAATCTCAGCACTCAGGAGGCTGAAGTAGGAAGATTGCTGAGAGTTCGAGGCCAGCCTGAACTGCATAGTGAGACCCTGTCTCAAAAAGACAAATTAAAAGTAAAAATATAAATAAATAAATAAATAAATAAATAAATAAATAAATAGAAAAAGATCCCATACTCCATTGTGCAATTGACTAGTCATGTGACTTAGGGCAAGTTTCTAGGTCTCTCTGAGCCTAATCTCTGGATTGGGATGGATACTTTTTTTTTTTTTTTAATGTGTAAGGTATTTAATTAGATTCTTAGTAAGAAATTTAGAGTACTAATTTATGAGGATAAATTCCATTTGTCAGAGCAAAAACAGATCGCAGGTAGCCCCGGAGCTGAGGAACAGCTTTGATTTTTGCCAAAACTGTGAGTCCACCGCTTTCTGATCCACCTTGTGCTGCTCTGAAATCTGGTATCTCTTTCTTGATGTTGAAGATCTCACCCTCGTGGTGTCTGGGCTTCCGCAGCTACTTCTTCTTGAAGTAAGCATCAGTGAGATGTTTGGGGATTTTCACTTTGCTGATATCAATTTTTTGTAGAGGTGGCAATGACAAACTTCTGGTGTGTTCTTCGTAGAGGAACATGATTAAGGCTAAGAGGCCCAGTCACAAGTAGCAAGCCACTGGCCAACTGCTTCAGGAAGACCACTCTCTTGCCTCTGTGATGCCCGGTGAGGATGATCAAGATGGTACCGGGAGTGATGCTAGCTTGAAGTTTCCGCACATGCTGACTGAAGGATTTCTTGCCGTGGCTCAAGAACTTTCGGGGCACATCTTCAGTAGGGTAGGCATTTTTTGAAGCTTACCCACCTGGGTACCTACTTTCTTGTCCCCACCGACCGGTTTTGTGATTGTAGCAAGAACTTTCTCCTTCTTTTTCTTCTCAACCTTTGATTTAGCAGCTGTGAACTTTCTCTTATACAAAGCCTTTCTGGAATACATGGCAGATCGGGAGTATCTACCAATTCCTCTAACTAGGACAGGATTTCGGCTGCAGTGGGGCTGCCCCTTCTTGGACTTTTTTGCCTTCTTCACCTTCTCTTTTTACCAGTACCACTGGCAGAAGCCTTCTGGGCTTTAGGTTTCTTCTCTTTAGTGTCTGGCTTCTCAGTTTTTTCACCCGCCATCTTGCAAGATGGGAAAGAGCCTTTTTTTTTTTTTTTTGTCTTTTTGAGACAGGGTCTTGCTATACAGTTCAGGCTGGCCTTAAACTCTCAGCAATCATCTTGCCTCAGCCTCCTGAATGCTGAGATTACAGGCATGTGCCAACCCACTTAGCTGGCATTGATACTACTTCTTATCTTATTTACAGAGTTTGTAAATAGCTACTTACTCTAAAAAACAACTTACCAAAATGTAATGCACACGCCTTACATCTCACCCACTTAAAATGCACAGTGCAGTTATTTTTAACGGTGAATGAGATTGTGCAAACATCACCACAATCTAAGTTCATCAGATTTTGTACCACAAAAACAAAATCCCATATACATCCTCATTGCCTTATTCTCCATTCTCCCAGTCCTAATTATCTTCCTGTCTCTAGCAATTTGCCTCTTCTGGATAGTCCATATAAGTGAGTCATATAAAATCTGGTCTCTGTAGCTAGCTTCTTTTACTTACGTAATGCTTTCAGGATTGATCCATGCTATCGCATGTATCACTACTTCATTTCTTTTTATTGCAGAGTAACATTCCATTGGGTGGGTAGCCTGCGTTTTATTTATCCATTCATCAGATGATGGACACTTGGGTTGATTCTGCTTTGCAGGTACTATGAATGATGCTGCTCCAAACATTGGTGTAAGGGTTTTTGCAAGGACTTGTTTTCATTTCTCTTGAGTAGAATTGCTCTTTCAAGTGAATATTTATT
>NW_004524585.1:11919167-11973938 GCF_000260255.1 Octodon degus | reverse complement strand
ACTACTAGATCAGACTCATAGTGATCTACCTGTTTACAGCCTCCCAAGAGCTGGGATTACAGGTGCCTGCCACCACGCCCAGTCTCAATTGCCATCTCAGCATGCCCCGGGGGGCGGGGCCAGCATGGCAGGCCCAGGGATCGAACCCTCGGCCCCTTCGCCTACTTGCAGGCACTTTAATCTGCTGAGCTATTTGGCTGGCCCTCATATTTATATTGACAGGCCCTGGACTGAGTATTTTATATGGATTATCTCCTTTCCTTATCACAGTAGCCTACAAGGCAGATACTATTATTCCATTTTTCAGAATAGGGAAACTGAGGCATTGGTAAATTGTCTGAGGACTGTCATGTAGTGGGGCTGGGATTCTGGTCCTACCAAGTGCAGGCCCTTTGCACTGCCTTGTTGCGCCCCTATACGTGAGGTTGGAGATAGAGTGTGAGTGTGTGCCTCCAGCCCCCAGCCTGGCCTAGAGCGGGGACTAAATGAGTGTTTGTTGAGTCCCAGGAAAAATGAACAGACACTCTGGATTTTTCTGTCGGACCTACTGTGTGATTTTAGGGAAATTGCTGTGCTGTTTTCTGCCTGGGTTTGGTTTCCCTCAATATGTAAAGCATCCAGCATGGTATTTGCTGAGAGGCAGGCCAGAATATGTGTGTGTGTGTGTGTGTGTGTGTGTGTGTAGCACAAGCAATATTATGAAGTCTTGGATTCTAGCTTTGGCTGCTGATCTACCTTGGAAGGGAAGTTATTTCTTCTTTCTGGGCTTGGTTTCCCCATCACTGAATAAGGGCTGGAAGAATGGCCCCTGAGCAAGTAGATGCCTCCCCAGGGCCACCACTGTGCCCCCCAACCCTCAGGTGACTCTCCATGGGGTGTGGGTGGGAAGGGGAAGACCTCTGTCACAGGCCGAGCACTTTCTCAGGTCTAAGCCAGGAAAGCGGTTCCCTAGATCTTCTCCACTGCTCTTTGGCCGCCTCTCTTGGCCCTAAGCTTCTGGAGTCCTCATTCAAGTGGACCCTGCAGCCACCTTCTGAGGGTTGGCCAGGCTCCTGGTTCAGGATCTTGTGTGGGAACTTGTGAGTGTACAGCAGGTGCCATGCACGTGTCTGCTGCTGTAAATCGGGTTCAGCGTTTGAACCTCGCTTCCTGAGGGCCAGGATTCTGCCACGCACTTTCCCCCTCCCACTTTCAGTGTAATCCTGAACCTCGTTCCCCAAACCCAGTGTGGTGGCCCCATATAAGGGAACTGCCTTCCTCCAGGCCCTAGATGCTTTCCCTGGTGCCCCGCCCCCTTGTTCCCCATCAGACCTTTCTGGGGCCTCCAGCAAGGCTCCCACTGTGTCCAGGTACTGGGCTGAGTGTGGGATGTGCGGATCACGCTGTTAACCCTGCAGTCTGTGGTGGAGGAGACAAGTCCAGTACAGGGTGATGACTTCTCCAAGGTCACCAGGCTGGAAGGAGGTGGCGGGGGGTGGGGGTTGAGTTAAGGTTATCTGGTCCCAGAGCCTGCATAACCACACCAATAAGAAAGGGTGTGAAGGGCTCCTGAGGGCACAGAGCCCAGGGAAGCCAGGTCGTCCTGCAGTTGCTTTTAGCCCTTTGATAGTGAGGGATAGCGCCTGTGGACACACCTCTCATGGGTGGGCGGAGCAGGGCCAGCCACCCCAGTGGCCAGGCTCCCCAGAAGAAGGGCCTTGGCTAAGGAGCCTATGCTGCCTGCTGCATCTTGTCCCTCCAGGCTGCTGTGTGTGACTTGCTGCTGTTGCAGTCCCAGACTCCCCTCCTGCTCTTGCCTGCACCTCTCACTATTTTTAAGCTCCGTGGGCTTAATGAGCTGCCTGCTAACACACATCTTCAACACTCACCTTTCTCTCTAACAAACCTCAGGGGCTGGGTTGGGGCCTTTCACCCGACAGCCCCCAAGCTACTTGAGAGGCTGAAGCTGGCTGCTTCACATCTGGACCCAGACCTGCCCCCAGCATAACGACAAACTGGGGAACCCACAGGACCTGGGCAAAGACCAGCGGGCTGCAAGGACTGGCATGATGTTATCAGGGAAATAGAGCCCTGCAGGGTTGGGAGGAGAACCTGAAAGTTCTAACGCTTTGGCCCCTGCCTGAGGACCTTAGTGTCATCCTTCCTCATGGTGGTCTAACCTCAGTCTGAACACCCCTAATGATGGGACACTCATCACTGCCAGAGGACACCATGCCATGACTGGATGGCATAGACTATGTAAAAATAGTTCTTCATTTTGAACTCAAATGTTTTCCCATACCAAGCAGAGGCGTCCTCCCCAGGGATCCGCCTCCCTCCAGCCCCTGTTGTTGCCATAGGAGAAAAGAGGAAGTGGAGGAACCAGGCTGTAGCAGCCAACTCCATGACCTTGGGCAGGTCCCTTCCTCCTGGGCTCAGGTCACTAGCCTTCAAAAGCAGTGTAGAATGCCTTATTGTGGGTAGATGGGATCCATCCTGACCTATGTCTTGTAGGGCACAGAGTTCCCAGGGGTTATGTGAAGGTGACAGTCATCTGTCCACTTCCTGGGTGTTCTGCCCCAGGACCTGGGCTATTCCTGAATGTTGGCTGGGCAATGATGGGTGTGGCTCAAAGCCAGTTCCCATGAGGGAGGCTGAGAAGGGCTTCTCCCTTGTGGCTCCTGGAGGGGACTCTGGAGCCAGGGCCAGCAGCACTGCCTTGTTCCCTTCTAAACTAGCTCTCATCATTGTGCCTTCCATGGTTGTGGTTGCGAGTGACGCCATCTTGTTTTGTGGGTGTTGGCCACATACACAATCTGCCAGCTCTGCTCTGGCCTGCAATGAGCCAGCACTGCAGAGCCCACCCTGCCTCCTCCCCAGAAGCCTCCCAAAGTAGAGTTCCAGGGTCTAGGCCTTCTCTCAGGTCCCTCTAGGATACGCACAGAGCCCAGGGAGGCAACTTTGTGCCAGTGCCCATCTTGCCCTGTTTGTGGTGTTCTCGGGCACCGAGGCAGGCTGGAGTACTGGGCATCGGTTAGCTCACAGCCCTGTCTGCTATGCACATTCAGGTTTTTTTCTGTCTTTTTGAGACAGGGTCTTACTATACAGTTAAGGTTGGCCTTGAGCTCACTTTGTAGCCCAGGCTGGTTTTGAACTCACAACGGTCATCCTGCCTCAGCCTCCCAAGTGTTGGGAGTACAGTTTCCTCCTGCCTTAGTCTCCTGAGTGCAGGGATTACAGTTGTGTGTCATCACACCTGGCCCACACATTTGGATTTTTTGTTGTTATTGAGTTGTAACTTAGATCCAACAAAGTGTATATACCTTGTCGGTACATGCATCTGTATGAACACCAAAGTCCCCAGGAGGGTCCTTGGGCTCAATCCTCAAACAAAATCAGCATCTCTTTCACAAGTTTCCTGTTCTTGTGAAACTCCTTTCCATCCTCACCAGTCCTCAGTTTCCCTTCTATTTCCTCTTTACAAATCCTCTACATGTCGAAGTCTCTGCCATCTCTGGCTTTCCTCTCAAGCCTGCTTTCTCTCCCCAAGGGACTCCTTTTCTAGTACCTTCTACCCTGTACTAACAACTTCTGGAGCCCCAGCCCCAGCGACCCTCGATCCTGCCCAGGAGTTGCCCACAGGGCAGAAATACTCAGTAGCAGGGATCCAGCCTGGTCCTTGGGAAGTCTGGGTGGCCCTGTCCCACTGTGTCCTGGTGTCCTTGCCCTGGGGTTGGGGGAGAAGAGGGATTCCTCGAGGAAGGCAGGCCAGATACCCACACAGGAGAACTTAACACTTGGGCCACCAAATGGAGACACCACATTCACAGGGAGGAGGCTGCAGGTGCTGAAGTGCTGATGAGAGGGCAGTGGAAGTGGGCAAGGCTGGCAGTGTCTGGGAACAGAGGTGGGGAAGCAGGGTGGGAGAGCAGTTTATTCGGGGGTCTGCATTCTCCCAGAAGAATAGGAAGGGGCAGGAGCTTCTCAGGGCCTTGAAGGGGCAGGTGGCAGGCATCACCAGCCTGCCTCTCTGCTCTGTGCTCCTGGCTGGCTTGAGGAAGATGCAGGCATTAATGTGCTTTGCACAGCTCAGTTCGAAGCCTGGGGATCTGCGGGGCTGGTTCCATGAGGTTCCCATTCTGCAGATGGAATAATGAGGCCAGAGAAGTAAAGCAGCCTTCCCAAGCTCAGAGGACTAAAAGCAGCCGAGCTGAACCCTGAGTGCTTCGTCTGCCCCCATCCAGGTACTAACTCAGCCCACCAGGCTGCCCTTGAGTCCTCTTCCTCAGGCGAGTTGTCTCCTAGGTTTGGGCCCACGTACATTTCCACGTTGGGAATTGCTCCTCATCGCTTGCCTCCTCCTCCCCGCTGGCTTCTGGAGGCCAAGGTGCATCCCTCTGTCCCTGTTTCCTCAGCTGCTTCAGCTCCAGGTTGGGCAGGAGGAAGTTGACTTCTCCAGGGGATCTAATTATGCCCTTGGGCCTTGGGTGACCCACTTTAGTTTAGTTCTGGAGACTGCAAGCTGTCAGAAGTGTTGGCAGTAATGGGCATCGCATCTGAAGGGGACCAGCGCAGCTCTGTCACAGGGCCTGTTGGTGTCTGGGAGGAGGGATGCACTTGTGGAAGGGGATGGCGCGACTGCGTCTTCCTTGATGCCCGCATCCTACAGAGCAGAGTGGGCTCCCAGCACTTCTCCTGACTTCCCCTGTCCCCAAGCTTGGCCCACAGAAGAGATGCTTTTTGGGGTGCAGCTCTTTTGGTCCTTTGGGGAAGAAGATGTTACTGTGGTTGTGAGCTGCTAGGTCTCAGTCTCCTCTTCTGTAACATGATGAAGGACAGTAGCCACCTTGAAAACCAAGGATGGTGGGATGCAGCAGAGACATGCAACGGCAGAGCTCCGTGTTGGGCCTGGTGCTTTTGTGACCCTCCAAAAAAAAAACCCCCACACACACTCAGTCCTGCGTTCCAGGTGCTTGAGAAGCTCACTAGTGCTGCTTGCTAGGAAGGGGAGTCCTGGACCAGGGGTGGCACGTGGGGCAAGTTCACAGTGAGGCCGTGGTTGTCTTGTCCTGTGTCAAGTGGCAGAAGAACACGTGCCCCCACTTCCATTGGAGCCTGAGTCTGTTGTCTGCCTGGTACGCTACTTTGGATGGGGCCAAATTTCATTTGCCTTGGATTTATAGCATTTAGCCTAGGGCCTGGCCTTGGATTTGGAGAAAATGAATGTACATATTGGATCCAAGAACAGATTTTAAGCAGCTGGACATGTCTAGGATATTTCCAGGGTCAAGTGAGGTGGATAGCTGCTCCCCTCCCCTGGTGCCTGGTACACAAGTGAGCTTGGGTGTAGGCCTACAGGAGCCCTGGGCAGGAGGGCCTGGCCCAACAGCTGCTCCTCCAGCTCCTCTTCCTAAGGGAACAGCAGGGAGACCCACTGCTCAGAGCCACGCTGTACCCAAGCAGGACAGTGGGGCCCGACAGGAAACGCAAAGGTAAACAAGAGCCGCTTCTACCTCTTCGCTCTCACTGTCCAGGGAACCAGGCTCGCACACAAATGACTTTGGCACCAGGCCGAAGTGATGCACTCTGGAGGAGAGGGACACACGGGGCTGAGACGAGGGTTCTGGGCCTCAGGCGCCCTGGCTGCTCACGCTGGGCAGCAGCCCTTGCCCTCCTGGGTAGACCCTGGGGTGGCAGTCAGGGTCCTTGGCGTGACTAGCACCACAGACTTTTTCTGGAGGACACTGATGTTTTACACGTGGTCAGCCTGAACTCAGCCTTGTTCTGTGGTGAGAACCGAGGAAAGGAAACAGACCTTGTATGTGGGCCGCACTTTGTGGCAGCATGAGCTTTTTTAAGCCTTACAACCTCCCCTGTGAGACAGGACCTGGACTCCTGCCTGGGCCTGACCCATGCTACTCAGACTGGAGCCTGTCTCACCAGCATGCAGGGCGCAGGGCATCGCACTGGAAAGCGGGGAGAGGGGGGCTTCTACAGCCCACTCGCTCCCACTCCCCACTCTGTGCTGCTCTGCATGGGATCAGGCTCGGCTGGAAGTCTCCAGGAAGCTTAGAAGGCCCAGTCTAAGTGCAGGGGCTGTCCAGGAGGATGCGAGCGCTTCCAGGGCCCGCACACTGCACCCAAGGCTGAGGATGCCTTTGTAGGCAGAATGACTGCCCTGGGGTCTTAGAAGGGGGGTGGGTGCTGTGTCCTGTCAGGTGACCCACTGTAGTCTGTTCCTCGAATTATCCAAGCACAGGGCCTCTATCCATGGCCGTGGTTTTCTGGAGGAGCGGTGTGGCTGGACTGCGGCTCTCCTCTCCTAGGCTCCCTGCCTGCCCACGCATGTTGTATAACACATTTACACACTTGTTTGCACACATTCTCAGCACCTGTGCATGCATGCTCACACCCATACAGGCTTGCACATGGTGCCCTCACGTGTGTGCACAGTCTTCGGAAGCCTCCCTGCTGTGTCCCTTCATGGGTTGCAGTCACACAGGGACTGAGCCATGAACACCCCTCCTGGGTGCCGCTCTGTGGCTCTGCCCCCTTACCTGGCTGAGGGGTCTCCCTGTGCTCCTGCCTGCTGCCATCTCCTACCTCCTTTCCAGGGAGTCATCACTGGCTCTGGCCCACATCCATCTGCCCATCAGCTTGGCTGGGTGCACAGGGGCCATCCACCTGAGGCTGGGTAGAGATAGGCCCTAGGCAGGTGCAGTTCCCAGATGGACACAGCAGGGGGCACTGCTGGGCCTCGGCTGATAGCAAAGCAGCAAGGATGGGTAGGAGGCCGGGAGCCCCCGCACCCCAGTGTGAGGAGGACACTGTCACCCCACCACAGCTCCTTCCTGCTCCCTGTCCTCGCCACACCCACTACACACCCCACGCTGCACTCTGCACACCACACAGCACTGCACTCCCTGTAATCCGCTCCTCACATCCCACACTGCACTGTGCACTCCACACCGCCACACTCCACACCTCCCATACACACTGCCATCCCATGCTGCACTGTGCACACCTCTGTCCCTACAGATACAAATCACACCTCATCCCTACACATAAACATCACAGTACACAGTACACTATGTGTGCACACACCACACAACCCATCCCACACTATACAGTTAACCACCACACATATACATTCATGTAGTTTACACCACACACACCCTTACCCACCACAAACAACCCTGCTCATCACACACCATGTACAATATGCCACATACCACACATATTCACCCCAGTAAATACCACACATGCACACACCACCCACCACACGCTACAGTGCATACCACACACACCTTATTAATCACCACACTTGCATGCACATGGGCACACAACCCACTACACACCACTGTGCCCCTATCCAACACTCCACCCCAACGCATTCACCTTAAAAGGCCTTTAGGGCTCCCTACCCAGTCCCCAGAGGGGCTCTGCTCGGCACAGTGCACATGTTGAGAGCGTGTAATATTTAGAGAGAGGAGGCATCAATTTTTAACAGTTTTCAGCTCCAAATGAAGATGTACCCTTGACAGGCACGCAGCAGGGTGTGGCTGGACAGTCAGGCGCGTTGCTCTTGTGGCAGAACTGCGCCCACAACAATCACGATGTTGACAGTGTTGGCTGATCCTTGCTGAGCCAAGGCCCTCTGTCCCTATCACACTCTGTAGACAGCAGTCCTCTCTGTGGATCCTGACTGGGACAGGGACTCCGTGACCCTTTTCCAAGTGCATTCACACACGAGCTCCTCCAAGGCCTGGTCACACCACACCACACTGCCCCAAACCCACACAGGCAGCCCCCTGTCTCCTGGGCTCCAGGCTCCCATCTGTCCCCATGAAGCACCCATTTGGGACCCTTCCCTTCCTGGCCTGCCCCCAAACATCCTGATGCCCACCCACGGGAAGACTCTGTCTCTGCCCAGAACTGTCTGCCTGCCTGCCTGCCTGTGGTTTGGGGAGATGCTTGCTAGGGAGCAGAGGGCTCGGGGTAGGGGTCAGGGTCCTGGGAACTGCAGCAGGTGGGGGACAGCCAGGGTCTATAAGTTGCAGCAGAGGAAGGAGGAGGAGCCATGCTGTAGGGTGAGCTCTCAGGAAGACCCACTCCTCTTCCCATGCATGATGGCTCCTCCACCCCTGGTCAAGCTGGGGTGCCGAAGGCCTGAGCCTAGCTGGCTGTCCCTGCACTGCTGCCCCCTGCAGGATGAGCGTGGGGAGCAGGGTTGGCAGGCAGGCCTGTGGAATGAATCACTTCTGCTGGAGACTGAAGCGAGATGCTGGGAAGAACTTTGCATTCTCAGGAAACTGGCTGGGCAGCTCCCTGGGGCTGGACTAAGACAAGGCTCTGCGGCTCTGTGTGAGAGCTGACCCCGGAAGCCGCATTCGGCTGTGGTACACAGGGAACTCGAAGGAATGAGTAATTTCATTTTAAAATGAGCTAGAAAATTAATTCATTAAAACTTGATCCTCTGTCTCCCAGGACACATGCTGGACTGGAGCTTTGGTGCAAGAAAGCAAGCCGTGCATTTGTCCTTATGTATTGATCGTGTTTAGCCTGCTGGCTTCAACCACAGGGGCATCGTGCTAGTTAACCTATTTCCATCTCATGAGTGGCTCTTGTGCACACAAGGCCTGGAAGATTGGTCAGCGGGGCCCAGGCAGCTCTCCATTATCTGCCTCCATCGAGGTTAGGGCTGAGTGCAATAATCCACAGAAACACATGGTCCCCAAATCATACTGAATTGGTTTGGGGTGAGTGGCAGTTGCAGGAGTATGCATGTGCATATGTGTGTGCTTGTGCATGTATGTGTGCATATGTGTGTGTACAGACATGTATGTGTGTGTGCACATGTATACTTTTTATGAGGTTGGGGCTCTAATTCATGGTCTTTGATGTGGGTTCAGGATCCTGTCCTGGAGGGAGTCACATCTCCAGGACACAGGGAGTCACTTGCAAGGGCAGAGAGCAGGGTCCAGGCCTCCTGACCTATAGAGCAGAGGGAGACCCATGAAGGTGCAGGTGGCCTCCTGGTCTGGAAGGCTGGGCTGCACCTGGATGAACTATGCAAGGGCCTCCTTGGCAAGGCTGAGTCCATGAAGCTGCTCCTAAGTGCTGGGGGCCCAGCAGAGATTTGTGTGATTCACAGTTCAAAAGATACAGGCTGGGTGTGGTGGTGCCTGCCTGTAATCCCAGTGCTCAGGAGGCAGAGGCAGGAGGATTGCTGTGAGTTTGAAGCCATCCTGGGCTACACAGTGAGACCCTGTCTTAACAAAGAAATGTTCAGAATATACAGTAGGATCCACCTGCCGGCTGCTGTGTTTCCTGCACCCCTCCCCAGAGGAAGTGACAGCTACTGCCCTCAGCTGTGCCTCTTTCCAGAGTGAGTCCGTGGATACCTAAGCGTGCACATGCTTGTGCCCCTGCGCTGCACACAGGTACAGTGCTTACTCCTGTGCCCTGATAGTCCCCCTTGAGATCACCCTGTATCTGCATACAGAAAGCGTCACCTGTCAGTACCTGTGCCTTCCAGGGAGCTCTCACCACACGGTGCAGCAAAGCAGAACATCCTGCACTAGACATGGGCTGCACGCCTGTGATGCCATCATGCTAGGAGGCTGAGGCAGGAAGATCTCCTCTTCTAGTGGGGCAACTTAGCATTAAAAAAAAGAAAAAAGGATGTAGCTCAGTGAAGGCCTGGGTTCAATTCCAAGTACTGTAAAAAGAAAAAAAAAATCATCTTAGAGCCTCTGGACTGTATGAACGTGTGTGCGGTTATTCCGCCCCCTTCCACCCTCAGCCCTGCTGGTCTTCCCTTCCACTCCACAGCTCATTGTCAGTCAAGTCCCTGTGTAGTCCAGATCCAAGGATCACAGCTGAGTGCTGAGTGTTGGAGCTCAGGAGAGATGGATTCCCCAGACAGCTGTTTCTGCTTTTGCTGAAGGCTGGTAATGGGGAGGGGGGCTCAGCTGCCCATCCTAAGTTCTCAAGGCTCTCTCCTGCCCCTCCTCAGTGCCCACTTACAGCCCCACTCCCTGGCCTGGCAGCCCTCCTCTTGTTTCATCCTATATGTCAGGGCCTTCAGCAGTCACTTGCCTGGTTGGGGAAATTTGCCTTCTCCTACGATCATGCCAATCCCAGCATCCTCCTCCCAGGTGGGTCAGTAGTGATGTCCTTGTGTTTGCAAAACGGAGCTGTGATTATTACACCTGCTACTGCCTGACGTTTTGTGTTAGCCAGCTTTGTGTCACTGAAACAAAAGTTTTCAAAGGAGGCCAGGTTTATTTCCGCTTACAGTTTCTGTCCCTAGTGCACTGGCTCCATGCTTTTGGGTCTGTTGTGAGGCAGCAGTGCAGTGGAACAGCTTGGTGTGGGGAGGCAGCTCACCTCATGTGGTCAGAAACAGAAGGGGCAAGATGGTTGGAGAGGAAGAGGAACAGGCCGGGGACCCGAGGTCATGGCCCCCTGATCCACTCCCTTCAGGTAGACCTTACCTCCCACTCTGAAAAAAATAATGCCATCACATTCTGACAGCATCAGCAGCGTCCTCTGAACTCCAGGGCTTCTCCAGGCACCCCTGTGGTGGCCACCAGACAAAGTCCTGGAAGCCATGGTTGCTACTGCAGCCTGCGTGTCCAGCCTCTGTCCCACCAGCCCCCACAGCCCCCCCACCCCCGACTCCTTGGGCCAACCTCCTCACAATCTGACCCTGTAGGCCAAGCAGCTCCCGAGCAGCTCCTGGCCCAGCTCCCTCTGGGACAGCAGCAGCTTCTCAGCCTAATCCTCCATTTCATGCTTTCCTGCTCCACTGACTCTGACCAGACGCAGGAGTTTGCTCCATCCAGGGAGCGCCTGGAGCCCAGATCCATTTATCACCCTCCACTCTTCCAGCTACCATAGCTGCCTTCCCTGGTGCAGCTTCGAGCCCTGAGCCTTGAGGGAGGTCAAGGGAGTGATAAATCCTGGAGGAATTGGCTTTTCCTCATGCTGTTCCCCCCACCTTCTTCTTCTGCTCCTCTTCCCTCCCGCCCCCCTCCCCCCCCCCCAGTTTCTAGCTTAGCTGCTGCTGCTCTACATCCTGCTGTGGGTCCTGCAGGTGGAGAGGGAGTGCTGGGCGAGGCCTAGAGACCCGATTCTGTTTCCACACTACCCTGAATGCTTTTATGACCTTACACAAATGGCTTCACCTGTCCAGGCCTCCTTTTCTCACAAAAGGTTTTTTTTTTTGGTACTGGGAATCGAACTCAGGGTCTTGTGCTTGCCAGGCAGGTGCTGTGCTACTGAGCTATCAGCCTGACAACCCTCACAGAAGTCTTGAATCTTTTTTTTTTTTTTTTCTTGGTTGGAAGAGGGATAAAAAGTACCTAACTCATATATTCGTTCAAAATGAGATGAAATATTTATTTGTTGTGTTTGGTTTTTTTTTGTGTGTGTGTGTTTTAGGGAAGGGTCTACAGGGTGTTCAGGGTCTCGCTACTAGATCAGACTTGTAGTGATCCACCTGTTTACAGCCTCCCAAGAGCTGGGATTACAGGCATGCACCACCAAGCCCAGTTTCAATTGCTGCCTCAGTGCGCCCCAGGGGCAGGGTCAGCACAGCTGGTGTGTGTGGGGGGAATCGAACCCCCAGCCCCTGCACCTGCTTGCAGGTGCTTTAATCTGCTGAGCTATTTGGCCAGCCCATGTGTTTCTAAATAAATGCTTGAGTGTTGTAGGTGTGGTAACATCACAGACACACACTGGGCAACGCCTGAGCTAGAGAGCTAGGGCGTGACAGATAAAGGTCTCATCTGGCTCTGATCTTTGCTTATTGAGCACATACTGTGTGCCGGCCAAAGATCCCTGTATTTATGAATCTTAAATTCTAGTAATGAGAGGTGGGGCACAGAGAATTGAGAAAATATCGTATCAGCTGGAGAAAAGTGCTGAAGAGAAAAAGGGGGTGGAGTCATGGGGGCTAGGTGGGAGTGGGCTGCGGTGTGGGGTGGTCACCACCCTGGCCTGCTTCCGCATGTCTGAGTGCCTGGTGCGCTGGAGGGTCTGCCTGAGGAGGGTGGGAAGGAAAGAGAGCGGGTGGCTCTGCTCAGGGGGCCTGATGGCTGTCTGTGAAAGCTGCTGCAGAGTCTTGGGTTTCATGGAGAGCAGGCCTGAGGGCAGAGGCCGGAGAAGGCCTGCCTGTTCAGGCTGGGGCTGGAGCCCCACCTTGTGGGAGGGAGGCCAGAGAGCCGCCCTGCAGTGAAAGGGCTCTTTTCTTCTCTGGCTCTGACAGCCAGCTGTGGCAGAGCTCGCTGACAAGGGTGCAGGGTCCCCCAGAGGCAGTGTCTTTGAGGGCCTCTGTGTCTCTTGCTATGGGACTGTGGTTTCTGGGGAAAATGGAAATGAGCCCAGGAACCTGCTGCAGTAGCGCATGCCTGTAATCCCAGCACTGGGAGTCTGAAGCAGGAGGATCACCAGTTCCAGAACAGCCTGGGCAATTTAGTGAGAACCTGTCTGAGAATGAAAAAATTGAAAGGGAGTCAAGGATAGCTTTGGACAGAGAAGCAGGAGGTCTCTGTGCTCAGGTAGATGTGGCCGTGGGGGTGGAGGGTGTTGGCCTCCCCCTGCAGCTTCTCCCTCCATCTCAGCCTCATCTCAGGCTCTGGGCATCATTGCTGCATGTGATAGCTGATAGGTCTGAGGCCCTGTGCTCAGTGGCACATCCTTATAACCAAACACTTTGGGAGGCTGTGGCAGAAGGCTCCCAAGTTTAAGCCCCGCCTTCACAGTCTGGTGGCTTAGCAAAACCCTGTCTTAATATATCTAAAAAAAAAATCTGATGGCAAGGTAAAAGAAATGATCTAATGTTGCCTGGTGCCCAGGGACACATCTGACTCTCCCAGGCCAGTCCTCTGCAGAGGGCCGGGAATCTCAGAGCTGTAATGGCACTCCCCCCAACCATGACAGCTTGGGGGTCCTGTTACCCACAGCCCACCACCTCCCCGCCAGCCTTGGGTGGGCACCCCTGGGCCCAGCCTGATGACTGTTGGAGCAGCTGAGTCCTAGCAGCTGTGGAAGAGCCTGGGACTTGGAGTCAGCCTCAGACACAGCACTGACCCTGGGGATGCTGCTGCCCCCAGGTGTCAGTGTTGTCTGAGTGGCATGATGTGACCCAGTGCCCTGTGAACTGGGCCTGATCAATCACTTAGTCATTCGTGCACCACATATTCATTGGCTCCTGTTGTGTGTCACACGGGTGACTGTCTGCTGGTACAGGGTCACCGCAGTCTCTGAAAAATTGATACACATCAAGGCCTATGGCATCCCGGCTGTGCCAGGATGGCCACAGGGAGGTCACAGGGGCACAGAAGGACACTCATGACCAAGTCCAGCAGACACAGGGCTGAGAGAATCCGTGTTCTGGGTTTGTAGTAGGAGCTGAGTGGCCAAGAGCAGAGGAGACAGGATATGTGTTTGGGAGCTGGTGGGCCTGACAGAGCTCTGTCCCCATGTGATAAGAACCCCAGGCGGGCCGGGATGGCAGAATCAGCATGGTACCAGTGGGAGGCGAGGCTGAGCATGGAGAGAGCTGCAAGGGGAGGCTCCGGACCCAGGAGAGGGAAGGCGGCGTGCAGGGATGGGCCAACACTTTTGGCCTGCGTACCTGGTGCCATTGCTGGATGGACACTGAGCAGATCAGCCTGAGCCTACTCTGTCCCTAGGCTGTCGTCCTGCACCACCAAGAGCCACCCTCAAGCATCCCTTGCTGTCCCTGCCATCCAGGCAGCTGGATCCTTGTGGGGTTTATTGGAGAGGGATTTAAAAGGTGTTCTGGCTCTGGGCACTGGAAAGCCCCCAGTCAGCTACCCTCCATTCCTGGTAGGTCAGTCCCCTCTGCGGGAGTCCCCAGGACCCCGTGATTTTGTCTTTTCTAAAAGCTTGGGGAGGACAAGGTGTTCAGCCTTGTTGGATGCCCATCTCTGGCCACCTCAGCTTCTTGTCTCTTTCCTACCAGCCAGAGGGACATTTTCACAGCAGAAATCCACACGTGCTGTGTCACGCTGTCCACTAAGCCACCCAGCACTTCCGCACCTCTTCGGGAGGGAAGATCCTTAGATGTGGTCCCTCCTTCTGGCCCTGACCTGGCACTGCCCGCCCGCTGCCTCCTGATCCGCGTCTGCCCCTCCTGCCCGGCCTGCCTGCTGTCAGCTGTGCTGAGTCCACTCTTCCTCCTCTGGGCCTTTGCACTGGTCCCTCTGCCTCTGTCCCTGGATGCTTCTCACTTTCCCTTCAGGCTGTAGTTGAATCATTGCTTTTCCAGGACGCTTCTGTTCTCCCAAGTTAGGGTTAGGTCCGATGTGCCCAGTAGAAACCTTCCCACCACTGGGTATCTCTCCCTTGGGGCATCTCTCACTATGACAACCTTATGTTCATTTATGTGAATTTAATATTTATTTCATGTAAGTTCCATGAGAGAAGTATGAGATGAGCTGTCTCTCACACATGTTGTGTCATTGTGTCTTCTCCTGCCTCTGACCTTAGACCAGGGCCACATCATTTCCTACCTGCCTCTGACTTCCTTGTCTCTAAGTCAGGTGATTCCTCCGCTCAGAACCTCAGTGGTCCTTGCCGGGCCCATTCCTTGGACTTCAGGACCTGGGACACAGCTCCCCGCTTCATATCTTGGTCTGAGGCTGATGAAAGGCTGGACACTGGGACATCTTCCTGACTGGCTCTTTATCCCAGTATCTCTGTTTGTTATGCGACTGTTTGCTGATCCTGGACAGCTCTTTGAGAGAAGATCCACACTCCCAAGTATCTTGAAAGGGGCTTGAAGAACACTTTTCAGATTCAGATCCACCCCACATTTACTAGATGCCATTTGTGTACTGAGCATGCTCAAATGTATTAAATTTTCAGGGGCCAGGGAGATGGCTCAGTAGAAAAAGCGCTTCCCTGGCAAGCACAAGGGCCTGAGTTCAATCCCTAGTTCTGCAATAAATAAATAAATAAATAAATAAATAAATAAATAATTTTCAACAGCTCTGAAAAATAGCTAGTATGTGTATTCAGCAATTTTATTCAAGGAAATGTAGTTGGGAAGAGGGTCTGTTTGGAGTTACATAAGGCATGGCAGTATCCCAGGGACTCTTCTATCTCTTCCCCTGCCAGAGGTGCTCAGGGTCTCTGGATGGGTGATTGGCTTGAGTTTGGTGGGAAGCGGGGTGCAGGAAGGAACAGCACTACCATGGTCCTGGTGGTCCAATCTGAGGTTGAGATGTAGAAGCCAGAACAAATGGCCATGTGGGTTCAGTCTGAGCTAACATTATACTTCAGAGGGAAGGACTGAACAGTCTCCTTGTAAGGTGCAGAACGAGGCAAGTTTTCCCACTCTTATCATTTCAGTTGGGCCTATGTTCTAGGCAGCAGCACAGTTAAGGAAGAAAAAGAAAGGCAAAGGTATTTGGATAAAGGAAGGGGTAAAATCCTGTCCATGGCATGCTTCTGTATACATAAAACCCAAAGGAATACACACAGATGCACAGTTATTAGCACTAATAAGTGAGTGATGTGACACTGTACACTGAATGCTAGTAATGAACAAAAGGAAGTGGTAGAGAACAGGTCCTGGCTGGGGTGTGGCTCAGGGTAGAGGGCTTGCTTGACATGCTTGAGGCCCTGGATTCCATTGCCAGCACTGTACAAGGAAGAAGAGGACAGTGAGGATAGAAAGAAAGAGAACAATTCCACTTAGCATTCAAACAAAAGACCTATAAATAAATATAATGAGAGGTGTAAGATTTGTATATTGAGAACTACATAACAATGTTGAAAGAAATTGAAGATCTAAACACATGGGGAAAATATTATAAAACTGTATTATTTTTTGTATTTTAAAAAAATACAAAAGGGTCTACAGGGTCTCACTACAAAGATCGGACTCCTAGTGATCTGCCTGTGTTCAGCCTCCCAAAGAGCTGGGATTACAGGCGGTGCCACCATGCCTGTCTCAATAACCAGCTCAGTGTGCCCCCTGGGGTGGGGTCGAACCCTGGCTGTTACTGTTGCCTAAGCAGGCACTTTAATCCCCCGAGCTATTTGGCCAGCCCATAAAACAACATTAAGACAAGAGTAATGCCTACATTGATCTACAGGTTGAGCACAATCTCTTTAAAACTTCTAGATGTTTTTCTTACATAAGCAAGCTGATTCTAAAGTTCCTATAGAATGCAAAGGTAGTCAAAACAGTAAAGTAGAAAGATTTACTCAGCCTGATTTTAAAACTTACTACAAAGCTTTGTTCATTAAGATGTGTGGTAAATAAATAAATAAATAAATAAATAAATAAATAAAATAATTAAAAAAAAAAAGATGTGTGGTGCTGGGTGGGGAGATAGTTTGGCAGTCTAAGCACCTGCCCAGCAAGCACAAGGACCTGTGTTCAATTCCTGGTACCACATGCCATGCTGGCCCTGTGCCATACTGGTCACCAAAACCAGGTGGGTGGCACATGCCTGTAATCCCAGCACTGGGGAGGCTGAGACAGGAGGATCACTATGAGTCCAAACTGTGTAGTGAGACCCTGTACCAAATAAATAAATGAAAGATTTAAAAAAAATAAAATAAAAAAGGGCTGAGTGTTAGGCCCGAGGCCCAGAACTAAAGTTCTATGTTGATGGTCCACTCATATTTGTTATGAGTATTAAGATAATTCGGTAAGGGAAAGAATATTCTTTTCAATAAATGCTACTGTGCCAGATGTATACCCACATAATGAATCTGAGCCCCTTATGCCATACACAATGAATTGTAGACCTTATGGTAAGATTTAAAACTATAAAGATTCTATTTTAAGGACCGGCCAGATAGCTCAGTAGACTAAATTGCTTGATTAGGCAAAGCACAGGGACCGGGATTCGATCCCTGGCACCACAAGCTGGGCCAGCACTGCCCCTGGGGCACGCTGAGACCTGATTGAGACTGGGTGTGGTGGTGCACGCCTATAATCCCAGCGCTTGGGAGGCTGAAAACAGGAGGATCACTATGAGTCTGATCTGTATAGTGAGATCCCGTGGGCCCTGTACTAAATACATTACAAAAAAAAAAGGATTTTATTTTAAAATATATTTTGGTGACCTTGGGTTATGTGATTATCTCTTAGATACAATGCTAAAGATATAAGCAACAAAAGAAACTGGGCATCATCAAAGTGTAAAGCTTTTGCTTTTACAAAGGTTGCCATTCAAAGACATGGAAGGACAACTCACACTGCTCTCACACTACAGGAACTCTTGGTCACGTCTGTACCCGACAGCCCGCGCTCCCCGTGTGGCATGTGGCTGGCCCCTGCCACAGCCTGGACCGTGGATGAGAGTCCATCAAATGGAAACCTCGCACTCCCCTCTCCACCTCCACCATCTGACAAGGAACTATTTACAAAATATGTAAAGGAATCTTACGACTCAATAATCAAAAGACAAATATTTAATGATAAAGTTGGCAAAGGAATTGAATGGACATTTCTCCAGAGTAAATAATCAAATAGTACATAAAAAGGTGCTCGGTGTCATTGATCATCAGAGAAATACAAACCAGACCTGCAGGGAGACACCACCTCGCTCCTTACCAGCAAGTCTATAAACTGAAAGGCACATATGAACAAATATTATCAGGATATAGGCAATTTTCCAAGCCTCACGCATTGCTGATGGGAATAGAAATTCATGCAGCCACCTTGGGAAAATAGTTTGCGGGGGGAGTCACTAAAATATCAAAGGTCGTTACCATGTAAGCCAACATTCTCGTGCCTAAATCTTTATCCAAAAAGCCCAAAAATATATCAACACTAAAACTTATAACTGGCCACTCCTAGCAGTATTAATCATGATAGTCCCCAAAAGAAAATAACCCAACTGTCCATAAATTGATGCACAGGTAAATAAAAATGTGTTATATTTATACAATGGAATATTATTTGATAATAAAAAAGGAATAAAAATCAATATATGCTATAACATGAATGAATCTGAAAAGATATTAAATGAAAGAAAGACTGGCATAGTTTGTGAATCAGTTCCTATGAAACGTTTTGCATAGGCAAATCTATAGAGACAGAAAGTAGATCAGCAGTTGCTGGGGTTGGGGGGAGGGTGGGCTGGAGAGTAACTGCTAATTAGTGTAGCATTTCCTTTTAGAAATGATCTACAATTAGATTGTGGTAATAGTTGAACAACTGTAGTATACCAAACCCACTGAACTGTTCCCTTAGGTAAGTGAATTACACGGGTGATATGGTTGGTGAATTGCACGTCAATAAAGCTGTTAGGGCCAGGGGTCCTGGATCGTGTGGGGGTGAGGGGATGCGAGAAGGATCTTGCTTGGATGAAGTGACTGACTATGGGCTGCTAAGAACCAGAGGGGTCTGGCAGCCCCAGAGCTGATCCAGGGGCCTTTGCACTTTATTTAAAGACAAGTTGGGCTCCAGGCTGTGTAACGAGGCTCAGAGGAAGAGCTTGGTGCGTGCTCAGAGGTGAGTGCTGCAGTCTCCCTGGACTGAGGGCTCAGCTGGCTTCTTAGAGGATCTCCTGAAACTTCTTCCAAAGGACACGGTGCAGTGGAGAACTAAATCGTTCTTCATGTGCACAGAGAAAATATCCATGTTTCCCCTTTATAGTTCTTTTTTAAAAATTTGATACAGAGCCTCACTACATAATTCAGACTCATAGTGATCCTCCTGTCTCAGCCTCCCCAGCTCTGGGATTACAGGCATGCACAACCACGCATGGCTCGGGGGTGGCATAGCATGCAGTACTTGGGATCAAACTCCAGACCTTGCACTTGCCAGGCAGGAGCTTATGCAGCCGAGCTATCTCCCAGCCCTCCCTTTTACAATTCTTATGCTATATGCATCCTGCTCAGTACTAATTTAATTCTTTAAAAAACTTTTATTTTCTGGTACTGAGAATTGAACCCAGAGCCTTTGCACTCAGCCGTATCCTTAGCTCTTTCTGTAAAACTCTGAGACAGGGTCTCTCATGAAGTTGCCCAGGCTGGGGTCAAACTTGTGATCTTCCTGCCTCAGCCTCCCATGAAGTATTTGTCATTAAGTAAAACTGATGCCTCAGAGAGCTGTGCTGTGTCTTTTCATGACCCAGTGTGCTTCTGTGTGTCCACTGCTAGGTCCCCAGAGCACTGCACCCAGCACATACCATGTGCATCTTCCCGTGTGCCTCATGGAGGGAGGCTGATAAACACAGAGCCTGCCCTCATGGGACTTTAGCTAGAGGACTGGTCCTATTTTGAGAAGCAGAACTAGTGTGGGGGACAGCATGAGGCTGGGGCTAGGGCCAAGTGGGGAAGCCCCTAAGAACATAGCCTTAAATCAAAACCAAAAATTGTACTTACTGCAGTGACGTGTGTGTGTGTGTGTGTGTGTGCAGGGGGTGGTGGCACTGGGCAAGTGCTCTACACTGAGCTACATTCCTAGCTGTGTGGTAATATTTTTGCTAGCAAAAAGTTGGAAAGCATTAAAATGTCTAATATTTAATTGTGGAATAAACAAATTATAATAATACTATTTATGGGGTGTTATTTAGCTTTTTAAGAATAAAGTTTAAGTCAGGGATATAGCTCAGTGGCACAAGTGCCTGCCTGGCAAGCGCAAGGACCTGAGTTCTATTCCTGGTACCAAAAAAAAAAAAAAAAAGAAGATAAAAGAAAAAAGACAGACAGATGGATGACAGACAGACAGATAAACAAGAAGAAAATTTAAGCTAGGTGTGGTGGCGCATACCTGTAATCCTAGCACTCAGGTGGTTGAGGTAAGAGGATCACCACAAGTTCAAGGCCAGCCTGGGAGACAGTGAGACCCTGTCTCACAATGATACACAATATATTAATTATTGTAATTCTTTTGCTAACCTGTTTTGAAACTTTTTTTTCTATTTCAAATTTTAAAAATCATAAAGGAGGGCCCGCCAGATAACTCAGCAGACTAAAGTGCCTGCTTAGGCAGAGTGCAGTGGCCGGGGTTCAATCCCTGGCATGCCATGCCGACCCTGCCCCTGGGACGCTCTGAGATGGTGATTGAGACTGGGTGTGGTGGTGCGCACCTGTAATCCCAGTGCTTGGGAGGCTGAACACAGGTGGATCACTAGGAGTCCAATCTACATAGTAAGACCCTGTAGACCCTGTCCTAAATATATTTAAAAAATTATAAAGGAAAAAGACTTAGGATAAAAATTTGGGTTAAAAGTCAGAATACCACACTACATATAGTATGATCTCAATATATGTAGCAAATCATAGAAAAAATAGGTATAGAGTGTAGTAAGTGTTAACCTTAGTTTTCAGGATGGTAGAATGATGGGGCTTGAGAGCTTTTTCTTGTAGGCCCTCAGCCTTTGTATCTTCCACACCAATGTTTCTGCAGTGATTTTTTTTTTTTTTTTTTTTTTTTTTGTGGTACTTGGGATTGAACTCAGGACCCTGAGCTTGCCAGGCAAGCGCTTATTCTACTGAGCTATCTCCCTGGCCCCTCTGCATCTCCCCTTGAATTACATTTTTTTTTTTGAGATAGTCTTGCTATATAATTCATAGTGACCTTGAGCACTGTGTAGCCCAGGCTGGCCTCCAATTCACAGTGATCCTCTTGCCTCAGCCTCCCAAGTGCTGGGATTCCAAGTGTGCACCACCACACCCAGTTTGAATTACTTTTATCCTTAATGAACGCCACTTCCTTGAAGGAGGAAGGTGACCTGACAGCAGCCATAGGGAGGGTGTAGGGCTTCAGGTGTGATCTGGGCACCATTTTCAGAAAGCCCCAGTGCCAGTGCTGGGAAGGAGCCCAGGAGAGAGGCGGAGGATTGGGGCTGAGATACTGACAGTGGGACTGTCTCAAGAAACCAAGATGGTCAGGATGATGTTATGGAAACCAGGGAGGACAGAGGCCAAAGTGGGGAAATCTCAGAGAAAACCTGGCTCCCTCCTATGGGTGCTGTGAGGTTAGATTTATGTGAATACAGAAAATGCAGGGGGCCTGCCCCTTAGCTCAGTTCTTTAAGTGGCTGCTTCAACAAAGCAGTCAGGCTCAGGTTGCTGTGGTTTGATCCCCACAACTAAAGTTAGCCAAACCTGCCCTGAAGGCATTCGGAGCAAAAAAAATCCTTGGGCTGGGGAGATGGCTCAGTGCAATAAGCGCTTCCCTGGCAAGCACAAGGGACTGAGTTCAATCCCCAGTTCAGAAAAAAAAAAAATGCATTGGGTCTGTAGGCTTTGGAGGCAGGCAGACTTGTTCAAATCAGTTCCTCGTCATCCAGCTGAATGGCCTTGAGAGAGCCAGCCAGCCCGTCCGAACCTGTTTTCCTCTGTTCATTGTGGGCACTATCATATAATATTTGGTTGTTTGGATTAGATGAGCTCATACATAAGAAATACTTCTTACAGCCTTTGAGTAGATATGCGCTCACATACTGATGACTGTTACTGTTTTCCACAGTTGCTGGTCTGAAGCAAAATACCCCTGAACCATGAGGGAGTGTTATCATGTGTAGCTTTGATAACAGTTTTTCCTTGTCCTTTGGGTAGCAGGTTTTATATTTGGGCCTCTGTAATATTCACCCTACCCTCTTCCCTGCTTCTCCTCAGCCATCCCCACAGCCACCATGAGGAACATCTTTAAGAGGAACCAGGAGCCCATTGTGGCTCCTGCCACCACCACGGCCACCATGCCGATCGGCCCTGCAGAAAGCTCCAACTCCACGGAGAGTGGTGGTGCAGGGGAGAGTCAGGAGGACATGTTTGCCAAGCTGAAGGAGAAGTTCTTCAATGAGATCAACAAGATCCCCTGTGAGTGGCCTGGCTGCTGCTGGGCAGGGCGGTAGGGGGCACAACTGGGCTGGGCTCTCCTCTAAAGCTTGGACCTCAGCCTGTATTCTTAGGGGGAAACTCCTTGAGGAATAGGGGGAAATGTGGCCTGGAACCAGTGAGGGGGTTGGTAGGGGTTATGTGCACAAAACTCCAACGGGGAAAAATTTCTTACAACTTAAATAAATGCCCCAAGACATGATGAAATAGAAATCATTATTCACCCTTTCAGATACATTTTGAAAGGAGTTGTGGTTTTTTTTTTTTTTTTTTTTTTTTTTTTTTTTGTTCTTTTTGTTTTTTTAATATGACGAATAAAGGTTTCTGCCACATTCTGAATTGCTGGCAAAGGCCGCCGCTCAATAGCAGACGCCAGAGGTGCAACTTTGAGGGTGGGGAGCTGCTGCTTCAGGACCACGGAGAGCACCCAGCCCACCGCCCACACACCTGAGCTCCGCCCAGTCCCTCTTGCTTATGGGGTGATAAACCTCCGGAAGCCTTTCTGTCTCTGAGGCAGCCCTTTCGTAACTGGGCACCAGGGTGAGCGCCAAGGGGCTGCTGTGACCCACAGGTGTGGTAAGGACCGACTAGCCTCTGTAGAATGGCCCATCCTCCAATTTTAAACTAAACTCTGGTTTCCACCTAAAAACCTGCCCGCTGTCCTTCCGCAGTACTGAGGGCAGAAGAGAAGGTAAGAGCAGGGCAGTAGTGAAAAGACATCTAAGGTATTTGCAGCCAACATGCGACCACTCATGAATACGAGGGTAAAGCACTTTGGAGCATGGGCATTGTGGGCAGTCCTAGTCCTGACCTATTTCGGCCAGCATGCAGGACTCAGGCTGGGGGCGTGGTGTGCTGACTCGGGGCCCTTCTCCATGCGGGCAGTGCCTCCGTGGGCTCTGATTGCCATTGCCGTGGTTGCTGGCCTGCTGCTTCTCACCTGCTGCTTCTGCATCTGCAAGAAATGCTGCTGCAAGAAGAAGAAGAACAAGAAGGAGAAGGGGAAGGGTATGAAGAATGCCATGAACATGAAGGACATGAAGGGTGGTCAGGTAGGAGTGTGTGGTGTAGGGGTGTGGGGAGGAGAGACCCAGTCCCACTCTCCTGAGGCTGAAACCAAAGGTTTTCTGGGCTCCTGCAGCCAAACTGGTTCCTCCTCCAACCTCCACAGGGCTCTGTTGGCTGCCCCAGCATCATCTGCTCGACAGCTGGTGGGAAGGGGAACTTAAGCACATGTCAGCATGACCTCATTCTTGAATGCAAGGGAGGGCATATATGTGCTGAGACCATGGAACCCACTGGAACAAAATGCCAGAGAGACAGCCTGCTGCCACCAGCAGGAAGCCACCACTGGGGGACCCTGTGCTTTCCTGCCAGATGAGGCTGGGGAACAACAGAAGCCACCTTGGTGGCATCTGGCATGGCTGGGTGGGGAGCTAGGCAAGGCAGGAGAAAGGTTCAGTGCCACCAAGACAAGGCCATGTAGAATCCATCACCACCCATGGGAACTTAGTTTATTCTAGTCTTAAGGACAGGTGTCTTTGGTGTTGGTCAGACTAGAAAAATCCTTTTCTTTTTCCTTTTTCGGCAATGCTGAGGATTGAACTCAGGGCCTTGCATGTGTTAGGCAAGCACTCCACCTCTGAGTCACATCCCCAGTGCTCAAGAAGTCCCTTATTATATGAAAACCTTATTTTAAGTTCACAGAAGCCCTTCATATCCCCATGTCTGTTTTGAGAAGAACTTGAAGAAATCTCAAAGACTCAGTATGGAGGATGGAAGGGGCTGGTCTCAAGTTGGCCAGGGTCTCGTCGCTGTTGAGTGCTTTTGTGGCATGTGCACACATAGGCATGCACATGCATGTGTGTGCACCTGGCCCCAAAAGGAGCCTACAGCTTATGCATGTGTGTGTGAGGGTCCAAGAGTGAGCTGTGTGGATCTGGCCCAGCCCAGTTTCCCCACATGGCTCTGAATTCAGGGACTGGCATGAGCTATGGATTTTTTATGTCTCCTTCTTCTCTTTCTGCCTCCGTGGACAAATCTTGCTGCTGTCTGCCTGGACTGTGCTGCTGGTATGTCTTGCCCAGGATGGGTGAGGTCTGACTTGGGACTGGTTTGGGGTGGCATCTCATGTGGGAAGTGAATCTTCTGCCTCACAACTCTGTATGGCTTGTGGCTGAGCATCAGGCCCCCTAGGGTGGTGCTCCATGGGGAGGAGGGACCCACCAGATCTGGAGCCTGCTTCCATAGGCAGGGCTGGTGGGCTACATGGGGTCCTGATGGGCTGAGGGGCAGCAGTTGCCCCTGGTTGTGCCATGTGCCATCCCTCACCCCCACCTGGCTCTGAGTGAGGGGCAGGCATGACAGGGAAGGCCTCCTGCTGCCCTGGTGCTGAGGCTGGCTACTGTTGTTCTCTCCATTGACCTTGCTCCCCCCTCCCCACAAGCTCTTTCAGGATGACGATGATGCGGAGACAGGCCTGACTGAGGGGGAAGGGGAAGGGGAAGAGGAGAAAGAGCCGGAGAACCTGGGCAAGCTGCAGTTCTCCCTGGACTATGATTTCCAGGCTAACCAGGTATGGAGAGCTGGGCTGGGGGACCACGGAAGTGGGGACCTGGGGCTGGATGTGGGGGGTAGAAACAATGCCCCTGTGTGGGTATTGCTGCTTTCTGTGATATAGGGTGTATCTGTCTGGATACTGACCTGGCGCGGCCACCAGCCTGCACTGGGCAAAGTGTCAAGTTGACTCTGGGTTAAGTTGTCCACCAAGCTTAGGCAAATCAGTTGCCCTTTCAACTTCAGGTATCCTGGCGTCACTGCACATTCCTGGGGCAGAAGGTGGAGGCCAGCCTTGCCTGGTCACCACCCCACCCCAGCCTCTAGCTGTCACCTTTGGGGAGGCTTTGGAGGGTGTTGGGACCAGGGCCAGCTCTGGAGTTGTATTGTGGAGACTCAGGACTCTCCCTCCATCCCTTTTTCCACAGCTCACTGTGGGAGTCCTGCAGGCTGCGGAGCTACCTGCCCTCGACATGGGGGGCACCTCAGACCCTTATGTCAAAGTCTTCCTCCTTCCAGACAAGAAAAAGAAATATGAGACCAAAGTCCATCGGAAGACTCTGAACCCAGCCTTCAATGAGACCTTCACTTTCAAGGTGACGAGACTGGAAGGTGCTCCAGCTCCCTCCCAGTCCTTGAACTTTGCAGATCTTCCCTTAGTCTTGGGCCAGGGCCAGGGCCCCAAGCTCAGCTGTGTGGCAGGCTGGATGCAGCCCCAGCAAAGTCACTGCTGGCCTCATTCTCTGCTCTCCAGTAACCCTGCTGGGCCTTTCTTCTGCCTCTAATGACTGACCAGGAGGCAGGCCTAGGCCAGAGACTTACACATGGCATTCCTTGGAGGCACACCAGTCATTGCAGCCCCTTCTGATCTCTTTGCACCCTGCAGGTGCCATACCAGGAGCTAGGGGGCAAAACTCTGGTGATGGCCATCTATGACTTTGACCGCTTCTCCAAGCATGACATCATTGGGGAAGTAAAGGTGCCCATGAACACTGTGGACCTCGGCCAGCCCATCGAGGAGTGGAGAGACCTGCAAGGCGGGGAAAAGGAGGAGGTGAGAGCAGGGCGAGGCCTAAGCCGACAGAACGGGGCACACTGCTGGACCCTCCTGGGCTGGTGGAGAAGATGGGCTTTAGAGTGAGGCCTTTCAGGCTGGGGTTCCAGCTCATGCCACTGAGGTCCTGGCTGTGGGCTTCCTTTTTAGACTCCTTATAGAGGAGGATGAAATGTGCATGTAGTCTGGTGTTTGGTAGGTAGTCGACTAAATCAGAACCATCCTTGTCATTCACAAGGTTCTGCTATCTTGTAGGGTCAGTGACTCCTGATTCTGTGCCTCAGTTTACCCACATGGAAGTTCACATTTGCTCTAAAGGATTCTCAGCAAGGGGGTTTGTCCTGACTGCTCCAGTGCGCATTTGTTCATCATGTATTACTGAGTATCTGCTGTGTATCCAGAACTTCACTTTAGCCACTCTTCCTTAAAAGTATTGGTTCTTTCTCTGCCTGGGACAGGCCCTGGAGCTGCCAAGAGTGGTGCTAGGCAGTGGTACGTGGATGAGAGAAGCACAGGACATCCTTGTGGACCTGGAGGCTCGTGCTGTGTCCAGAAGTCAGGGCAACGCACTGAAAATAGGATGGTGTGGTGTGCTCAGTCCCAGGTCTGAGGCCCTGCAGTGTTGGCTGAGAATGAGAGTCAGGAATGCTAAATGCTCCTCCTGTATCCCTCTGGGTGCCTCAGTTTCTCATTGGAAAGAACCCTTGCCTTCTTTACATGAAAGGGTTGCAGTGACAAAGGAAAGGGAGCAAAGTGCTTTGAATATCAGGAATTGCTGTGAACTGCAGAATGAGCCCCTTCAGGTCAGGTCTAAAGCAGATGTGGGGGTCGCAAACTGGGCTGGCAAGACTAGGCCAGTCACCCTCGGGCAGTGCCTGACTGAGATGACGAGTCCCACTTTTCCCTGGACAGCCAGAGAAGCTGGGTGACATCTGCACCTCCCTGCGCTACGTGCCCACTGCAGGGAAGCTTACCGTCTGCATCCTGGAGGCCAAGAACCTCAAGAAGATGGATGTGGGCGGCCTTTCAGGTACACACAGTGCTTCTGGCTGCCATTGGGTGGCAGCAGTGAGCCAGTCACTACTCACCACCCCTAGAGTTTGCATGTGCTGTGGAGGAGGAAATGTCCCAGCTCTGGGAGCAAGATGTTTCCCAGGGGAGCTCTGGCTTCCCACTCCGCCTTTCTCCAAGGAGGCCCTGCCCCCCAATCTGAGTTGCCGTCCCTGTATTCCCTGGCCTTGTCTTGTGGCCCATGAAGGAGAGGATCAATGAAACTTCATCACCCAGCTGGCCAATGTCTTAGGATTTTACTTCTCTCAGGCAAGTATAGGAAATGGGAAGGGTTTAGCCCAAAGTGTGCCTCTCTGCCACAAACTGAGGACACTTCCAGGAGGTGTAGGCGCTATTGTCTATGCCCTGGGAAGGGACACTCTGTGTGTGTGTGTGTGTGTGTGTGTGTGTGTGTGTTGCTGTATCAGATTTACCTGGTGGTATCTGGAGCTGGGCACAGAATGCTGGAGAACCCTCTGCCTCCTCCACAGTGCCCTAGGAATGGGCGTGGGCTCTGTCATTGATCAGTGTGTGGTCTTGTGTTGGTCATTTCCCTTCTTTGGCCTGTTTCTCATCTACAAGGAAGCTTAGATCAGGCCAGGGTGAAGACATAGCAGAGGTATGCCCTGCCATTAGTGTTACACTGTCCCCTAATGCAGGTATCACCAGTCTGTCCCCACACTCCTTTACAAGGCCTCATTCAGATCCCAAAATTGTCCCTGCAAGATCTTCCTGACAGGTCAGAGCTGTCCCTGAGGTGAAACATTTTGCCACCCTAAAGGTGAATAATTCTTCTGCCTTTTTGGACTGCCTTGGGGCTTTCTGCTCACCCGCTCTCAGCAGGGGGAGACCCTGTCCCTCTGAGGCTGGAGTAGGCCAGTCACTTGACAGCGAGGGGAGAGCTAAAGAGCCTTGGGTTGGGACTCTCTCCACAGACCCCTATGTGAAGATCCACCTGATGCAGAATGGGAAGAGGCTCAAGAAGAAGAAGACAACAGTGAAAAAAAAGACCCTGAACCCCTACTTCAATGAGTCCTTCAGCTTTGAGATCCCCTTCGAGCAGATTCAGGTGCTTAAGCCCTTTGGGTCTGAGGCACGGAGCTGGGGTGGCGATAAAGGAGTCCCCACCCCACTGGGAGGTGGAGGCAGGAGACTCAGGAACACAGGTCATCATGTGCTGGGGAAGGCTCAGGTGTGATGGTCCCTCTCTGGGGCATCTTCTGAAGAGTCCTCCTTTTCTGAAGTGATGAAAATGAACTAATTCCAGAAATTTCTACATATCAGTCTTTAAGGACTTTGAGGAACATGGCCACATATGGGTGTTTGTGACAAAAGCCCATGGTTGGGAGTGAGAGGAGAAGAAAAGCTGTCTCCTTCTCCATCCTTCCCTGGCCATGGCCTGCCACAGCCATCCCTGCCCTCATCTCTGCTACTCCTAGCCCTGCTCCCATCCATGCCTCTCCCCTCACTGAGTCACCCAGCCTTCTCTGTTCTTCTGTCCCTCCCTCCCTCCTTTCCTCCATCTCTCCCTCTAGCAAATTCTGTGCCTGTCAGAAATGAAGGTCTGTGTTTTTCTCCACTTTGAGTATGGCTGGGATATGGTGGACAAGGACGAGAGCCCCTTTGTGACTGTAGTGAGGTATAACCAAGGCCTTACAGCGGGCATTTCCCATGGAATCATGGACTTGCCTCCTTTATAGTAAGCTGATCCACTTGGTTCTGCTCCCCTATAGAGCACTGAGGGGTAGGAGTGCCAGGAGGCACTCAAGAGTTAGAGTTGCCTGATGAATCACACATGGAATCCTCCAAGGGAACAGTGGGTAACTCAGCAGGAATGGGAGCCCAGGAAGGCTTTCCAGTGGAGAACTTGAGGCAGACAGCAGCAAGCATGCTGCCCAAGCATCACAGATCCCGCATGTCCAGATCCAGTGTCTGACCTTCTCTCCCTTCACAGTGAAACCTGCTTCATCTGAATACTGTTTTTAGTGAATGGCTCTACCATCTGCCCAGCAGCCCAAGCCAGACAGCCCAAGCCAGACACCTGAGCATCACCTTAGACCCCAGTCCTTTCCCTTTTTCATGTATCCAACATCCTATCCTGAGCATTTCCTAAGTGCAGGCACTAGTCAGGCACTGAGAACACAAGTGTGTAGAAGGCTCAGTAAAAAAAAAAAAAAAAAAAAAAAAATAGTTGGGGGCCGGGGAAATGGCTCAGTAGAATAAGCACTTGCCTGGCAAGTGCAAGGGCCTGAGTTCAATCCCTGGTTCCAGTAAAAAAAAAGGGTCAGTCCTGACTCCAGAGGTGGTCACAGTGGGAGGGGACAAGCAACATACAGTGAGATGACAGCTTCATTGAGCATTAGGAAGAGGACACTAAACAGCCGAGGGATAGCCCCTCAACAAGTCCATCTGTTTGCTAAGTCACAGTTCTCTCAATACCTCTCCTATCTGGCTGTGACTTTCCAATTCCACTGCCTTCGTTTATGTCAGTGTCCATCCCATCCTAACCTCCAGCAACTAACTGGTCTCCCTGTCCCTTAGGCCCAGCCCCACTCCAGTGAATCCTCCACTTCAGCACCACTATTTTCTTTCCAAATTAACCATGCCATTCTTAAAAATCTTTTAGCTTAGGATAAAATGCCAACTCCTGAGCTGGCTCCAGCTCACTCTGGTTACCTTACCTTCTGCTGCATGGTTTCTGACTCCACAGTGCCATGATTCTGCACGTCCAACATTTCTTAGTCACCAAATGTATTTTTGTGTTGCTGTCCCTAACTAGGCTAATCTTTCCTGGAGTCTTCATTCCCCTTTTCTCCTCTGAGAGAAATCCTTACCCTTCCTATCCCATTCAGATGTCACCTCCTGTATGAAGCTTGCCCTGACTCAGCCAAGCTCGACCGTCACTTTCTATGAATACCCATAGACCCTTGTGCCTAGCTCTGTATCATAACCTTTATCACTTTGTGTTGCCAGTTTGTGGTTATGTGTCTGTTCATCTCATTAGAGTTAAAAAGTCACCTTTCCACTGCCCCTTATCAAGTGCTTAATACAGCCAGTGCTTAACATCGCATTTGTCTGGTAAATGCCTGTTGGTAGAAACATAGGTCATCTCTAAAAGGTGTAACCTCTGCCTCTATGTAAATTCAGTCCTAGCTGGATCCAGAAGTAGAAGAAAGGAGTCCTGGGAAGACTTTCCTGCCCAATCATTTGAAGTAGTTTGTTGGAGGGGAGAAATTTGGTAATGCAATCTCCAGTCTTCACCTTCCAATTCCTCCCTCCTTTGTTTTCCTTGTAGAAAGTCCAGGTGGTGGTCACTGTGCTGGACTATGACAAGCTGGGTAAGAATGAAGCCATTGGCAAGATCTTTGTAGGCAGCAATGCCACAGGCACAGAGCTGCGGCACTGGTCCGATATGCTGGCCAACCCCCGGAGGCCCATTGCCCAGTGGCACTCGCTCAAGCCTGAAGAGGAGGTGGACGCACTTCTGGGCAAGAACAAGTAGGCGGCAGCAGCTGGGATCCAGCACCCTTCACGGACACTGACAAGATCCAGAGCTATCAATACCTCAGTTGTGCAACCTTAGAGGTTTTGTTTTGATCTGTCTGTGATTGTATACTTGTTTTTCTTTCTTCTCTTTTTAAAGACCAACTTTCCCTTTGATGGCTATGTGAGGAGAGTCCCCTAAGAGGTAAAAGAGAAGCCTGACTCTGTTCATCATCCTAGGAACTGTGCTTGCTGCATGCCCTGTCATGGTTCCCTCTCACTCTTCCAGTGCTTTACTTAAGTTTCACCCGAGTGAGGCACTCTACTGGCAAAGTTGCAGCACTTGTTTTTTGCACATTCTGGACCAACAAAATGGAGGCACATCCTGTTTCCTGACAGCGAAGGCAGGGCAACACAGTGGCCAATGGTTGTGTGTGTGTGTGTGTGTGTGTGTGTGTGTGTGTGTCTGTCTGTCTGTCTGTCTGTCTTTGTCTTTGAGTATCTCTCTTCAAGCCTGGGATGAGTCATGGATAGTGAAGCTATATGGGAAGAAAATGTTCTTCGGGGACCTTGACATGAAGGAAATCCACTGATGGTGGAAGATCTATCAGCTTGTGGAAAAGGCTCAAAATTGTGTTCAGATGCCAGAAGCTCCTACCTTCCTTGTAGATGGCTCTTTGGGAGGCAGCAAGATGGGACAGGATGTGTCCAGAACGAGGACCAAAGCCCTGATGCCATCATAGACTTCCTCCTGTTGGTCACAGCTTCTCTAGAAGTGGGGGTTTTGAAACATTCATAGAAATAAACTATTCTAGCTTGGTCAGACTCTTAACAGGGACTGTCAGTCCTAGGATCTCACTCTTACTGACAGTGAATATCAAAACTATGAAGAAACATCAAGGTCTCTTTATTCAGAAAGACCAAAATTAAAACTCTTGCATCATGGCCCCTACCAGTGGGAAACACAGATGCTTTCACTCTCTCCAGAATCTAAGCAGTACCATGCATTTTTTCTCCATTGTGCTTTTGCTTCAATTTCTCTTTTAAGTGGAGCAACTTGTCTGAAGACATGTTATATGTACAAAGCCAGAGAACTTTTGAGAAGAAGGCTTAAATGTTCTTAGTTTCCTTGAGGTCCAGGTAAGAAGGGGGTGGTAAAAAGGGGAGAATGATGGACAGATGACGGGAGTTTCTGGGATGGGAACATTTGGATTCCTCCAATGCCCGCCCATTCCTTGTTCTTTGAACACTCTGCTGTCTATACTGTAGGACTTTTAAGTAGTGAGGTGGATCATGGAGGCCTGTGAAGAGGCCCCAGCCTAACATTCATTAATCTTTTCTCTATGAATGCTAAGATGGTGGTGGAGGAAACCTGCCAGGGTTTCTACTCCATTTTCAGTTGTCCCCTTCCTCATTTACCTCTTGTCCCCAGCATTGATTTTTAAAAAGCCATATATATGTTGGTCAAATTTGCACTGAGTCTCCTTTAGCCCAGTCAAGAAAGTCAGGTCCCCATATGGCCAGAGGTCAGCTCTCTTTGTCTCTCTTCTCTTAGCCTCTCTTTTCTGTCTTCAATCTTCAGACCCTTGCCATTTCCTCACCACAGAAAACTCACAGCTTCCCTGGAAGCTTGGGAGTCACATTCCCAAGAAAGATGGCAGCACTTCCTGTCCTTCCCCATCTGAGCCACTTTATCTTCCTGTAGGCACCTGAGATGGAATGAGAGTGTTGGAATCAGGCTTTGAGACCCCAGAGTGTGTTAAAGAAGTGAAGAGGGTATTAGATTTTGCTTTGTTGTTATTCAAGTAGGGAGTGAAGGAACATCTCCACCAGAAAGAGACTGGAAAGAAAGTCTTTGCTGACCTGAGACTGACCCTTCTCTTTTCTGCTAGTGCTATATGGGAAGTCATGTGTTTTATATACCTTATGTGTACATACCTACTAGGAAGGCAGCAGAATAATACAAATATGAGCTCTAGTCCTTGGGATCAGAGTTATAGTCATGGTAGAGAGTTGCAGGACAATAGAGTGCCTTTAGAATCTGGGTGGCAGCAGAGTACAAGTCCAAGTATGGACATCAGGTGTCACTGGACTCCTCTCCCATCCCCAGGGCTGTGAGATTTTGGTGCTCTCAGGGTCCCCTCTCACTCACATTCCATAAACTTCATTCATGGAAACCTCTGTCAATCTCTACCTTTATTATTTTACTCTTTCCAGCCATCAGGGATTCTTCTGTGTCTATGAACCTCATTTACTCCTTTGAAAGCCTAACACTTGCCACTTCCTTGCTAGAGAAAGGAAATGGTAGGCCCCTCTGGTGGTCTAAGTGTCCCAGGCCTGGAGACAGAAGCTGGGTTTATTATTGAGCCCACCTCTGTTGGGTAGCCTGAAGGGGCAGGACAAGTTACTGTGTCTTTGAGTGTTGGCACCAGTGTGGAGCTAGTGTGGGTGTCAGGAGCACCTAGCTACCTGAGCAGATGGCACCTGGCTGGGTCCACAGGCTGCAGGGAACATAGTGATAAGTTTACTATATCTATAGGCTGATGTAATGCAAACCACAGCATCATTCTAAACCCTCCCTGCTGTGCAGGTCTACTTCCACGGCATTAGGGCGCTGGGGCTTGGTGCCGAGTAGCAGAGTTAAGGTGTCTAGATGCTTCTGGGAGTGAGTTTTCATCCAAAAGTCTGTTCCAGAGAGGAAAGTCCTTAGTGGAGAGATGATTTCTTACAGAGGGGCTAAGGCCATGATAATCTAAAACTAATCCCATCCAAAAACTGGGGGTGAAGCTGAAAAGCTGTTTTCTCCCTGGATAATCATTCCAGAAAGGACATTAACTCTCCCAGAGCTACGGGCAGCTATTTAAACTTTGGAAGCAGAAGCCTAGGCCCAAGGGAGGCTGGGCAGTCCCAAGCAGAGTAGGTATTTGACATGATGAGAAATGACTTCCCTGGAGCCTATGAGGCCAGTCTCAGATCCTGGTTTTTTCTCTTCTGATCAGTACCTTGAATCTCTACAGAATCAGTTTGAGATTTTGCTGGAGCAAGGCTTCTGTAAGAGAGAAGGGTCACTACAGGTCGCCTGCAGGTAAAACTAGCTCTCTTGTATATCTGTCCCCATGCAAGAGATGGATGATAGCAATGAGAGCACTGTTTTCTGTGGAGGATGAGATTCCTTGTTTCTTTAATGTCCTACACTAATTCTTGAGGTTTTCATGGCCTGGGTCTTACCTGATCTTTGTAGAGCCTGTCTCTGAGGGTGTCCCTCCCCTCAAGTGTAGGAGTTTGAGCCAGGAGATGCCTTCATGTCCTCTGCTGTGCCCCTTCTTGGTTCTGTCTTCCTTCCCACCTGGGGATGATCAGGGGCTTCAGAACCATGGGTGGTAGAAGGTGGGGAGGGACCCCAAATCCTGATCCTGGAGGCCCAGAGATCCATGTTGTGGTTGCCAGATTTGGCAAATACAAATACAAGATGCTCAGTTAAATTTCAATTTCAGATAAACAACAAATATTGCCTATTGTCCTAGGCAATATCTGAGACACAGTATATTGAAAAGTGATCCATTGTTAATCTGAAATTTAAATTTAACTGGCCACCCTGTATTGTGTCTGGCAACCCTGTCCTATAACCGTGTCTCCCTGCTCCCTCTTGGTCCTGGGGGCCAGCGATTGCTCACCATAGATTTGACTCAACTTGTTTTTCAAACTGCAATACGGAGAAGGGGACATTGACTTGAAGATATCTGAATATACTTTATTTTTCAAGTGACAACAAAACAAGAACCTTCTGAAGCCATTTGAGCCTCATCTAACCCCTTCCATGTGTGTTTAGTTATATATAAAGGATAGTTATCTATAAACATATGAACAGAAATCTTGTTTAATCAAGATGCATGTCTATAACTTTCTGTAAATAGCCGCATGACAATGCTGGGAGTCTCCTTGATTTCCCAACCCCAGACCCATTTTACAGAACTGGCTGAGCCTGTCCCTTCCATGTATGTCATGTGGCGTCTTTGTCTCCAGTCTGACCCTGCTGCCCCTCACTGGGAACCCCGCAATGGGAACCATCAGGATGGAAGAGTTTCTGGCCCACAGGCTGATTCTGTTGGAAGATGCTGGAAGGCACTATGCCCCTGAAGGCCTGTCTGTTGCACATTTGTCTGCAGGGCCACCCCTTGGGATACTGTGTGCTGTGTCTGGTCTGGTGTCTGTGTCCCATTGCTATGTCCTGTGTGTGTGTGTGTGTGTGTGTGTGTGTGGTATGGTTCCCTTCTTCCCACTGTCTGAACTAACTGAAAAGCCATAAAGGGAGCCTCCTGCTGGAGACTACCCTTTGCTCCTCCCAGGAGCACCTGTGTCCCTCTGACTGGCTCCCCACAGAACACCTGTGACAGGCCCACCTGGTGTCACCCTCTTTTGCTCCTTTAGCCTGGTGCTATGAGGACAGATGGTGTCCGGGGCTTCTGGTGGGGCCCTAGGAGATGACCCTGGCTGGATTTCTTGGCCTAAGTCTGATGATTCAACTCCATCTCAACCCTGTTGTGGACAGGGCAGTGGTAGGGACTCCACAGTTTTGGATACATACTTAGGGGCTCTGTAGAGACCACCAGGGTTTTCAGAAAGCAGCTAGCTAGTGGCTCAGTCTGTGGTCAGGTTCCCATTTACCCCTTGGGGGACCCATGGTAGGTAATGGAGCGGGGAGGCATGGGGAAAACCTTGGGCAACACAGTGGGTTAAGCTCTTCTTCCATACTCCATCCTAATCCGATGGAGCATGCTCCGAGCAGTGTGGGCCACCCTCTGAGTAGGGGGCAGGTATGCACCAGGCTCTGACCACATTTGCTCCCAGGGCAGCCCCTACCTGGTATGCTGAGCAGTGGAGAGGTAAAGCTCTGGTCAGCATGTTGATCTGCAGTCCCTAGCCTACAGCCCAGGCTCCTTATGGCCACCAGGAGGCCTCAGGCAAGAGAACTTGAGAACTAGGGTGGGTGTACAGGATAAGCCAGAGCCAACAAGGTGGGCGCTGCCATTATAAACCACCATGTTTGGGCACACAGTCTGATGGACTTTATATCCCCCTGTGCTGAGGTCATAAAGAGTGGAGAACATGGAAGGAACCATTTCAGAGCCAGCTAGGGTCAGCTCCCACTGTAGGGCCTCCCCCTCTCCAGACAGAATCAAGGCAAGAGCTGAGGGAAAGTCTGTCTGGCCAGATGGTGGGACAGAATGTGGGGTGCTGAAGTTTCTCCTCTACCTTCCTTAACAATCAATCTGGGCTTTAAGGGTTCCCCTTCAGAGAAGCTTCACCATTCTGCCCTGAGTCCAGCTCACCTAAGGACTTGATTTGCTGCTTTCTGAAAACCTTGGGGCTACGAAACATCAAAATAGGGGCAAAGCTTAGCCTAGCCTGATCTGGGTCATTCCCTGGGTCACCCAGGGAATGTGTGGCCCCCACCAGGAGCTCCCCTTGTACACGAGGAGGACACTCGTGGAGCCCTAGCTGCCCCCTTCCTCCTGCTTGGCAATGCTCTCCACCCCTTATGTGGACTCTGTTGTTCTTGTCTGATCTCTCGTCAAAATTGTTATTTTGTAACGAGCTGCGTCTCCTTATTAAAGAAATGAGCTGAAAGAAACCTGGGGGTGGGGGGTGTCTCCAGTCCTTTTTCCTGGGCACAGTGGGGCGGGGGTTGGATAAGGGTGGTGAGCTGCTCCCGAGGTTGTGGCCTATAACCCAGCACCCTTCCCCCGGTGGAAACAGCAGAGAGGGCTGAGCCCTGTGTGGTGCTTGCAGGGGGAAGAGGTGATTAGAGCTCTGGTGGTGGGCAGGACACACAGCACTCCACAGGAGGCCACATGCCAGTGCCCACCACTGCCCTGGGGAACCTGGCTGGTGCTGAGGGCCAGTCCTGGCAAGGCTGGGGTGGCCCACATCCCTGCCCTCCCTCCAGTAGAGCTGGGCTTAGGGAATGACCACAGCATGGGAGCTTAAAAACAGAATTCCCACAAAGCTTTGAATTGTCCCACTGCAAATAATTCCAAGTGTCCTGTACTCACAAGGTCAGGGATGAAGAGTAGGGCTTGGGAATGTTGAATGTGAGGCAGTGTTGCCCCAAGACTAGGAAAGGACTGGGGTTTTTTTCCACTTCCTATCCTG
The DNA here is from genome assembly GCF_000260255.1 of Octodon degus. NCBI lineage: Eukaryota > Metazoa > Chordata > Mammalia > Rodentia > Octodontidae > Octodon > Octodon degus. The sequence goes on along the minus strand of NW_004524585.1, from coordinate 11,937,817 downwards.
ATCTGTCCCCTCACTTGGCAGTCCACCTGCCCCCTTGTCAGCCTCCACTGTGGCAGCTGTCTTCTAGGACTACCACAGCTAGACTTGGGCTTGCCTGCAGGCCCACATGCATGAGAAACAGCAGAGAAGCAGGGACAGGCCCACCTGAGCAAATGGCCAAGAGCCTGGGTCCTTAAACCTCTGTCCCGTGCCACTGCTTCAGTTCCTGAGCAGTGCAGTCTGGTGGTCTGGGTAAGGAGACTCCTGGGACAGAACTGGGTAGATCGCCTGTGTGAGAATGTGGGCTCCTCATTCTGCTGCAGGAAGGCTGTGCATGCCATCCTCTCCCCCACAGAATGTCACTGCTGGCGACATTCTGTGTAAACCTCACCATATCCAGTGGGGGACACAGGACATTCACAGTCAAGCCCCTGGTATTAGACATACTGCATGACCTACAGCAACTCCGCAGAGGCCCCGAGGACAGTTCTGAACTCTTCAACCATGACATCATGTGTGTGTTCTGCTGCTAGGGCTACAAAGAGCTGAGTGACAGCAAGGGAAAAGAATCTTTCCTCTCTGCTTCCAAGTCAGTGATCAGGGATTTCCGCTTGGCGGCAAGCAGGGCTGAGCAGCGCCAAAGCAGGGATTGCTGCGTGGATAAGCCAGATTGGAGCCCTGGCCGCCTGAGGTCAGCCCTGGCCACCACCCACCCCGTCAGCCCTGCAGCTCCTCCCTGGGCTGGGCTCCCCATTTGGGTTTGGATGTGACCTCCAGGGAGCTGCAAGTTAGCTGTATTTGGAGTCTGCACCTAAGGAGTAGTTCTGGAGGAACCCCCTCGCAGGACCTCCCCCTCCCACGAAATAGCATACTAGTGCACAGCGAGACAGCCTGGCCTTTTGCAGCCAGCCATAGTCTTAGTCACTGGAAACCGATTTCTTCTTACTAGTTCCTCCGAACCTTCCTTGCAATCTTTGGCTTGGCCCAATCCACCTAGGAAAAGAAATGACCTGACCTCAAGGCCAGCAACTTATGAATGTAAAAAAGACCCTTATGTGGTTGGCAGCTGTAGGAGGCTGCTGGGTGAGGGCCCCACACCTGAGAAAGCTCACTGCACAAAGTTAAAACAGTTTTACTGATTTATAAATACTGTTGTGTTTACAGGCATCATACAGATGTGAATATTATTTTTTCCAAACTTTCAAACACAGAATACTTAACTATATAATAACCACCAGTAAAACAAAATCATCCATTTCAGGGTTGAAAGGCCACTCAAAATTGCATAAAAATACATTCAGTTCACAAAGCGAGCTGGCTTCCCCTCCCTCAATACTCCAGGTATATTTACAATGGACTGGTTAAACCCATACAACTCAGCTGAAAAGTCACATCTGGTGCTTCAACTATGGTGGAAGTAAGGAAAAATGCTACTACTAAAATAGGAGAGGTGTGCAGCCTCTAGGTGGCTCTTCTCCATTCCTTTCATCTCTGACCAAAGTCGGCAGAGGCAAGAATGAAGTGGGGGAACCATAAAGCCAAAAGCCTGAGTCTGAACCATTCCCTCCAGAATAGGCTGTATCTTCTTCTAGGAGAGGGATGCAAGGGAAAAACCTATTCCTTTTCTCTTGTGGGAAATTCCAACCCTTTGAGGTGCCAGCCAGTGGCAACCAAACCCTCCAAGGGCTCACTGATGTGAGCTAGTTGTTTGTATCCTCCCATCACGATCTTCTGCCCTGAAGCCTGCCTTGCGGTTGTCTTTTTTCCCTCAAAGCTCTCTTTACTTGGCCTCTCTGTACCCAAGGACAATATGAAAGCTTTTTGAGGTCTTAGGTGAGTGGGAGTACAGCAAGGGCACAGATTTCAGGGTCAAGTTTGAGCTGGCATCGTGTCCTTGTTCGCGATCTGTATTATGTCGCCCAGCTCTGGTCGTGGGAGCACATCAAAGCTTCTTCAAAGGCTCCCCGCAGGAGATGCACCTCTTCTGACTCCTCTGCCTGCCAGGGAGGAATGGGCTGAGCTGCCATCACAGATGCATCGACACACGGATCCAGCTTGTGCCCAGAAGACACTGCTGCCTTAAGCTGGAGCCAGTTACACCTCTCAGGACAAAGACGGCATAAAACAAAGCTGTGCACGGTCTCAGCAGCCCCAGGCCTGCAAAGCCTATAAGTCACCCCTCATCTCTGAGAGGCATCAGCACAGCAAGAAGCTTCAAACTGGAAGGGATAGGAGGGGGTCGCTATTGGTGTATAAACTCCTGGAATTTTGGCTGATTCATGGAAAACTTTCTTTAAAAGGACCACAGGGTCCAAGTGAAGAAGCAAGGAATAAAGAATGTGGAGGGAGATGAGAGGGAAAGCATAGTATGCTTATTTTTGAAGAATAGGAGAGCATCCTGATGTCACCTTAAGGGGCCACCCAAGTAAAATTTTACTGGAAGCATTAGGGGAAAATGTGGAGGAGAAAAAGCTATCACTCTGGTGATTCACAGTCTGAAATGATAAGCAGATGAATAAGAGAAAAGCACAGAAGTCTTGGGAAGGGGGTAGCAAAAGATAGGAACTGCTAGAACACACAGGTAAAATTAGGTTTTGAGCTCTCATTTCTGATCAAGAATATGCCAGACTGCACCCTAAAAGCTCCAGGCCAGCACAAGTGCACATGGATGCGCACTGACAAGAGGGAGCCTCATTCTCAGCTCTCCATAGGCCAGCAATGCCTCGTCAGTGCTGTGATCTTCACATGTCCCTATATCTTCCTGCCAGTTCTTCTCCAGTAGGACTTCCTGACTCCAGCTGTAGGCCATGCCCCTGTTCAACTCTGATCCTCAGCCACTGCTTCCAAGGATAAGCAAATGCATCTTCTCTCACCAGTTGCTGGCTGGCTACTTATCTGCTTTTTTTTTCTCAGCTCTCAGAGACCACCTCATCCCTTAGTAGATGTGACAATGATAGTTCCTGGGTTGTAATGAAGTTGATCTATTTTTCCAATCTAATCAGAACACAAGAGATCAACTGCTGTCCCTGATAGGGTCTACTGCTCCTTGAGAAGTGTCAATACCTATTAGTAAGTTGATTAAAATCTCTGCTCAGCTGGTGGCTAGAGGATGAAGTCACTAGTGAGACAGACTCATTTCCATGTTTCGCCTCTTCCTGCCATCATCTCCATCCTGCTCCATGTTCAAAGCCTGGGACTGGCTGCCTTTTACATACCACAGCGCACAACCACCTTCACGTCCCAGGTCCCTGATGAGCTTTCGCTGTATTCACATGCAGACCTGTAGGCTTGTGAGAGCTGGGTGCCTTCCTTTGCAGTGTGTCTGGGTGGCTTGTAAATGCTTACTGCTTTGGAAGTCTCCTCTGCACTTCTGCTTTAAAGAAAAGACTGTCTTGAACAGCACCAGAGCCTCCTACTTCTGATAGCTTAGAATCCAGAAGAGACACTCCAAGGAACTAAAAGCTGAAGTTTTTACAGAGGAAAATTCCCTTGCTGTTGCCAAGGCAGAGCTCAAGGCTAGGAACCAGCTGACAGTAAGCAAGAAGTGCAATGTAGCCTGCTGTCTAGGTGTTAAGAGCCACACTAGCTTACATCTGAGCAGGCTGAGGAACAGTGGCTGAGGAAACCTATGAAGCAGCAGCTCTATTTCCTACTCAAACAATTTGTCCAAAGGCTGCTGGCAACAAATTGCTTTCTATCCATTTCCCCACATGTTCCAATTTCCACCTCTGCAGGTTTTAATATTCTTACCACACCATTACAAGGGAAAGCAATTGTAAAACCATTCAATTACTCTCAATATCAAACTCACTTTCCAAGAAGGATGAGAAGTCAACCTTGACATGCTGATGGTACACAGTTTGGATCCGGAAGAAAACAAGAATTTCTGCTCTTGAACTTTGAAGTTAAAAGAAATTTCTGCTTCAATAATTTCAAGTTTAAGAAATGCTCTGATCTTCCTCAGAATGAATAAATCACAGAATTTTAAGCCAGAAGGGATTTTGAAGATTACCTTGCCCAAGGTCACACGGCTAATAGAAGTGCTGGTGCTGGGACACAGGGGGTCACTCCCTGGGGCTTATCCTCTCATAAGGCTTCACTTTGCGCCCAGAGCTGCTAGGCTTTTTGGGCCCAAAGGAACTCCTACGTTGGGGGTACAAACCTGCCTTAAAAACCAGAATGGTGCCAGAGATCTGTAGATACAACTGGCTCTGCATTGGGCAGGGACTACCTCTGACTGATAAATGTGTTGAGGTAAGTGTAGTGCAGGTATTAACAACAGTGTGATGACCCCTGGCGACACTCAGGAGGAAAGGTTCCCAAAGCTCCAGTAAACCCTGTGGCTCACAAGGTAGGGTGGAACAGGGACTTCCTTCTTACCCAGCTGCTGTTTCTTTACACTATCCCACTTAAAGCAGGCTGCAAGCAGAACAGCTGGTGATATTTTGCAATTCACCAGGTCCTCCCTTCATCAGGCCACATGCTAATGAGTGCCACACTATCAGGAAGGTGGCCACAGTTCCACCAGAAGGAGGCAGTGTCAGTGGCTTGAGTAGCCTATGATGGACCATAAATTAAGAAAACTAACAAAGTGCATGGCTGTGAGAGTTTATCTGTTTTCATCTATGGCTCAATTAAACATTCCTGGTGAAGAAATGGCCAGCAGTACACACGCTTTTGTGGGACCTACACATGATGAAGTGAACTGTTTCTCAGTGAACTGTTAAATGAGCACACGTTTTGTTTGGGAAAGGGAGAATGGGATCATCCAAACAGAGATATGTAACTTTTTTTTTTTTTTGGTGGAACTGGGGATTGAACTCAGACCCTTGTGCTTGCCAGAGAAGCGCTTATTCTACTGTGCCATCTCCCCAGCCCAAAAAAGATATGAAACCTACCTGTGGCCTCAGAGAGCAACAAATATACCTACGTCTCTGTGGCTGGGGGTGGGAGAGAAACCAGGGCAAATTCCACAGACAGACGGAGATAGGGTGGCTCTAGGATACATGTTGGCAACTAGCCCGGGACCTGAGTGCACTGAGAGGCTCACAGGATTCTGGTACTTTAGATTCTGTGCCTATTTGGAAGGACTGGCAGTTCCTCAAAGGCAAACCCTAGCCTGAGAATCTCAGGAATGGCCCAATCATTGTTCCCAGAGGTGTGGCAATGAGTACAGGGTGGGAAGCTGTACAAGCTGTCTTCTCTATTTTGATACTTCTGGTGAAGACTCTGAAGCGACAAAGCCACACTCACACTGCTGGCCAGCATGCAGCTCTCTGGGGTTGGACTGCAGGGTGCCTGAGAGCACCTAAACCAGACAGGAGGTTGGTGGCCACTGAAGAGACCAAACAGCAGAAGAATAGGTGACTGGGGATGCAGGCACCAGAGAAACAGTTGCTGGAGGCCTCTAACCACTATTTGCCGAGTTTTCAGGCAACACAATTATAAATAAATGATGTTTAATCTTAAAAGATGAGAATTCAGAATGTTATCTAATAAAATTAATGGCATGAGAGAAAATGACTGAAATTACCTAGGATGGTTAACACTTTGAGTTCTTGGCCATAGAATCCAGTATTCCTGAGGTTGAAAAATCTCATCACAAGGTAAATTTCCTGGCAGGAAGCATCTTTACCCTGAAAGGGCCATGTAAGCCAACAGGGGGGTCAGGCCAATCTGAGAGTTTTGGAAACCTGCCTTCCGCACTTTCAAAGGCACACAGGGATCTGAGGGGCTTTATAACACCTTTACCTGGTCTACAGAAGGGAGGAGGTTCAAAATCTTTTCCTCATAATCCAATTTTCTTTTCCTGTGAAAGAGACATTAATCTTCTCTTTATCAATATCCAAGATATACCAAAAGAATCACTTAGCCAATGCCCTTTTGACTTCTTTATATAGAATGAAATCAATGCTTATAGTGGAAGATATAGAACTTCTTGCCCTAATTCTGAGAACTGGGCTTACAGTACTCCTGTGATAATACAAAGTAGGAGCAGCTTCTCATGAAAAATGGATGGCAATGGAAGAGACAATCTGGATACTCTAAAGCTGGGTTTCTGTCAGATGAGATGTGCTTCCTATTCCGAAACTGGGATCCCAAATGATACCTTCTCTTTAAAGGGCAAGGGATGTATCAAGAGTCATGGAGAACAACACTGCTATTTTCAGGAAAGAAACTAATAGGTAAGATATATTAAGAGAATAGACTCCTTTCTTCTCTGTCACTACTTTTGATAAAATGACAGTGCCTTAAATGACCTGCACCCCCAAAATGAACCAAGGGATGCAATTCCTACAAAAGAAATACTCCGTATTAATACTGGGTCATCACTGAAAACTAATGGCTTAACTGTGTGCTGGAATTATGGAAACCTCTATTATGGTGTGGGTACAATATCTTTAAGGCTGTTTGTGTCTAGAGCAGGATGGCCAAGATGTGATGGGCACAGAAAGCCTGTAAGGAATGACTGTGAGGAATGACTGTAAGGACTGGAAATCACGAGCTCAAAATAAAATTAAGGGGACAGAACCAGCCACATGTATCAAAGGAGATGTCACATTAACAGCTACAAAGAGTAGATGGCACCTACGTGGAGAATTCACAGGCCAAATTTGGCTATTGACAGAAACTCTCTGGTTATTGGAGTTGCCTAAGCTCTGAGTAATAAATGCACAGCCACCAGTGGCTACCTGACAATGGTTAAAGCTGTGCCACACTGGAAAGCTGGATCAAGGAACTGCTGAGTCTGCCACCCTGAATAAAATTCCATGATTCTCATGAGTTGGAAGTACCTCATCCCCTTAAATCTCTTTCAAGCTGTCATTTCTTCCTATTAGTTTCAAAAAAGCCAGTGTCTCTCCCCTAAATCTAACCACCAGAAATAAAGTCACTGCCATTCTCAGGAGCATAATGGGCAAATGGTCTTCTTTGTTATAACACTGTGAGTGTCCTTGGATCCTCTAGTATCACATCTGTATCTTTCCTCCTTGCTTCCACTCTCTAGCCCAGCCTCACGGTGCTGCCACTAAGGCACCAGAGTGGTGATTTTCTAGTCTCAATTTTCTACAGTGGCTGAGGACAGCTGAGGTCTGGTGCTCTGTTCTAGCTTTTATACAATCAGGTGAGGAGGCGCTGTAGGGGGTGGGAGATGAAAGGACAGAAAGGAAAAGAGTAAGGCCAGGGTCATGTGAGCTCTGGAGAAAGGGCTACTAGGCATGAAGGAAGAAAAGGGTTCAGACTAGTCAGGGATGGCACTAGGTTACTATTAGAAGAAATAAAAACGAGTCAGTTCCTGAGAAGTGAAGGACAGAGCCTTGATACAGAGTCATGGTCGCCTTGGACTCTAAAGAAATGTAGCTCCAGAGCATCTGACGATTCATTCCCTAGCCTGTGATTTCTCTTCACATTCCAGACAGGATCCTGGAGTTGCTAGCAAAGGACTCACCTATATCAGAGGATTCTGGGTCAGAGTAAAGGCTGTGGACAGAAGCCTTATGGTTTGAACTGAATCCAATATGGACAAAGCAGCAGAGCAGCAGAAGTTGGGGTCCACGGCCGAGCTTAGTGTGCTCCACAAGGCCTTCTCCAGATGGCTTGGATGATCAGAATCATGCTTCAATTAAAACTGTCATAAAACTCAGGATGGGGGTGTAGAGAAACCTGGCATTCAGAGTATAGAGAAAATGTGCAGAGGAGGTGACTGAAGAGGGTCAGAAGGAAGTGTCCTTCCACCAAAACATTCATTTCTTTTGGCTGGAAGGCAATGGCTAGATAAAAAGCATAGGGCAGCAAATGCTTCTCCCCACTCCTACACGTGGAACCTAGTTTATTTGGACAGTTTGCTGATGACTCTGATGAGGGCACCATTTTCATCTTTCAGCCTCTGGTTGTCGGATTTCAGTTCTGTTAATACCTATAGTGACAGAGGAAAGAGTATGTTAGAGCCTGGCACAACTGCTGCCTCTACCCTCCCTGAGCAGGCCAGGTTGGCAGGTGAGCAGGTCCTTCTAGACAGTGCATATAGTGAGCCATTACTACCCTTTCTCCCAAGGATCTACTTATTGAGTTGGTAATGTTAATATTTTGGAAGACTATGCCCCTTATCTTTTGATTAGCATATTTAGCAATAGTATTTTTGTATGCAGATTTTATGTTCTAATACTGTAGATCCTTTTATTCTATTGAGTCTGTAGCTATTTTTAATTGTTCCCAGTCTTGAACTTACCTCTAGTCTAGAGAAACTGGGGAGAGTGCCGACTTAGGTTGGTTAGGACATAGAGAAGGAATTTAGAAAGGAGCCAGCAGGGCATGGCTTGCCACCCTATGAAAACACAATAAGCTGAGGGGCAACCCTAGGCTTTCCTGCCATGTGTACAAGAGGACTTAAGGACCGACCCTTCCTTGGTGCTATCAGTGCATAGAATCTACCAAGCTTCTTGCTGGTCATGTTACAGATACCCACTTCCAGCTATTAAATTCCATGGAAGTTACAGATATGGTCACAGGGCCATAAGACACAGTGAACAATATACATATATTTAACTTCCCCTTAATTCTCCACTGATAATTACCAAGAAACAGCAAAAGGCCTTATTGGCAGTTTCTTGGGGTCGTGTTACAATTCCAGGAAACAGATGCTTATATAGAGGGAAAGAAGAGTGAAGAGTCAATTCTATCAGTTCTGCCACCTTAGAATATTACACATAGTGTTGTTCAACTTATGGTACAAAGGAAAAAGCTTGAATTCCAATTCTGTTATATAATAAGTTCAATCCATGTGCTATGCATGTGAGAAACACTAGTAGGCTTTTGGTAAGGGTACTTTTATGTGTGGGCCTCACTGGTAACCAGATTTACATTACAAAGAAAGTACATTTTCACCATGAAGACAATCCAAACTGACACCCTCATCTGCTCAATGCAGATGTCCTCTGAACAGTCATTTAAACCTATAGAACTACCATGGTAGATAATGCCCACAGGGAAGGGTAGCCTGGGCTCAGGTCCTAGGGTTCTGTCTTTTAATTCTAGCTCTTGGCTCTGCTATTAACCCCATAGTAAGGACTAATATTCCTAGTTTCTTCAATCTTGCAGTGAAGATACAAGTTACTTTATGTAAGTACAGAATATATGAGTATGCATACAAATCCATCATAGATATATAAAAAAATCTGTGTCAAGGGAGCAAAATGAAAACATTACCAAGTATCTGTAATATGGGAGGCACTGTGCTACAGGGCTTCACTAGCACTCCACGCCTGTCATCAGTTGATACCCTTTTTTGCTACATGTGAAGGAATTAAGACTTTTGCAGCTGGCCCAAGGCAGCCATCTATTTAAGTGGTACAGCTGATATTGAACCAGGTCTATCCAACTCCAAAGATCATTTGTTAATTACAGGTGGGAGTGGGAGTTGAAACTCATGCCCAGAAACTGAAATTTCAGCACTGATACTGTCATGTCATTAGTAACTTGTATTACTTTATGCTAACTTCTTAATGTCTGCATTTCCAATTTTGTTATCCATAGAAGAATATCATCTTTCCTACTTCCTCATAAAGTAGGAACACTGTGGGCTCCAGAGAAGGAGACAGTGAAAGTGTGCTGATACCTGTTAAAGTATTTTGCCATGCTGAGCATTTCTACAGTGAGTTTCCCCATGAACACATGTGAGCATGCAAACTTTACCAAGAAGACTTTAATCCAGAAAATGTCAAAGTAAAATTTTAGTTCTTTGACCCTGCTTCCAAATAAATCAAGGCAGCTCTGCATGCCTTCTCTTTCATGATGTTTCCTACCCCCTGCAACCTCTTGGAATTGAGTGCTCAGCAACTCATTTCAATGACTGGAAAATGTCAGCCCAGGATGGCCTCATCATGTTTCATATTTCCATGTTTTTGCTAATACCTGATACTGGGCCCACAGAGTGGGTAAGACTCTGAAAGCCTTTTTACCATAAGACTCCATAGGTAGGAAAAAAAGATATATATATATATCTCCAGACATTCCACTGTTTAACAGTTCTTCAAATCAAAACTTGTGTCACACTGCTTTTTGGGGGGGGGGCACTGGGAATCAAACTGCGTTGCTTTGTTAAAAATTGCATAGACAACTGTTTGAACTTTTGTGATTTATTCCCACATTAAGAGCTCTATTCCTCAGGAACAAAGTTAGGGCAAGGCAATTTCACAGCTGCAACATGTTACAACTGACATCTTATGGGAGTGTCAAAAAGAAGCAGAATTATAGAAATCAATGGGAAAAAAGCCTCATAAACTTCATTCTCAAAAGAAGGGGAGAAATGAACTGTGTCAGTTGATATTCACTTGAAGTTAAAGAATGGTTAAATAGAAGATGTATGAAAGTACTTATACAAATATGAGGTTTACCAAAGTCTTATCATTTTAAGTCCTTGAACATCAGCTTCTTAATTGCTAAATTTCCAGCTGACCACAGCTTGATGTTAGGACACCTTGAACAAGTAAAATTAAGCACACATTTTTTCAAATTTGTCTTCTTATAGTCTATGATAGGAATATGTTAAGGAGGAAGGAAGGAAGCATCAGAGGGCACCAGAGCAAGGCTGGCTATCACAGCAGGGTCTTACTGAGTCTTGCCTCAGCTGCCTTGCATCCAACTCTTTGAAAAGTGAGTCCTCCCTTCTACCTTGTTGATAAAGGATTGAACTACATTCTGAGATAAGATATTTCTGCAGGGGACTATTTTAAAAAATGGGCAAAATCTCTTGGTTACATTTCCAGTTTGGCTTAGTTATCTTTCTTTCTGGCAGAGGTGAGCTAGCTTTTTTGTAAGGGGCCAGATAGTAACTATCTCAGGGTCTGCAGTCTCTGGAAGTGCTCAACTCTGCTGCTACAGCAAAAGTAGCCACAGACATGATGATAATACATAAACAGTGAAGCTAAGTTCAATACAACTTTATTTTTGGACACTGGAATTTGAATTCCATATAATTTTCATGTGATGAAATATTCTGACTTCTTTTTAACTACTGGTATGGCTTATGGGCCACAGGAATGAACTATAGTCTAATGTACCAAGGTAAGGGCATTCTTCAAGTGGCACACTCTTTTGATAGGAAAATGTTTTTTGGAAGTTAACCTTTCACAGGGAAGTCAAGGGTGCTGAGAAGGTAGAATGCTGTCCTTCATCACTCAGCTGCAATTCTGGGGAACAGTATAATTGCTCAACAGATCCTTCTTGCACGGTTTAGGTCATGTGCTTAACAAACAGCTAAAACTTTGTGCCAAATATGCAGGCAGCTTATAATCATACTGCGGAAGGGCACAGGCTCCAGGATTCAACCTAGTTAAGTGATTCTATTGACTGTATTTTAAAAATATGTACAATGATTCTAAAGAATCAATGAGAAAACATTTAAAACAGTCAACACAGGCCTTAATAAATGACAACTACATATTATCATGGTTTTTAACCACTGGAAACATGAGATCTGGATTTTGCCTCAAATCCTAAAGGGACAATGACTCTCCCTTTAAAAATAACTGGGTCATCTTTGGGGGTCACTACTCTGCCCCAAGTCATTAATTAATTTATGGTGCTGAAGACATGCATACCGAGCATGCGATTCTCCACTGAGCTCCCCTGCTCCCCAACCTTTTCTAGGAATTTTAAGGCTCATTTTAAAGCGTGGACTTTGAACTTAACAGTGGCCGCTCACTGCCAGGCCATGGTAGCACTTCTCTTTCAGTTTTCTTTCTGCCTATGATAGCATCTGCAGCAGGATATTAGCTCAGCCTTTATGGTAATTTGGGTGCTTCAATTCTAGTGGATATTAGTTGCCAGCTACTGACCCTGAAGGCAAAAACAAATAGGCAAGAAGAAGAACAGATGCTGGTCAGGGACTAATTAAACTGTTGGTGAAAATTAAAAACTCATTTCAGGGGAGTGGTGACCCCATCATACTATCTTGGGATAGGGAAATAAGCTGTCTGTGAGCTTGTCTTTCAGATCCATAGCCAGGGGAAGGTTACATTTTGCCAAACAAATTTTTTGGTTCTCAGATGAAAATACATCTCTGTTCTCTGCTTCATTGCCTGTCACTTCCTTTGCAAACCTGGCCCCTGTAGGTAAGGCCTCACCATTTAAGGGTCTCATTTATATATAGGCTGTAGGGCTGGGGAGATAGCTTAGTAGAATAAGCACTTGCCTGGCAAGTGCAAGAGCCTGAGTTCAATCCCTGGTTGGGGGGGAATATATATATATATATATATATATATATATATATATATATATATATACTGTATTCTAGGCCCAGAGATTTGTGACAGATTTGAGACAGAAATGTCTCAGTAAGGAGTAGGGAGGAGGAAGAAAAAAGGAAAGACTTGCAGAAGGAGGCAAAGAATGTTTAACCAGTTCTGCTCCAGTAGTAGAATAGAGGACGATTTTGCTGGTAGCAGAGTTGGGTCAGAACAGCTCTAGCCTTTAGTTCTAGGCCTCTTCACCCAGCAATGCTGTCACATGTAGGAACTTAGTTTTTTCTGGCATCCAAATGGTTGTGATTCTCAATATTGGTTGCACAAAAGAATCAACAGGAGAGCTTTAAAATAATACTGATGGCAGTTTCCTTAACTCAAACCACTGATTCTTGGGGCAGGCTCAGTCACTCGTATATATTAATAGCTCCCAGGTGGTGCTGGGGTGCAGCCAGGATTGAGAGACTTTACTCTTGGTTACCCTATGTTCAACTACAATTTGGAATCCAGAACCATACCAGTTGCTACAGGAATTGTACTTAATTACTGCTGACTGAGAAAGCTCTATCTCAAGTTCACAAAAATCACATTGAAAAAATATGTGTGCATATGTGTACACAAGTACACACACACACACACACACACACACACACACACACACGTATCTATTTGTAGCTAAGAGGAGAAATCCAAACTCAGTCTCTAGCAAAAGAGAAGGTAACAGGGTGATCTTACCAAACACACTCCTGGCCCAGGCAAGTCACCCCCACTGCCTCCCTTCCCCTAGGCTGTTGTATCCCATTTTATGGTCTCACTCCTGGTTCCTTCCATTTCCAGATGACCAAGTTTTACAGGAATCTGTACAGGGAGGCTTGGGTATGGGGAATGAGCAGTGTTTCTGGGACCAACAAGAAGAGTAAACCTGCCTGGAGTAGTGGAGGAGGAAAGTGAGGTGAAGAGGAAAGGCAAGAACTAGAGCTCCTGGGTGTCCGAGGACTCGATGGACTCCGAGAGTCTGGCCACCACTCGGGTTAGGGCTCTGTTCTCAGCCTGCAGTTGCTCGTTCATCTGCTTCAAGGTTTGAATCTGTTTTAGCTGGTGGAGGTTCTGCAGAGAGTGAGACATGGAAGGGACAGACAGACAAGACAGAGACAAGACAGACCAAAGGAGAAAAAAGTAGGACAAAGATACTATGTGACTTTTTTTTTTTTTTTTTAGTTTGCATGCAAGAAATGAAATGAGAAAGGCAGGAGTAATGAGAAATTATGTATGGGGGGGCATGCAATGGAGAAAAGCACTAGGAAATGGAGAGCTGTGCCTGTGATTCTTGGCTGAGGTCTAAGTATGCTGAAGGTTGACATATGAACATAGCAACTTGGCTCTCAAAGCACATTGAGTCATTTCTGAGAATGACAGCCCACCATGTGGTTTGGTCCTTCTTAACCAGATTTATATGGCTGAGCCATAGCCTCAGGGACGTTCCTTCACTGTCATCTGGAGTGGAGCTGAGGATTCAGAGTGTTCCGAAATCCAGATGCTGCCCTTGTCTCTCTCCCCCATTCCAACTCTCCACCCCCTACTCAGTCCCCTACACCCATTTGTTTTCTTTTGTGATTCTTAGCTCATTTTATTTATTTATTTCTTTTTTTTTTTCATTTTCTTTATTTTAAAAATTAAAACATGGAAAAGAGAGAGGTTTGTTATTTAGGCACTTTCTGTATATGACATGTATTCTTTAAAAGGGTGAGTGACACATACCAAAATAATACTGGACAAGGACTAGACAGCTTTCTAAGCTACTTTTTTTAGGAAGTTGCAGCAACCCTTCCAGTTCTCCTCTTAAATCTAGAAGGCTTGTCAAGGATTCTGGAACTGTGAACCTGCTTTGAACCTGTTATATATGAATATCTGCACCACTAGGTTCACAGTTAATTGTGCTCTCTATGCCCCAGTTCATATTGTAGTATTCACAAAGGACTCATATTCTGAACAAAAGTGGAAAATTTAAGACTGTCTAGCTATAATGCAGTTGGGGAAACTCAATGTCCTAATCTAGCCCACATAGAGTTTTCCTAATATTATATATTTCATAAGGGACTTAAAGTCTTCAATAAATGAGATTTGCTCACAGTCTGCCTACTCTGCTACATGTCTTTCCTAAGTGAACATCTACACTGACCCTGACATTGAGACCATCAGTTCTCTGGAAGAGGGAAATGATTTGTTACCCAGATGGAGTTTTGTCAATGAGGATAATCCTATGGGTTAGAATGGTAACAAAGAGGTCACTAATCATCAAAGAAAAGTCTCTTATACAACGAGAAGGATGAGAATGAAAGATTAGTGGAATAACAGGTTGGAGTGGAGCAGTGGAAAATGAAAGGTAGCATGAGAGGAAAAACAGTGAAAAGGTAAAACAAGCAAAGACAAACTACTCAACAGCTTTTTCCCAAAAGAAGGAGAATAACCACTTTGGAAAACAGCCAGGGCAGCCAAACTGTCCTATGTGGCACTGGAGGGTAGGGACTGAGCAATCCTCTGCCCACTGTAAGCATTTTGGCTTTAAAAGGAACAGAAGATCATGGAGTAGCACATGGAAAAGTTCACAGGGGCAGGTACCAAATTTAAGAGCCAGCTGAAAGTCCCTGGCTCTCATCTTCACTGGTGTTGACAATGAACCAAAGCTTTCAACACGATCATTATTATAGTGGTCTTTGGCTCCCAGAGAATTTAGACATGAACTATACACATGAGTACACATAGAGTGAGATGGAAGAATTTGGAAATTATCATCATGAAGGAGAGAGTCAGGAAACAATCTGGCGGACTGTTCTCTAGGAAGCAGTCTTGAAAAAAAGGCAGGGCAAGAAGATGGGGAGGACAGCAGGACATAGAGCAGGGTTGGGAGGGCAGAGTTTAGCCGCAAGAATGGAGTGACATTTCCAGAGTAAGCAAAGTAAACAATCCCAAGACCAACCTAAAAGGGGATTGGCTGCTGGGTCCCTCTCATGCAAGGCCCTTGGAAAGGAAGGACAGAAGGTCTGCTAAGGAGGCTGGTGCTGAATGGAGAATGCAGCAGAAAAGTCATCAGGTCAGATGAGGGTACATCCCAAGACCAAATGCAGGACTGGCACAGCTCACACTGACATGCACATCTGTCAGAAGCTGGCATACAATCCTACTCCAGCTGGAGTTTCTCCAGGGCAGAAAATATAGAAACACTTACCTTTCTAGGTAGAGGCCAGAAAGGCACAAACTTTCTCATAGCCACAGAGCCACACACACATCCAAGTGAGCCTATCTCATGGTTCCCCATTTCTTTTTTCCCCCCCATTTCAATTGGCCTTTATATTTTAATAATTTTCCAGGGTTAAAAAAAAAAAAGTCTCCACAGTTACTTTTTGTGGTTGAATGCCTAGAGTATCTTTAATGGTTCATAGGAAATCAGCCCCTCAAATGGTCAGTCCCTATTGATTGCTCCAGGGAGACAGCTGCATCTGCATAAGCTGAATATGCAGAAGCCTAGAGACCAGTGGTCCCAAGCTGTACTGGGTTCCAGATTCAGTAAGACAGTTACCTGCCAGGTACCTAGTAGAGAGATTCTGGTCACTAATCCCTCTAGTAAAGCTGGTCAGCATAAATGATAAACATTTTATTTTTTTCTTTTAGGGTCAGTCAAACCAATTTGAGAACATTTTACCTACATTTGAAGTTTCTGAGCTCAAAGGACATATAAACACAAATATAACAATGGTATGGGACTCTGGTGTTCCTCCCTCAGTCCTCTAAGAGGAACTGGATGGTTTGCAACCCTACCATTAGCTCTAATTTGAGCAAATTGTATTTAAACGTTTGGCAGTCTGTAGGCATTTCTTCTTCATTTAGTAATGGAGAATATCAACAGCTGACTGAATGGGTATGATTTTCAACTTTTAAAAAAATGCAAAACAGCTTACTTACTGGTTTAGGGTCAAATTCTCAATCTGGCTGTAATTCATAAACTAATCAACTAAGGGGCCAGGCAGATGGCTCAATAGAATAAGCGCTTGCCTGGCAAGCTCAAGGGTCTTAGTTCAATCCCTGGTTCAATAAATAAATAAATAAATAAATAGATAAATAAAATAAATAAATTAATCAACTTATTTTAAAACTGCATAAAAATGGCTTCTCACTGGAGATAGCAAACATTTTCCTGTATCATAATCCCTATTGAGAAAAGAAGAGAACTACTGGCCTCATTTAAGAAATCAGAGCTTGGCAGAGTACACAGAGAAATAGGTAAGACTGTCTCAATCCAGAGTTTGACAGAGACTAGAACAGGGAAAGGGCTAGAACAGGAAAAGGCTTCCTCACTTGCCATTTATTTATTTATTTCTGTATTTAGGACAGGTTCTACAGGGTCTCACTACGTAGACTGGACTCATAGTGATTCTCCTGTTTTCAGCCTCCCAAGAGCTGGGATTATAGGAACGTGCCACCACATTCAGTCTCAACTGTCATTTCAGTGCGTCCCGTGGGCAGGGCCAGGACCAAACACTGGGGATTGTACCCTGGCCACTGCACTCTGTCTAAGCAGGTGCTTTAGTCCACTGAGCTATCAGGCCACCCCTCTCACTTGCCATTTAGAATGAGAATAGAAGCCACAGACCTCAAACTCTCTATTTCTGGCTACTTTTGAGGTGTGTGTGTATTGCAGTGGCCTGTTGGGTGTGACAGAGTTCCATGACTGGTGGGTACATGCTGGTTTGGGGGTCCTGTGTACTCACTGGAGGCACCAGCTGTGGTCTCATTTACATGCTTCAGATCAGCATTCAGGCCATTTCCTAAACAGCATTACTGATAGCTGCCTAACAGCCCAGTACAGATGGTATACTCAGGGGGTTCCAAAGATGGAAGAGAATCTATGCAACCAGGAGCTGTGGTTAAGAACTGCTTGGAAATATAACATGCTGCTTCAAGAGGAGACTACGTCTGTATGGTAAGTGAGGTGGGTTTGGAGGAACCAGAAGATGGAGAAGTTTAATGATGCTAGGGTACTGTTCTATTATTTTAGGAGAATGCTTCTCATTGTTCTGAATCAATACAGAAGATTTGAAATATTTTATATATAAGCAGATTCTGCTGGGAATTCTACAGAATACTGTAAGTTGTAGCCCTGAGATGGTGAGTAGGAAATGCAGGACGGGGTTTGGGATTTCTCCCTCACTTTGTAATTATAAAGGGTAACAAGGTTATGACCACATGCTCTTGTGAATACTACAACTTTGTCTTGTCCTAAAAAGTTCTTTTCAGTAAATAACCAACCTTTTGGAGCTGTTGGAACAATAAATATATCTCCTAAAGTGTCTCAATTACATATTTTGAATGTTTGCTCCAAGCAGGAGATTTGGAATCAGCCTGATATTGCCTGACGTCCTCTGCTTTCTAGCCGAATAATTTCTATCTTACCAGGGAACCGCTTGCCATCATAAATCCAGAAAAACACAATCCCTGAAGAAAGAAATTCTAAGCAAGTACTAGGTGATCGTGGCCATGTGGCATCACCCACTCAGAGATCAGATGCTCCTACATCATATCGGGGTGGCTCTGCATTCCCTGATGCTCTCTATCTAGCTCTGCCTTTGGGAAGACTGCCAGACCTCAGCATTCAAAATTGCAAAGAACAGCAGCAGCAGTTGTCAAAGTGGCTAATGATGGTAAGGGTTACTGCAGGTTGTGGTGAAGGGGAGAGGCAAGCAGTCTTGGCAAGCACTCAGAACAGTCATACAAAAAAAGAGAAAAAAAAATCTTTTCATGCCTTCATCTCTTCTGTAAGTGAATCTGTCCTATACCTTCAGTGAACTGCTCTAGTGGGAGTGCTATGCACACTGGAATATTGCAGGGTTATGTGGACTGGGGCAGGAAATCAATATGTGAATACATTTTCATTCTGCTGCAAAATGACTTAATCTGTGTTTTTTCCTGAAAATGGCTGGGTGGGGCTGGGGAGATGGCTCAGTAGAATAAGTACATGCCTGGCAAGAGCAAGGGCTCAGGCGTCGGAGTAAGCACTGAATAGAGGCTCTGTAGAGCTAGAAAACGTCCTTTTCACCAAACCTCTTGAGGGTGAAGCTACTGTCTAGAAAGGCTTAAAAGTTCAACATGGGTTTGTCTCCAGTATGCCCAGATCTACCTGAACCAAAGATGGCATTTGTTCCTAGGAGGCTTGCAAGATGGCCAGTGGATATCATGTGGGTTCAGAAAGTAGCTGAGAAAAGATGCTCATCTTCTCTTCACATGTCAATTCTTCTCTCTCTCTCTCTCTCTCTCTCTCTCTCTCTCTCTCTCTCTCTCTCTCTCTTTTTTTTGTGGTACCGGGAATTGAACTTGGGACCTTGCACAAGCCAAGCAGGCCCTTATGCTGCTGCGCTTTTTGGCCCCTAATCTCTTCTT
>NW_004524585.1:11895988-11919067 GCF_000260255.1 Octodon degus | reverse complement strand
TTTTTTTTTTTTTTTTTAGTTTGCATGCAAGAAATGAAATGAGAAAGGCAGGAGTAATGAGAAATTATGTATGGGGGGGCATGCAATGGAGAAAAGCACTAGGAAATGGAGAGCTGTGCCTGTGATTCTTGGCTGAGGTCTAAGTATGCTGAAGGTTGACATATGAACATAGCAACTTGGCTCTCAAAGCACATTGAGTCATTTCTGAGAATGACAGCCCACCATGTGGTTTGGTCCTTCTTAACCAGATTTATATGGCTGAGCCATAGCCTCAGGGACGTTCCTTCACTGTCATCTGGAGTGGAGCTGAGGATTCAGAGTGTTCCGAAATCCAGATGCTGCCCTTGTCTCTCTCCCCCATTCCAACTCTCCACCCCCTACTCAGTCCCCTACACCCATTTGTTTTCTTTTGTGATTCTTAGCTCATTTTATTTATTTATTTCTTTTTTTTTTTCATTTTCTTTATTTTAAAAATTAAAACATGGAAAAGAGAGAGGTTTGTTATTTAGGCACTTTCTGTATATGACATGTATTCTTTAAAAGGGTGAGTGACACATACCAAAATAATACTGGACAAGGACTAGACAGCTTTCTAAGCTACTTTTTTTAGGAAGTTGCAGCAACCCTTCCAGTTCTCCTCTTAAATCTAGAAGGCTTGTCAAGGATTCTGGAACTGTGAACCTGCTTTGAACCTGTTATATATGAATATCTGCACCACTAGGTTCACAGTTAATTGTGCTCTCTATGCCCCAGTTCATATTGTAGTATTCACAAAGGACTCATATTCTGAACAAAAGTGGAAAATTTAAGACTGTCTAGCTATAATGCAGTTGGGGAAACTCAATGTCCTAATCTAGCCCACATAGAGTTTTCCTAATATTATATATTTCATAAGGGACTTAAAGTCTTCAATAAATGAGATTTGCTCACAGTCTGCCTACTCTGCTACATGTCTTTCCTAAGTGAACATCTACACTGACCCTGACATTGAGACCATCAGTTCTCTGGAAGAGGGAAATGATTTGTTACCCAGATGGAGTTTTGTCAATGAGGATAATCCTATGGGTTAGAATGGTAACAAAGAGGTCACTAATCATCAAAGAAAAGTCTCTTATACAACGAGAAGGATGAGAATGAAAGATTAGTGGAATAACAGGTTGGAGTGGAGCAGTGGAAAATGAAAGGTAGCATGAGAGGAAAAACAGTGAAAAGGTAAAACAAGCAAAGACAAACTACTCAACAGCTTTTTCCCAAAAGAAGGAGAATAACCACTTTGGAAAACAGCCAGGGCAGCCAAACTGTCCTATGTGGCACTGGAGGGTAGGGACTGAGCAATCCTCTGCCCACTGTAAGCATTTTGGCTTTAAAAGGAACAGAAGATCATGGAGTAGCACATGGAAAAGTTCACAGGGGCAGGTACCAAATTTAAGAGCCAGCTGAAAGTCCCTGGCTCTCATCTTCACTGGTGTTGACAATGAACCAAAGCTTTCAACACGATCATTATTATAGTGGTCTTTGGCTCCCAGAGAATTTAGACATGAACTATACACATGAGTACACATAGAGTGAGATGGAAGAATTTGGAAATTATCATCATGAAGGAGAGAGTCAGGAAACAATCTGGCGGACTGTTCTCTAGGAAGCAGTCTTGAAAAAAAGGCAGGGCAAGAAGATGGGGAGGACAGCAGGACATAGAGCAGGGTTGGGAGGGCAGAGTTTAGCCGCAAGAATGGAGTGACATTTCCAGAGTAAGCAAAGTAAACAATCCCAAGACCAACCTAAAAGGGGATTGGCTGCTGGGTCCCTCTCATGCAAGGCCCTTGGAAAGGAAGGACAGAAGGTCTGCTAAGGAGGCTGGTGCTGAATGGAGAATGCAGCAGAAAAGTCATCAGGTCAGATGAGGGTACATCCCAAGACCAAATGCAGGACTGGCACAGCTCACACTGACATGCACATCTGTCAGAAGCTGGCATACAATCCTACTCCAGCTGGAGTTTCTCCAGGGCAGAAAATATAGAAACACTTACCTTTCTAGGTAGAGGCCAGAAAGGCACAAACTTTCTCATAGCCACAGAGCCACACACACATCCAAGTGAGCCTATCTCATGGTTCCCCATTTCTTTTTTCCCCCCCATTTCAATTGGCCTTTATATTTTAATAATTTTCCAGGGTTAAAAAAAAAAAAGTCTCCACAGTTACTTTTTGTGGTTGAATGCCTAGAGTATCTTTAATGGTTCATAGGAAATCAGCCCCTCAAATGGTCAGTCCCTATTGATTGCTCCAGGGAGACAGCTGCATCTGCATAAGCTGAATATGCAGAAGCCTAGAGACCAGTGGTCCCAAGCTGTACTGGGTTCCAGATTCAGTAAGACAGTTACCTGCCAGGTACCTAGTAGAGAGATTCTGGTCACTAATCCCTCTAGTAAAGCTGGTCAGCATAAATGATAAACATTTTATTTTTTTCTTTTAGGGTCAGTCAAACCAATTTGAGAACATTTTACCTACATTTGAAGTTTCTGAGCTCAAAGGACATATAAACACAAATATAACAATGGTATGGGACTCTGGTGTTCCTCCCTCAGTCCTCTAAGAGGAACTGGATGGTTTGCAACCCTACCATTAGCTCTAATTTGAGCAAATTGTATTTAAACGTTTGGCAGTCTGTAGGCATTTCTTCTTCATTTAGTAATGGAGAATATCAACAGCTGACTGAATGGGTATGATTTTCAACTTTTAAAAAAATGCAAAACAGCTTACTTACTGGTTTAGGGTCAAATTCTCAATCTGGCTGTAATTCATAAACTAATCAACTAAGGGGCCAGGCAGATGGCTCAATAGAATAAGCGCTTGCCTGGCAAGCTCAAGGGTCTTAGTTCAATCCCTGGTTCAATAAATAAATAAATAAATAAATAGATAAATAAAATAAATAAATTAATCAACTTATTTTAAAACTGCATAAAAATGGCTTCTCACTGGAGATAGCAAACATTTTCCTGTATCATAATCCCTATTGAGAAAAGAAGAGAACTACTGGCCTCATTTAAGAAATCAGAGCTTGGCAGAGTACACAGAGAAATAGGTAAGACTGTCTCAATCCAGAGTTTGACAGAGACTAGAACAGGGAAAGGGCTAGAACAGGAAAAGGCTTCCTCACTTGCCATTTATTTATTTATTTCTGTATTTAGGACAGGTTCTACAGGGTCTCACTACGTAGACTGGACTCATAGTGATTCTCCTGTTTTCAGCCTCCCAAGAGCTGGGATTATAGGAACGTGCCACCACATTCAGTCTCAACTGTCATTTCAGTGCGTCCCGTGGGCAGGGCCAGGACCAAACACTGGGGATTGTACCCTGGCCACTGCACTCTGTCTAAGCAGGTGCTTTAGTCCACTGAGCTATCAGGCCACCCCTCTCACTTGCCATTTAGAATGAGAATAGAAGCCACAGACCTCAAACTCTCTATTTCTGGCTACTTTTGAGGTGTGTGTGTATTGCAGTGGCCTGTTGGGTGTGACAGAGTTCCATGACTGGTGGGTACATGCTGGTTTGGGGGTCCTGTGTACTCACTGGAGGCACCAGCTGTGGTCTCATTTACATGCTTCAGATCAGCATTCAGGCCATTTCCTAAACAGCATTACTGATAGCTGCCTAACAGCCCAGTACAGATGGTATACTCAGGGGGTTCCAAAGATGGAAGAGAATCTATGCAACCAGGAGCTGTGGTTAAGAACTGCTTGGAAATATAACATGCTGCTTCAAGAGGAGACTACGTCTGTATGGTAAGTGAGGTGGGTTTGGAGGAACCAGAAGATGGAGAAGTTTAATGATGCTAGGGTACTGTTCTATTATTTTAGGAGAATGCTTCTCATTGTTCTGAATCAATACAGAAGATTTGAAATATTTTATATATAAGCAGATTCTGCTGGGAATTCTACAGAATACTGTAAGTTGTAGCCCTGAGATGGTGAGTAGGAAATGCAGGACGGGGTTTGGGATTTCTCCCTCACTTTGTAATTATAAAGGGTAACAAGGTTATGACCACATGCTCTTGTGAATACTACAACTTTGTCTTGTCCTAAAAAGTTCTTTTCAGTAAATAACCAACCTTTTGGAGCTGTTGGAACAATAAATATATCTCCTAAAGTGTCTCAATTACATATTTTGAATGTTTGCTCCAAGCAGGAGATTTGGAATCAGCCTGATATTGCCTGACGTCCTCTGCTTTCTAGCCGAATAATTTCTATCTTACCAGGGAACCGCTTGCCATCATAAATCCAGAAAAACACAATCCCTGAAGAAAGAAATTCTAAGCAAGTACTAGGTGATCGTGGCCATGTGGCATCACCCACTCAGAGATCAGATGCTCCTACATCATATCGGGGTGGCTCTGCATTCCCTGATGCTCTCTATCTAGCTCTGCCTTTGGGAAGACTGCCAGACCTCAGCATTCAAAATTGCAAAGAACAGCAGCAGCAGTTGTCAAAGTGGCTAATGATGGTAAGGGTTACTGCAGGTTGTGGTGAAGGGGAGAGGCAAGCAGTCTTGGCAAGCACTCAGAACAGTCATACAAAAAAAGAGAAAAAAAAATCTTTTCATGCCTTCATCTCTTCTGTAAGTGAATCTGTCCTATACCTTCAGTGAACTGCTCTAGTGGGAGTGCTATGCACACTGGAATATTGCAGGGTTATGTGGACTGGGGCAGGAAATCAATATGTGAATACATTTTCATTCTGCTGCAAAATGACTTAATCTGTGTTTTTTCCTGAAAATGGCTGGGTGGGGCTGGGGAGATGGCTCAGTAGAATAAGTACATGCCTGGCAAGAGCAAGGGCTCAGGCGTCGGAGTAAGCACTGAATAGAGGCTCTGTAGAGCTAGAAAACGTCCTTTTCACCAAACCTCTTGAGGGTGAAGCTACTGTCTAGAAAGGCTTAAAAGTTCAACATGGGTTTGTCTCCAGTATGCCCAGATCTACCTGAACCAAAGATGGCATTTGTTCCTAGGAGGCTTGCAAGATGGCCAGTGGATATCATGTGGGTTCAGAAAGTAGCTGAGAAAAGATGCTCATCTTCTCTTCACATGTCAATTCTTCTCTCTCTCTCTCTCTCTCTCTCTCTCTTTCTTTCTTTCTTTCTTTCTTTCTTTTTTTTGTGGTACCGGGAATTGAACTTGGGACCTTGCACAAGCCAAGCAGGCCCTTATGCTGCTGCGCTTTTTGGCCCCTAATCTCTTCTTGAGCTTGTTGAATTTGTATAAAATTTCAAGGGGGAAAAAAAAATTCAAGGGGACAAGCCTATATGCAAGGATCTAGTCTTGGCAAGCACTCAGAACAGTCATACAAAAAAAGAGAAAAAAATCTTTTCATACCTTCATCTCTTCCTCCATTTCTGACATTTTCCGTTCCAAGGCTCGCCTCTCCTGTTTGGAAACAATGAGCCTTTTCAATATGTAATAGCTTTAAGGCAGTTAGAGTACTGCCTCCCAGCTGCCATGTCATCAGCAGCTTCATGGTCAAAGGATCTTTCTATTGAGTCTAGCAAACCTCACTCAGATGTGGGCAGTCTCTGATACTGACCCCCCACCAAGGGGAGATCCCATCAGGATATGAGAAAGATATAGGGGGAGGCAATTCGCTAATAGGCAAAAACAGGCCAGGGCACTCTGAGTTACTCTTTGCAAGTTGAAGATTTCATGGAATTTCAAAGAACTGCAAGTGACCAGGACCTTTGTTCTTTATTAACAAAAACCCCATCATTACCTTTAGTAGTACTCACTCAAAATTCCTAGGAAACTGATTCTCTCATGATGGGGAGCAGATGGTGAGTACATATGTAGACATCACTATTTAGAAACAGCCTCCATCCCTGGGTATCTCCTCTCTCTATTTCTCTCTCCCAGCAACTAACTCTTAATTTAGCTTGAACTCAGTGAGAAGTCCTGGACCAGATGAGCTATCAAGGATGTTTGGTTATAGGCCAAGGGAATGAAATGTAAAACTGCTTAGCTGCTTTCCAAATTAAATAGACAATAACAGGAGAGATGGGAACATATTACATCCCTAGGGTCAAATCAAAGCTAAGGTTCATCAATAAATCTAATTGAGTTTTCCCAATCCAAGAATGTTAAATCTCAGAAAAATATGCTAAGTGTACTTGGGAGAAGGTCAGCAATTGAACCAGAAAGCCTCCCTTCAGTAAGAGAGTAGACAAAAGATTCTTATGACTCATGTCTCAAGTCACAAGACCTAAATCAATGGCAGAAAGTCCCAGTGAAAGCTTCCTTTCTGTTCAAGGTGACAGGAAAGGCAAAGAGCACCTGGACATGGGCATGCCCACATGTAATGATTTATAGTAAACAAAAATCTATTATGGCTCTGTGTATGTATGCAGTTCTGCTTAAAAGCAGAATAATGTATGAGATAACCTTCTAAGGACCCTCCCCACCCTAAGACTGGACTCTGTACAAAATACTATCTGAGGAAGTCAAAAGACTAGCAGTGAAATTACTGTCAGGAGTCAGACAAAAAGAATTCATCATCAAGCTGGGAATGGAATGTGGCAGAACTGCTGCCTTCTTAAGATAAAAGCTTTTCCATTGGCATGAAAAACACAGAGCAAGTCTGAAAGACAGGATCAAACGGGAAAAGAAACATGCACATACCCGTTTCTCCATCTCCAGCATTGATGATCGATCAGAGGTCTTCTCCTGTTTCTGCTAGGCAAATGGGTGGAAAACACTTGTTACTTAATCTGTTTCAGGGCTAGCAGAAAGCTCAATTCTGATCAGTTTCACCACTGGACATTCTGAAATACAGCTTTCACTCGAGCAAAGGTCCAAGCAAAAAGATTCTTATAGATCACTAAGCCTAAAATTATCTCTCTGTAGTTTACAGAGTTCCCCCTGGGGAAGGGAAGTAGTAGTAGTATTCACTGTAATTTAAAACACTCACACATACAAAGACTTTACTCACAGCACACACACACACCTGACACATATAGTCTCTGTCTTCTTGGTCTATAATGCCAACTACCTCACACTGCAACATCTCTCTCCCTTCTTTTTCTCTATAAGTAATATCAGAGAGTTAAAAATCAGAGGAAAAAAAAGAAATAGATTCAGATTTGAATTAGATTGGATTTAGAATTTGAATTCCCAACCATTCTTCGAAATAGTCCTTTCTCCTCTATTCCTTTTTCTCCCCCCTCTATTCCTTACATTTTGGGGACTATTTGCTTTTACAGCAGTGGTCTTTGCATGTCGGTAGGCTTCTTGGGAGACTTTCACGGCACTTGCCCTGCTTTGAATAAGCTGTTTTCAATTAAAAGATTTCATTTGAATAAAAGATTTGGAATGCATATTTTAGATCATTTTTGATTTTCTTCTCTTTTCTTTTCTTTCTTTTTTTTTTTTTTTTTTTTAATATTGAGCCCAGAGGTGTAAGTATCTCCAACCCTTTCTATTTTCAAACAGAGTCTTGCTGAGTTGCCCAGACTGGCCCAGAATGTGAAAATTTTCTGCTCTTCTCACCCCACCTACAGGGATTACAGGCATCATGTATCACCTGGTTCACTTGTGACTTTCCATTTACAATTTTCAGAAGAGCTAAAAAAAATCTGACCACAAAATACTATCTGAAGAAGTCAAAACACTTATCAAGAGTCAGACAGAAAAGAACTTATCAAGCTGCGAATGGGAATTCCTAATAACTTCAGGTAAGAACCCTGCTTTAAATAGGGGAGTGGAGGGTCCGGGGAGATGGCCCAGTAGAATAAGCACTTACCTGGCAAGCGCAAAGGCCTGAGTTCAATCACTTGTGGTCAAGGAATTATAGAATTGGGCAATCCAACATACATTTAATAAATAAAGGATTTTAATTCTGCCTAGCATTATGCCCAGAAAACAATGAATAAATATAAAAATTATGCTCGTCTTTTCAGAGTTTGTTTTTCAAAAAACTAAGGAATAGCCAAAACTAACAATAAAACTTGAAATTCTGGCTTCTGGCCTGGGCTTTCACCTACTGTTCTGAAAGTTATGGCTGTCTGCCTTGACAGTGTATTTACATGAAGCAGAAAGAAAAGAAAAATACATCAGCATATCTTGCAGTTGGTTCATATCATCATTAAGTCTCTCTTTCTTAAGCCTGAGAAACTGTAGAAGCTGTGGTAATTTCACTATATTCAAAGTTCATATATGCAAGAACTAGTTTTTTTGTTTTGCTTAAAATTTTAACTCCTTTAGAGTTGGGGTCGACTCTTCATGTAAAGACACTGAGTGTGTCCATATGGTAACTGTCTCTGTACAAATGTGTGAAGTGGATAGCCCTCCCTCCAGCGTCCTACCAAACAACTCCATTTTTGGTAAATACAGACTTGGTTTGTAGTCCAGTTTTTTTTGAATTTCAAATAACTTGCATCTGGCAAATCTAAGTATATTGCGACACACCCAATGAAGCACTTGGCTGGAGGGAAAACGCTGCTCCCCAGTGACTGGGAAAGGCTGATTTTGTTTTTAATGTCCTCTGCGCATGTCCATGTCAGCAGCCTGTTAGGCTACTTGCTGCGCATAGTCTGCTAAGAAGGTCAAGAAATACACTGATGGCCCTTCTGGTGAGGAGAGTAAGGAACAGGTGAATCTGGGTTCTTCTTCTCCTTAAATTCTATAAAACAGTCCCCAAATAACAGATAAGAATCAGTGTAAGATCAGGATTTATTGACTTTTGCCAATATGTGGCACTATTCAGCATGAAAAGTAGCCCCAGATATCTTCTGAGGGTTTGCTGTAGTAAATAACACATTCTGCTGGCTCAGTAATACTAAGGCTTAGTTAGGCCATTTCTGTCTTATCCTAAAGTTATAATTGTGTTTCTGTACTTTTGCTTTTAGATTTACAGATACACTTTTCTTGTTCCACAAAATCACTTTAAGCACAATTGTTATCTATCTGTTGCAGTAAGTCTCAGAAATTGCCAGGAAGAGCCATACTTGGCAAAGAGAGGTCCTCTTACACACAGTCAGCTGGCTCTTGGGACAGGCCATCCATCTGAGTACAGCTAGATATTCCTCTAGAAAGGGTAGATGTGCTGGGTATCTTGCTAGGCTCCTACACAGTTCTGTACCTTTAGCATCTTGTTCATACCATTCCAGAGGCTGTAAATAAGATGTCTTCAGGAACTCAACAGCCTGTGCACCCACTAAAACTCAGGACTACATAAACCAACATTTTAGCCTTTGCTTTTGGATTGTATCATATTACCAGATTAACCAACCACCTCTGCTTTTCTTTGCATCTCTTCCTCATAAAGAGTCATTTTTACTTTAGTTCAACTTTTGAAACTCTTAGTCCCCAGGCATTCCAGCAGGGCAATAATTCAATAGGTCTCCTGTTAACTCTGCAATAACCTAAGATAGCAGTTGCTTTAGCTTTCAGCTGCAAGGTCTGTTTCACTGGTGATGAGGTCATTACCTCCAGCACGCTCTGCAGAATCACCTAATTAAATCAGGCCTGGCAGCAGAGAGAAAATGGTTTGTCTTGTCTTTCTGCCATTAGCTCCTTGCCCAGGCTGACAGTGGTGATGGTGTGGGGAGACAACATATGCTCCAGAATGGTATTTTTGCTTCAGGTCCTAATCGTAGGTTCCAGTACCACCTCTGCCCCTGACCAGTTATGGGCCTACTTTGCTCTCTGTACTTGGCTAGTGTTCTGTTTATCACTGTCTGAGAGGTGATGTGGAAGAGACTGGAACTGAAGCATGAAGAATAAGGAGAAATTAAGGAGGACCAGCCTTGTCACAATGTTCATACTTATCTACTGGAAAACAAGCAGACAATATTATTAGCACTCAGACAATAAGAATTGTTTTCTGAACTATCAGTTCTCAACTTTAACACTGACTAATGCTAAAATCAAACGAGATTACAAGAGGCTTCCACCTCACTGTCCCTGAGAAGTCTGATTTTGACTTTTACCTCACACCCAGTCCCCTAGATCCCTGTCCAGTTTGTCTCCTTCCATAACTTTACGTTTGGCTCTGTTCTTTTTTCTTCTTACCTGGGCCATCTTCTCAAGCTTGGACTTTACATCTGCTAGCTCTAGCTGGGCCTCCTGAAGCTTTGTTTTCAATTTTTGGTTTTCAGTCAGGGCACTCTCATACAGCTGAGGAGGGAAAGCAGAACAAGATCGTTAGGCCGGGAACCCCAAATTAGCACCCACACAGTTTCATTATATGAGGAGGCTGGTGGCTTGCTTCCTCAAGCCACAACCGGACACGAGTGAAGATGATGGGACACGGCACATTCAGCCATGTGCTCTTGCCTCGCGATGGTGATGCCAAGTGTAAACTTTAAAAATAAAAAATCTCTGGGAGAAAAAAAAAGTCACCCATTTTCTCCTATGGAACATTTGCACTGCTCCCCACACAAAACAGAATTTTCTGGGGGACCAGCCTAGTATGTGCATTATTATTTTTCACCAGCTTCTGCTTAAGAAAACCATAAACAAAGATAAACTTTCTTTCATCAAAGGTACTACCTGCTCCCATATCCCATGCACATTAAAGGGAAAGTTTTCAAGGACCTAGGTAGCACGAACCAAAGGAAATAGATAAAGTGATTTAAATTTCTCCAAGTCCAGATGATGATGATGGGATAATGAAGATTAAAGAAAAGAAAGAAAAAACACAAAGAAGTATTAAGTTGACATTCACAGGACCTTATTTAAATCACATATTCATTAAATATAATAGCTTGCTAAATGATTCTCAGGTGCTCAGACAGCAAAATAATTTTTACTCTTCTTACAATTTTTATATTTTTTTGGAGACAGAGTGTTGCTATGCAGTTGGCCTTGAACTCACTACGTAGCCCTACGTAGCCCAGGCTAGCCCTGAACTTGTGGTGATTACCTGCCTCAGTTGTGTACTACCATGCACAACACAATTCTTAATTTCTTATTTTCCCTTATGCCTTTAAATACCCAATTACAGGCATATACTTATTGCAATAAAAGCAACATGTAAAGGAGTATTAGCTGGTGGAAAGGTGAAACAAACCAAGATGTCTACAGTGAATTAGTCATTACTTGAGTGCCTCTTTTCCTTGCTTATTCCAAATTATGCTTATTCTTCCATGCTAGGGGAAAAGGCTGAGAGGTTTACATAATGTAACCCAAGATAAGGAAAACTGAAAAAAGATCCTACTTTTTTATAATCCCTGTTGCTGTCCTCTTCCACACGGCTGGTCAGGCTGGCTAGACGAGCCTCCCGGGCCTCCCGACGGGCTCTTGCTGAGGGCCGGTCACCATAAGAATCACTGGTCACAGGGTTACTACCTCCCGATTCCAACCTGTGAGATGCAATATTAGAGATAAAACTTGGTTTTGGTAACAAATTTGTGTGTGTGTGTGTGTGTGTGTGTGTGTGTTAAAAAAATGCTGAAGGCTGGTGTGTGCTTTTTTCTAAGAAGTTCTTGACAGCCCTGGCCAGAAACAAGCACAACATTCCTTCTCTGTCACTCTAGAACAGTATTCCCAGATTTCACAGGTGCCCTGCACAAGCCTGGAGCTTTAAGGGGAGGGAGGCCATCATTTGCCAAGAATGGAGCTCATTTGAAAAATTGGTGGTTTAGACTCATATGCTGACTTAAACCTCAGAGCTTTTCAAATTAGTTCAGGGTTGAACAAGCTTCCCTAGAGTATGCTTTTAAAAGCAAAAGTTTCTTGGATCTCAATGGCTTTTGGAAAATAACTACAATGAACTGTCAATGAATCAGAAACAGATGAGCTTGGAAACTGAGTTGCAGGCTCAGGGAAGAAGAACAAAAGGGTATGGTACCTGTGCTTTGACAGTGCACTACAGGTGTGCTGGAATTCCAACACTCCAGTTGTGTTGTCCCACAGAGCCTAAACAGCTGATTTTTTTTACCCTCTTCTCTGTATGCCGTATCAATCTGTGGTGTGACTGGAATGTCTACATCTAGCAACTGGGCTCTTAAAGAGTTGGTGGTGGTTTCATTTCTAGTATTGGTAAGTTCATTAGGAAACCCCTCTCTCAGCCAGTTGTTTAAAGTGTACAACCATCATGCCAATCCTTAACCCTGTTTTATATTTTCCTGGATATCACTCTTTGGAAACTAGAATGTGGCCCATGCAAAAGTGCTGTGTACAAACCAACCAGATGGGATGTTTTGCAGCAGCACAGCTGTGGGGCTCACAGCTGCTGTTTCTGTGGTAGCTGCTGCCAAAGCCAGGGTGAGCTGTTGAGAGCTGAAATAAGTACTAGAAGAGGCAAAGGAGCAACAAAGGGATAAGGGAGAAGGCGGATAGGTGAAGTAATTAGTTCCTAAGGACACTAATGGCTGTTTTTCTCTTACAGAGATGCTTAGTTCCATATCTTTTCATAATATTCTTTCATTTTGGTTAACAGTAATTTCTGTATTGATTTTTCTGATTAGAAAGGTAATATGTCAAGTGATACCCAAGTGTCTACTCCATAATATTACCCCGTGCCAAATAATAACAGTTTAGATCATACCCTTGCAGGATATTAAACACAAAAGTGTGGTAAAATACATGTTTCTGTACATAAAATCAGACACATATGTTGTCCAATTCCCTTTCCTCCCTATACTTAACCACTATGATTATGTACATCTTACTATGGAAGTAAAAATAAATTTATCTCATTTAAAAAAAGTAACTATACAGCCCATTCCACGGTTGATAATTTAATCTTCAAATGACAGACATATATTGTTTTAAACTTTAGCTACTACAGTGAGCAGTCTTGTCTGCTCATTAGTACAACTGTCAAATTACTTTCTTGGGATAAATCCCATAAATGTAACTATTTGGTCAAGAGCTAAGTATATTTTAAATGCTGGTATATGTATATACTGCTTTCCAAAGACTTAATCTTTTTCATTTTTGTAATTTTAATGTTTTTAAGTCATTAAGGGGGTTTAATATCTTTGGTTACCATCTTCCTTAATTGAGAATTCCTAGTCTTTGTTAAATATGGTAATCATCTTTTTTGTTGTTGTTATGCTCGGGAAGCCTCCTACACAGTAGGACTTTTTTGGCCATCTAACATAGTTTATAATTTTTTTTTAACTCACTTTTTATCTCTGTTCATAGTATCTCACTAGCAGAGATTGGAAATTTTATGTAATCAAACTTGACAATTTTGTACCACCAAATTTTGAAAAACTATAATTTTCTGCTAATCAGTAAATTATCTTCAACTTGTGTCTAGTGAGAGGGCAAACAGAAGAATACATATAAAATTTAGCATATATTAATAAGGTAGAACCAGTTCAAATGCCAATAAATTATGAGGAGACTCCTTTGCCCTTTATTATGCCATAACCATACCTTCCCCTCAATCCTTGTTTTAACTTCTCCATCAGAGGAATAGTGGAAAAACCAAGATTCAAACATTCAACTCGACAGTTGCTATTATTTTTTATTTAATTTCTTCTTCAGGAAGATCAGTTTTGTATCCTTCCATACTAGCTGGAAAACACAGATCATTGTCCTCCAAAATGGTATTTTTAAAAATTTTCAGTAATTGTAAATCAAGCCTTTAATTCATTTGATAAACTGGTACTAAGAACCATTTACGTACAAGGTATGATGCTGGATTTAGTACTACCCTCAATCTCAGTTCAGGCTTCTACTCTGCAATGAAGTTTTCCTTGAACCATCAGATTAAGGTAACTGCCTCTTCTTTGTGTTCATAATACCTGTGCATATTTCTAAAAGCATTTACTGAAATGCCATCTACTGAAATGATCTGCAGGTAAAGATAGTGTCTACCCATGTTGTTTCCCTGGTGCTTAGCACAGTACTGGTAGTGCTAGTGTACAAGGTAAATTGGAAAGAGGGGAATTTGGTGACAGGCAACTTGAAAGCTATCCCATTCTTTGGGCAGGAAATAACAAGTTGGATTTACTGTGGCAGTTGTGGAAATGAAAAGGAAGAAAAGGATGCTAAGAACATTAAAGCTTATTTAATTAGCCATACACTCACTCACAAATATTAAGCATGCATATAAAACGGAAAGTTCTTACCTAGAAAGTCTTTCATGCTAGAGAGAGGAGACAAAAACAAACAAAATAAATTAGCAAGGGACTAATTTTTTTCATTTGTAAACGAACTTTTCAAATCAAATGTTTCAGTTTCACAGCTGGAGGTGGGGGGCAATTTAAGAAGAGTAATTCAGCTAAATGTATAAAAGGCTACTTAGCTTTTAGTTCATACTTCTTTGTATTCCACGACTCATCAGATGTGAGGCTTTGTGACATCTTTGAAAATTGGAAGCCAGCAAAATGATAAAAATTTAACCTCTTCTCTCCTGCCCCAACTACCAGGCAATCTTGTATTCTAGAATGACTCTGACTGACTGATACTGAGCCCCTCTCAATTTCAGTATTCATGAGTTTCTTCCAGCTCACAATCGTGCAAGCCTTCACTGAGTAAATACTGCGAGGTATAAATATGAAAGTCAGGACAATGTCTGGCTTTCTCACAGTTCTACAGTGAAGGTGCAAGGTGAGGGAGCTAGATGGAAGAAAGAAGACAAAGTCCCATCCTAGTGCCTAGTAAAATTCAAAATTAAAGTATTTTGAAGTCTCGGAAGAAAGAAGTTTCATAGATGCAAACTATAAGTTTGGGCAATGTAAACAAAAAAAAAGTGGTTATATTATTTAATCCCTTTTATCCTTCATTCCTTAAAAACAAATTCAGGCAAAGAACTGAATTGAATGTATTTATTTATTTCCTCTTTTAAAGTGTTAAAGAATAACAAAATTTTGAAAAACAGACAACAGAAGAAAAAACAAAAACAGAAACAAACAAGGTCCAGTAATCTACAAAGGTATAATGAATCCTTCTCCTGAGGAGTTATGCAATGGCACTGCTTTTTAAAACCTTGAACAGTCCCTGAAGCCACTGGCGTGCCAACCAGCACAACAGCCTGACATATCACACTGCAAAGCTGCAGGGAAGTGTGGTATTATTCCATTTGGGGCCGGGGATACAGCTCAGTGGCACAGTGCCTACGTGGGAAGTGTGAGGTCCTGAGTTTGATTCCTACACCAAAAATTAAATAAATAAAAGGTGGCTTTCCCCCAAAGAGTCCCTCTTTAATCAGGAGCTATGAGGATGATTTGGCACACTTTTTTAAAATGTACACATCCTAACCTAAGTCCTGAAGAATCTTCTGCAGTAGTCTGGAGCAGAGCCTTCCCCACTGTATTTTTAACAAGTCCCCCAAGAGATTAATAAAATAGCTCTGGCTATGTGTTATTGGACTGAACATGTATTTTATTCTGTTTTGGAGACAGGGTCTCACAATGTAGTTCAGGCTGGCCTTGTACTCTGCTTTTGCAGCCCTGGTGGGTCTCAAACTCACAGTGATCCTCCTGCCTCAGCCTCTTTACAGGGTAAGTCACCACACCAGACTAAACACATATTTTAAAATGTGGATCTATGTTTCATTTGGGGTGAGGAAGTCATCAAGGAAAGTTTATGGTATATCTTTAAAATCTGCATACCTTAGAATTCTTTAAAATCTGAAATTTAGATCTGGAATTTAGGTTAATTCTGAGCATTTTTCCAGCCCCACATTTATACATTTATATTTATTTCCAGTGAGAGAGATATATGTATCTGACACTGTCAATGACTATCAACATTAAAGTTTCTTCCTCTTACTTGAAGTCTTTTTTTTCTTTTCTTTTTTCTTTCTTTCTTTTCTTGTTTTTTTTGCGGAACTGGGAATTGAACTCAGGCCCTTTCTACTGAGCCATCTTCCCAGCCCCCCTTTTTTTATTTTAAAGGAAACTAAATTTTATTCATCTCTCAAGAATTACTTTATATATAAAGATGCTTCAAGAGTATTTGAAAAAACTAGAAGATGTGCTGTTCACTATGACCATACGACATCTCTGTAGTAAGATCAGCTGTACAGGGTCTGGATGAATTAAAATTCACGGCCCAGGAAAACAGCACTTAGGAATGTCTCACATCATGAACAACTGAGACTAAACTTCATACTGGAAAATGACAAGAGGCTGTTGTATTTAAGAGCCCACTTGTGCAAGCCCCATGCTGAAGGCATGGATGAGGAGGCCAACCAGATATATGACAGAGCAACATGCAAGTACATGCAGTGGCAATAAGAGCAATTACCCTTGGCTCCAAGTAAGAAGTCTTCCAGAGAGGAATTAGTAGTGATAAGGTGAATATACTCCCCTACACACTGTAGTACCAGTACCTGAAGCCAGGGTGCTCTACCATTGAGCTATATCCCTAGCCCTTTTTATTTTGAGACAGGGTCTTGTTAAGTTCCCGGGGATGGCTGTGGAACTTGAGGGTTTTTTGCCTCAGTTTCTTGAGTAGCTGAGAATACAGGTGTGCGCCACTCTGCCCAGCCACGTATATATTTAAAATACATAAATATATTGGTATGAGAGCTCCCTAAAATGTCTTAGCTGTGACACAACCTCTACCTTACTATCAGTTATATCTTTAGTGCACACAGGGCTGGGATTAATGGATCATTCATTTTTTTTAGTATAATAGCTGTCTCAGTTACTTTTCTCTCCTTGTTGGGACAAAATATTCAACACCCAAAATAAAAGAAGTAAAGGTTTATTTAGCTCATAGTTAATGGAGGTTTCAGTCCATAGCCAGCTGGCTCCAAGGCAGAGTGGCACACGACAGGGCAGCACTTCATGGTGGCGGAAGATAGCAAAACAGCAAAAGAAAATGGGCTGGAGCAGAGGCAACCACAGCAGCAAGCCTCCCCCTTCCTTATACTGCATCCAGGCTATCTCCCCAGGGTGGGTAGCACTCATATCCACAATCCCAGCAGCACTCACACTGTTAATCACAATCTCTAGACATCTGTCCCATGACTACATGAGGCTTTGGGGGGACAAGACACAGACCATAACAATGGCCTTGGCTGGCCCTGAGTTCTGACTTCTGTCCTGACCTTCTCTAGACATGAGATCTTGGGGATGCTAGCACTAACTTTAATGATAAGAATCACTTGTGCTAACTATGAGGAAATACTCTTAAGATATCAACCCCTACTTTCTTCTTTTCATTTTCTAGTTTTAAAGGTCCTGCACGAGCTGTTGGTGCTGGTTAGTGGTAAGTTATCTTAGGACCTTTGATTAAGGAAAACAAGCTCACATGCAGCCAGTGAAATAATAATCTGGGAGACTGTTTAATTTCTCTCACTGACTCTCAGCAGAACAGCTTTAATACCTTCTGGCTGGCTTGTATTAGTGGTACATGAGTGACTGTCCTACTAGGTGGCTTGTGCCACCAATGATTCAGTGCTGTCTGGCACAGAGACATAGGAATCATGGCCCCGTTGTGAATGTGTTAAACACATTACCATATGGGAGAACCACTCAGAACCTCAGTCCAAAGATGGACCTGTACATTCTCTCTTAGCCTCCCTTGAAAATGCCTCTCTTCTTTTTTCCAATTTCTTCTTTCTAAATGCTTGCTAGATAGGATTTAACTACCTGTTCAGCTTTAAACTCTGCTGTGTAGACTTTGGCAACTGCATTTGTAGTAAAGAAACAAGTTTTTCCTTCTAAAACAGAAAAATTAGAAATTTTAGGAGGCATCAATCTTACCAATAAAATATATCAAAGCATACTAACATTTCTAAGGATTTTCTCCTAAAGAATGATATGTAATTAACTCTTTTCATTTAGGATGTTCTAGGAGCATAATGAACTTTTTGTGTGCCTTGTTATTATACCCCGGAAAGTTTTCAGACAGATATATGGCTGTACAGTATGTCTGGGTATAGTAAAGCTTCACTGTGGAGAGCAACATAAGTGCAAACCCTTAAGCACCATCGAGTAGCAACCAGAAAAAGCCTATGGGATTCCTGGATATAAAAAGGCACATTCCCCAGCCTTCTCAAGAGGCTTAATTTTCCACAGATGAGAGAATATGGAGCAAATTAATGTTGTGAGGGCTGAAATCTGTAACTGTCACATCAGTCCTTGCTCTTATAGGCTTCTGCAGGGGTTTCCAATAGCCATCTAAGAAGCTGATGAATGACACTTATTTCTGCTCACCAGGAGTAACTGAAAGCATCTATCACAGTCTGTTGCCATCCTTTTTAGTGACTATTATGGTTAGTGTCTGGATGTTCCCCCCAGAAGCCTCAGGTTCAGCAGGGTGAGCTTTTCAGAGACAACTGAATCTAGAGTTTGTGATTGGTTCACTGTCTGGTGTTGGGATTGGTGGTGTAAGTGCCGTACCCATTCTGGGGCAGGTGGCCTCTGTACAATGTAAGGGAAGGGAAGAGGTTTGCTTCTTCTTTCTGTCCTTTTTTAGCTTTTGCTGCTTTGCATTGCCATGAATGGTTGCCTTTCTGCCACATTACCCTGCCAACTGATTATGGTCTGAAACCTCCACAAACTGAGAGCTAAATACACCTTTCCTCCTTTAGTCTGTATGAAGTCTAGCCACCCCAGGGCGGGTGCAAGACACATATGGGCCAATCTCCACACTAGACAATGAACCACTCACAAACTTTAGATTTAGCTGCCTCTGAAAAAGCCTGCCCTTATGAACCTGAGGCTTGGGGTGGGGGTGGAGGGGACAGATATCCAGACACAAACCATAAAATGACCTTTTATAAAAATGTGTACTGGTGCGTGATCTGACAGACAAGGCAATGGACAATTCAAATTCACCCAGATCCCAGTATCAGCAAAGATAGCTTCTAAGCTAACCCTTGAACTTTCTCTACTACCTTGAATACTCCTCTCCAGCTTTTCCTGACTTTTGGAGTTATACAGAGTCCTGATTTATTTTTATTTATTGCCTTCAATGACTAACTTTAACAATGTCAACCCAAACAACTAGAGGAGAGAATATAAACCTCCAAAAGCCTCAGATATAAATGAGATTTGAGTGTAGTAGAGTAAGGCAGTTACCTGAATACAAACAGTATTTAAGAAAAAAAAAAAGTGGGAGGGAACCTGGAGAAAGGAGGAGATGGTATTCTCACAGCTAAAAAAAAAAAAAGAAAGAAAGAAAAAAAAAAAAAAAAAAAAAAAAAAAGAAAGAAACAAAGAAAAGGATTCCTTTAAGTTTTCAGCTTAAAATGAATATTTTTATAGGACAGAATGTAAGCAAAATTTAGTACTTAATTACCCAGGTTCTGAAAAAAGTGGCTTGGGTTTTTAGATCATACTTCCTAACTGATTTTCACTGGTCGAGTAACTCTAGAATCTATTGTTTACTTGGTCTCCTGATGTCCTAGGATAATCAGGGGTTTGATGAAAAAACATTGGTTACAAGAGAAATCTGAATTTCCTAGGTGGGAAGAATGGCTGAACTGATGCAGGAGACTTCAATTTTCCATTTTCATTCTCCTATCATTCTAACTAAGCACAGCTCAATTGTTAAGACCAACACTGCTACTCAGAGTTCTAGGAAGCTGACTGTCAACCCTGCATGGAGAGCACAAAGTAAATCTGAGATGGACTGGAGGTTTGGCCAAGTGGTCTCTGTGGGAACAATGAGCCAAGAAGGGACATCAGAAGAGGCAAACAGGGGCCTGGGAGATGGCTCAGTAGAATAATCACTTGCCTGGCAAGTGCAAGGGCCTGAGTTTAATCCCCGGTTCCACAAAAAAAGAAAGAAAGAAAAAGAAAAAACAGGACAAACAGAACCCAGGCCAAGGAAATGAACACTGAAGCTTCTCCCAGAGAAGAGGATTTAAGAGGTCAGCCTGGTAGGTAAGAAATAAGAAGGAACAGAACACAGGGTTTAGGCAGCTTGGCCAAATCTCTCATCCTCTGGAGGCTAAGAATATGTGTTCCCCTTACAGGTGTGTTCTAGGAATGGCCCTCTTCTCCTGCCCTCCTCTCTCTGCAAGTTTTCTCTTTAAAAAAAGAACACTTATTCTTGTTCTGCTCTTCAGGGTCTGAACAGCTCATCTACAAGTATTATGTATTTTAGAAAAGGCATCAATCTTCTATCCAATTTACAGGTTAATACACAATGCAGTATGTCATATGTTCTAATCAGGAGGTGTTAGAAGGAACTACTTACTATAAGTATTTTTGTAAAGATCATGTTGATCTACCTTCTATGCAAGACAAACGAATCACAGCCATCAGGATGGAGCTTTCTGGTGTTGTGAACTAGATAAAAATTCTTTCAGAGAAGGAATCACAACTCTGATGGCCAAAGTGGGGACAACAGATATTGTGAATGGGACCCTGGAACAGAAAAGACTAAAACTTGTTAAAAAACCAGTACAAGTACAGAGAGATGAGGCAAAAAGAATGATTAGATAAATAGAAAACAGTTTTAAAAGTGTCTCTAAATTAAGAAGCAGGGTTCTTCCTTTCAAACCTCTTGAAATACTCCCATAATAATCTCATTGCTTGAGTCTGTTTCTAATAAAATAACAGAGTGAATATTGCCATTAATTCAAATGGGAATCCTGGAAAGGGATAGGAATGGGGCTGGTTTTAATTTGTGAAATGTGTTGGGCCCTTAAAACACCAGAGGATGCCTTAGAAAAATCCCCACAAAAGCTCTTAACTTGAAAGTTATCAGGAGTTCGGGAAGGCACATAATTAAAACCAAACTGTTTCTACCAAGTTTAAAATAAAACTGGCTCCGGAAAGCTGGGCCCAAGGGAAAGAAATAAGACCAAGTCACATGTCTACTACCAAGGCTGAAACTGGTTTAACTCATGTTTCTTTGGAGTCAGGGCCTGATTCTTCAATGATGGGAAAAAAAGTCTCCTACTTACATTTTCTCTAAGAGGGGCCAAGCAGAAGGAACCTTTTATATCGTCTTCTTGTACACTCGCTGAGCCTGGGGAAACAAGTTGAACTATTCTGGGATGATCTACAGAGTACCAGCCTTTTTCTTCAGAATTCTCAGATTAATGGTTGATGAAGACTAAGCCAGGGATGGAGAGTGATGCAGCAAGGACCAACACACCTAAACACAACCTGAATTAATTGCAAAATAATACTGCTTCACAATTTCAAAAACCATTCTGGCTTCATATGTACATTTAAAAGAGATAAAGGCTTTCTAGCCTTCTACCATAGCCAAATAGGATTCTTAGGACTGAAATAATGAGAATACCAATCTCTAGCTTTGAAGCAGATCTTCCTGGCCTATGTCTCTAGAAACATGTCTGGAGATTTTGCACAATTTGGAAATACATGAATGGGTGGAATAAGAACTTTAACATTTAGGCAAAGATGTGATAGTACAGGATAATAGGGCCTGCACTATTTCACTCCATACCAAAAAACTAGCATTTCCTTAATATCATCAAAGTGTCAACTGTACTAGTTTTCTAATTACTTCCAAAACAAACTCCCTCAAAACCTAATAGTTTTAAAACATCCACTTATCTACAATCTCGTAGGTCAATGTTTGACCAGCTCTGCTGGGTTCCTTGCTCAGGTTTTCAGCTGGGTGAAATCATATCTGCTGACTGAACTTCTCCATAGAAGGATCTGGACAAAAATCTGCTTTTCAGGTCATTCAGGTCGTTAGCAGAATCCAACGTTCTGTGGCTGCCAGTCTAAGGTCCCACGGCCTTGCTGCTGTCAGCGTGTGGCTACCTACCGCTTGTAGGGGCCCCCGCACACCTTCTCACTCAGTTTTTTCCCTCTTCAAACCAACAATGGTACACAGAGTCCTTTCTACACTTCAAATTTCTCACTTTCGCGTCTGTCATCAGCCAAGAAAGATCCCCGCCTGTACAGGCTCATGTGATTCGAGCAGGCCCACCTAGAAAAACCTCCCTATCAACTGTGGCTTACAATGCAACAATCATGGGAGAGCTATCATATCATGAATATAGGTTCCCAAGATTAGACCAGGACACCTCTGGGGAGATATTTCCAAATATCATAAGGATTCATCTTCAACAACATCACCACCACCATTCAACCCCCAAAATCAAACAAATAAAATACTGTCTAGTTTATTTGTAACATTCTGAAAATATGAAGTGTGAGGGGCCAGGGAGATGGCTCAGTAGAATAAGTGCTTCCCCGGCAAGTGCAATCCCCAGTTCCGCCAAAAAAAAAGTATGCGCTCTTGACTGCACTATGCACATTGAGAACCAGAACAATGCTGAAAGCACTGTCTTATGCAGGGAAAAAGTGCACATCCATGAATGGATATGTGTGCGAGATATTATATTTTCAGGCAAAAATGAGAAACTATTAAGTCACAAATATATTCATCGTATTATATTCCTTGATTTGTCTTTACTACTTAATGAATGTAGAAAAATAAATAGGAAAGTAAAATACAGTACTTACAGTAATCCTACAACTTTCTGTAAACCCTCATATATCAGACTATAACTATCTTATAAGTTTTTATTTATTTTGGTGCTGTTACTGAACTCAGGGCTTTGCATATCTAACTTATAGTTTAATATTGAATGAAGAGGCTAAATAATGTTACCTTATATATTACAGCACATTTCATTATATTTTAAAAGAAAACAATCAAGTTCATTATATAATAAAAACACTAATCTTTTGTTCTCTAAAACTACCTAAGCATTATTAGAATTTCATAGCTATTAGTTTCTGCTGTATGTAGGCCTATACCTCTTCTTTGTGGATATTCTCAGCTTTTGAAGAATTTCTGGGTTTTTTTTAACTCACAAAATATATTTATTGCAGAAAGAAATATATGAAATACTAAGACCTCCATAAAAAATCCGAAGCAATGGGGCTGGGGAGATGGTTCAGTAGTGTAAGTGCTTCCCTGGCAAACTCAAGGACCTGAGTTCAATCCCTGGTTCTGCAAAAAAAAAAACAAAAAAAAAAACAAAAACAAAAAACAACAAAAAAAACCCGAAAAAAAACAAAAACAAAAAACAACAACAACAAAAAAACAAACCAAAAAACAAAAACAAAAACAAAAAAACGTATCAGTATCTTTCAGGGGTCGGGGAGATGGCTCAGTGGAATAAGCGTTTCCTTGGCAAGCTCAAGGGGCTAAATTCAATCCCAGGTTCTGCCCCCTTCAGAAAAAAAAAA
>NW_004524585.1:11882215-11895888 GCF_000260255.1 Octodon degus | reverse complement strand
AAAAAAAAAAAAAAAGCAAGTCATTTTATATTTAAGGAAAATTAAAAAACTTCTCAATTATCCATGAATATATCTTCAGGCTGAAGTTCTACCTAGCTGTTCATGTACTACACTGTATATGAAAAACTTGACAAGAACTAGGAGCTCTAAACTTGTGGCTCTGGCATATGGTCACACTGTTACCTACTTTTCCTTTCCTCAGGGATTGGCATTTTAGGTTTACAGTGCTGTGTATGGCCACTCAAAACATAGGGTGTCAGCAACAAAAGAGAAAAGAAGGTTGGTGATTTCCCAGGAATGTCATTGGGAAATGTTTCATACGATAGAGTCATATTTTTTTTTAAAGTCCCTACTTTAGGTCTTAAACTTGTTTTTAGAGTTGCTATTTCTCCAGTTGAGTCTCACCTCACCAAGGTTTGGAAACAGATACTGGTACCAACCAATCTCATATCTCTCAGGCAGCAGGCTGTCCATGTTCAAAGTTTAGAAGACATGGCACTTTTAGCATGGTGAATATCAGTCTAGTAGCCTGTTTATAGAGTCATTTAAAACTTTTTTGGACCAAGCTATGAATCCAAAACCTTTGCTAAGGGGTAGTGAGGGTCCCTTTACCTCACTTTTTTAGAGAAAACAAATATTTGGCACCTAATTAACATAAGTTAAAACTTTTTTATTTTTAAGTGAGTTCCATAGATCAGAGACTTCCTTTGTTTTTAGCTTGTTCATGTCTTTTTTTTTTTTTTTTTTTTTTTTTTTTTTTTCAGGAACTGGGGATTGAACTCAGGCCCGCTTATTCTACTGAGCTATCTACCCAGCCCTTAGCATTTTCTCTGTCCCCAAAGCAACCAAAATATCAACTCACTTATTCTGGAGCTATGCCTATAGGCAATAGCAAATTGTAATAAACAGAAATCTGAATTGCCTTGGGAAAACCTATGTGTTTATTTCAGAAAGAGGATTCTCCAGTGTGTGGCCTGATACTTTTCTACATGACCAAACAAGAAGAGCACAGAGTTCAAATCTAAGAAAGGGCAATAGTATGCAATCCCTGTGTTTAGTTTAAAAACCTATGGGTGCTCTTGCCCATGGTATTTTTAGAGTAATAAAATCTGATTACAGAATTGGCAAGGAGAGCAGCAAGATAGCTCAGCTGACTAAACTGCCTGCTTAGGCAAGCTTAGAGCAGGGATCATGGTTTGATTCCTGCAGGGCAGCTGAGCCAGGTTGGGGATGGGGGATTGGCAAGGAAAGATAAGCACATTCATAAAACAATTAGCAATGCAAGAAAGAGAATATCAGGATGCAATCAAATGCTAGGTTATCTACTATCTACAGTAAATAAAAAGTAGCCAGGAAAAGAAAAGACTAATACTAACTACAGATTTGAGGCAAGGCTTACTGGATACATCAGCCTGCAGTTTGAAGCTGGTGCTTGTGAAAAATTGGGGCCTTGCTAGTGCCACAGTTATCCAAAAGTGCTACTTTGCGCTGAAAGAAGAAGGTTTTTTTTTTGATTCTTCCATGTTTACACCCCCA
Source organism: Octodon degus (assembly GCF_000260255.1). Lineage (NCBI taxonomy): Eukaryota > Metazoa > Chordata > Mammalia > Rodentia > Octodontidae > Octodon > Octodon degus. The sequence goes on along the minus strand of NW_004524585.1, from coordinate 11,894,352 downwards.
TAAAGAACATGAGTCATTAGGTCCACAAGATTCTTTGGATTTAGGGGGAAAACACTGCTTCCCAGAGCAAAACACGTATTTTCTTTTTTTAATGTATTTAGTATAGGGTTTACAGGGTCTCACTACATAGATCAAACTCATAGTGATTCTCCTGTTTTCAGCCTCCCAAGCACTGGAATTATAGATGTTTCATTATTTATTTGCATATATTCAAATATCTGAAATACTTCGGGTTCTCAACATATTAGATAAGGGATACTCAACCTACATTTGGTTTGAGGCTCAGGAGAAAGTTGAGGGTTACTGATACTTACAATTAAAAGTCTTGGAGATATCTTGGAGACAGGACCCAATGAAATTCATTTGTTTTGTATACACTTTATACCTGCACCATGAAGATAATTTTATACAATACTTTTAGTGTGCCTGCATTTTCATTGCAATCTGTCACACGAGATCAGGTATGGAAGTTTCCACTTGCAGCATGATGTCAGTTAGAAAATGTTTGAAACTATGGAGCCTTCAGATTTCAGATTAAGGATGATCAGCCTATACTTTCTAAATATCACTATCTAAATGACCTAAGAATGCTGTAATTCAATCTGTCCAAAAGTGAAACCACTTTCCTGCTTGATATACTTTCCCCTCCTAAGTTTTCCAACTCAGTTTGTTATAACATTTTTTACCAAGCCATCTAAACCAGAGATTCTGGAGTCACTTTGATTCATTCTGTCCTCCCCTAGGCTCATTTTCATCTGCATTCTTTTAGCCCCCAAGTCTTATCAGTTTTGTCTTCTAAACACTTTAATGCTCTTCTATACTACCTGGAAAATGTCTGTTCAGACCCTTTTTGTTTCTTGCCTGGAATACTACAATCAGGGGCTAATAGACCTGACCACCTCCCAACAACTCTCCCTCCACTGACGAGCTTCTACAACTGCCAGCGTTATTTCTCTCATATATAACAGCAGCTTTACTTCAAATCTTTAATATTTTATCCACAAGATTACTCTTCAAATTCTGAGAATGGTATACTGAACTCCACATGAATGACCCTGCTAAATGTCTAGTCTTATTTTTGACCGTACTTAGAAATATATCTTTTGTTCTAGCCACACTGATTTGCAGATCTCAAAATAATGCCATACTTTCTCATATATATTTTCTACCTCATAGTGTACTATTTCCTTTTTTGCCCAACTAGCTTCTTGTGTTCTGCAAACAACAGAATAATACATTTATCACTTGACTAATCACCTAAAGCACTCTACCTATATTTTTAGTAGAAAACTTATTTCTATGTGTTATACTTCATGATTTTCATCTCTACAATTAAACTGTCAATTCCTTGAGGGCAGTAACTTTTGTGTTTCATTGGTGAATTTCCGTGTCCAGCATAGGGTGTACTATATAGAAGATATTCGTGGAATGTTGTGGGAGGATCCAGAATAGGGTGGTCTGCATGTGTGCTGTGGTAGACACCTGTATCACCTGAGTTAGAAGGATCACTTGAGCCTACACAAGTTTTATTCCAGCCTGAGTAACATTGAGAGACCCCATCAATCTCAACAAAACAAATACATCAAGTAGGCTTAATACCTAATTGTCATGGAATCAAAAAATTAGGATGGCAAGGGCAGGACACAGAACAACTAGCAGAAAAAGAAGTGATGTCTTCAAAATTTCCAGTCTTAAGCCAAGCACAGTGTTATCTACTTATGATCCTAGCACTTCGGGAAGCTGAGACACAGGATCACAAGTTCAACTTAGTGAAACCTGAGCAATTTAATAAGACCCTCTCTCCAGTCAAGCACTTATCCTACTGAGCCATCTCCCTGGCCCCTAAGACCCTCTCTCGAAATAAATAAGAGACTGATGTAGCTCAGTGGTAGTGCCCAACTGCCCCTTAATTCCCAGTACCCATCTGCCCTGCCCACAAACACATGTGGGTGTGCTCACATGTATACAAATATAACTTCCAGTTTTTCTGGTCAATAAACCAAGGCTTCATTCGGATGCTACCTCATGTAACGCTATGTAGGACATGAGTTAACTTGTACCTAGAATTCATGTAATAGTTTCCAATGAGAACACTACCTTCATTCCTACAGATCCACTCTTGCCTAGAAAGATTCCCTGGGCTGAATAATTACTGCTTACTGACTTCTCTTGAAATTAGGGGGGAAAAAAAAAACCAAAAAAACCAAGAAACAACAAACTGCAACACTTCAACCAACCAAACCAACAAAAGATACACCAGTGGTTTTAATTAGGCAGAAAAAAATGGTTAACAGATTGCACTCTTAATAACATTGTTCACTCAGACAAATGTTTCTCATTCCATGACAATGATTTATAAAGTGGAATTAAAAAATGGATTCCAGATTGGTAGTGCCCCAGATGGAGACGATAAGACAACAATGTTACAGAAATAATTCATGCTGGCCAAAGATGGTCACCAAGCATACGTAAGAAATGATTACTGACACAGAATGTCTGGAAGGTGAGGAGGGACAACGTTTTTGGCCTGTGAATCAGATTTGCTACACAGATAATCTCTCACAAAAGCCTCAATCTTTTACCCTCCAATTATTTATCAAATATACTGATTAGTTTATAGGGCTGTAAAACAAAGTAAGTTGATTAACTATTCCTTTTGTGAACATTAATGGCCAGCGTGAAAAATAATGCAAATTTTTTTCTGTTGAGATGTTAGACCTGAAGCAATCCAGACCAAGTGCAAACCGTTCCTGATCCTGGTTTATAAATGCACATCACATCCTATTATCACAAATATCAATTCAAAAAATATGTCTAATTAAAAGAGTCCCATGTTTCAGCTGCTATCTACTTACTTCAAGATGTATTCAACATAATATCAAATAAGTATTACATTTTGGATGTCTACTAGTATTTTTCTTTGCACATGTCCCATATTGCAAGATATTTTAAATTAGCAAATAATTTGAGCACACTAAATAAAGATTACCCAGCCCATGCCCTGAAGTAAATTTAAAATGCTAAATCAATGGAACAGATTAGTTTTTAGATTGTATAATTTTATGTTATACACAGTGACAAAAAGGCAAAATTAGGAGTGTTTAGTGTATTTGTAGTTCACAATTTTTTTAGTGTTGAAAAAAAAATTTTTTTTTAAATTTATTTACTTATTTATTTAGTGTGTGGCCAGCTCAGCCCACCAGGGGGTGGGCGGGCCAGCATGTGGTGCTGGGGGATTGAACCGAGGTCTCTGTGCTTTGCTTGAGCTTAGCTTGTTCTAAGTAGGTGCTTTAGACCACTGAGCCATCTCACCAGCCCCTAGTGTTGAAAAATTACTGTCATGATAAGCTTTTCTACTAATATGTGTGACTGAGCACTTTACGTTGCAATTGTTTCATGGTAGGAGAAGAAAGGTCAACCCTTCAAATTCCCATAAAGGACAATCTGGTATGGTTCCAATTAGAAATGAGAATGAATCAGGAAGATGTTCTTCTTTTCCAAGCATCAAATCTGAGATGAACATACCTGTTGCTCAGTGAACTCCCAACCCACAGAGGCAAAAGAGATGGAGAACTGATGAGAAACTAGTGTGAAGGCCACAAAATACTGTTAAAAGACATCATGTTGGTGTTCAAGTGCCTGCTGAAACATAGCAGTCGGGCTCAGGATGCTGTGGTTTGATCCCCTCATCCTCAAGCCAAACCAGACCTGCCCTGAAGGCATCCTGAGTGCTACCCCCACCAGAAAAAAAAAAAAAAAAAAAAAAGATATGGTATTATTCTTTATTCCACAGCAAAACAAACAGTAGTCAAGAGCATTCTGCTTGCAGTTTCCCACTTAGCAAGGGCTGGAGTGGGTATAGTGGACACATAAAGAACATTTTTCCTGTTGAGGAAAAGGGGTGACTATTTTAAAAACCATGTTTAACAGACTAATTTGCTTGGGGGCTTGCCTGTTAACTCAGCTGTTTCAAGTGCCTGCTTGGGCAAACCCAGGCAGGTGCAGGGGACCACGGTTTGATCCCCAGCTCCACATGCCATGTGGCATGTGTTCAGCCCTTAAGGCAGCCTGAACCAGACAAAAACAAAAGAATAATTTGTGTTCCAAGAAAAAAAGTGTAGGGGCTGGAGAGGTGGCTCAGTGGTCTCAAGCACCTACTTGAAACGAGCTTGGCAATGCACAGGGACCGTGGTTCAATCCCCCAGCACCACATGCCAGCCAGCCCCGCCCCCTGGGGGGGTCAGAGCTCCACACACACACACACACACACACACACACACACACACAAATAAATAAATAAATGTTAAAAAAAAAAAAAAAGAAAAAAAGTGTTGGTTTTGAAGTACCAACTAGAGAAAGTAAACGTAAGTCTTGGCTTATAGGGATGTGTACAATCTTCTGCATCTCATTAAAGAGTTTATTGGTTGTCCAATATGCAGCAGGCATTAATTTTTATATTATTAAAAGGATCTTACACTTACCCAGTACAGAAATACTGCATTATATGAAAGTATCACTTGACCATCAAAAAAAAAAAAAGTATCAGATGCTGCTATAAGCATAAAGGTATATGATAAGATAGTTTTAGTTTTGTAGACATTATTTTCTCAAGTTAAATAATACCTGGTTAGCTGGGCATAGTGATGTACACCTATAACCCCAGCATTTGCGAGGCTGAGGCAGGAGGATCACCTTGAGTTCAGGGCCAACATGGACTACAGAGAGAGTTCAAGACCAGTCTCAACTACAAAGTGAGGCCCTGCCTCAAAAATTAGAACAAAACAAAAAATAATTTTTGTTAAATGTATAGTTTGCTCATATTGCTTCTTGAACATGCTTTGAAGAGTCAGGCATTAAAAATATTCTCTCCATGTAAACAGTCATTACTTTAAAATTCTCTCAGGATATTTTCCTTATATGGAAGCATTTCGTATTTGGTTCCTTTAATACTAAAACAAACAAACAAACAAACAAAAAACCCCAAAAAAACCCCAAACTTTTAAATGTTTGTTCAAAATTTCAATCCTTTGTTTTGAAGAATGTTGGATCTTTTTAACTTTGTCTGATCTCTAGCAGAAAACTTTATGTACCTGTGACATATATAAATGTCTTGGCATTTTGGATGGGGACAGTGAGAAAACTGTTTGGTTTTAATTCTAAAATGAACACAATGACTTCCTGTATCTTACTGTGAATGTCCAAGCATTTTCCTTGTAAGAGGAACTGAATATTCTGTGGCTCATAAAGTCTCAGTGTGTGTGTGTGTGTGTGTGTGTGTGTGTGTGTGTGTGTGTGTGTGTGTGTGATATACCACAGAGTATGAGTGGAAATGGAAAACCAGGCACAGGACACTCAGTTGTGAATTACCCGGCTTGGTCTATAGACAGTGTTTCTGCTTCTTATAATTTTAGTTTCCTGTGTTTCCACAACTACTTAAGCTTTTAACTGTCATCTCTGCCCCACAGCATGCATGCCCTTAACCTTGACCTTCAAATCTACTTGATATATAGCTCCAGTGTTGTTGGTGAATATGGGTTTGGGAATCAGAAAGACCTGAGCTTAAATCAATACTTTTCTGCTTATTGTTGAGTGGTAAATCCAAAGACATAGGAGCATAAAACCACCACAAAACTAGTTTATAAATTGTACCCTACTTAGACATAAGAAAAAAGGAACTAGGTTAATGAAATGTTTCAAGATAAATCTTAGCTTGGGAACCAATCAACCAGTCTCAGGAGTCAACAGCTTCCAACTTTGTTTTGCTTATCTTTCACTGTTGCACACATTAAAGACATAAGTAACATAACAACAGTATATCAAAATCAATTTTCTCTACAGTATGGCCTCAAGCCATTTTGACACTGTAAGTTGGTTACAGTAAATTGATGCTATTCTGGGAACCCACAACCACAGACCACTAAACTTGGGAAGCAGTCTCTTATTAGAACTATCCAAGTTTTGGTTTCCTGTAACCTAAATTCATTCTCTCTCTCTCTCTCTCTCTCTCTCTCTCTCTCTCTCTCTCTCTCTCTCTACTGTGACCTCTGTCTAAAAGATGGGAATCAGGGATTGTGGAACAAGTGTGTGGGAAGGGTAGGCAATGGCTGCTAGGCATTAGACAAGAAGAAAATAGTACCTAATTGGGAAAGAAATAGGAAAAAAGGGGACATAGTCACAGAACAGAACTTCGCTGAATGATTGTCAGGTATCACATATTGATTCAGGAACTATGGTTATAGTGAATAAACATTAACAAATGCCTTTTTATACCCAAAGGTACTATGGCATATAAGATGAAAGAGAGCAAAGGGAACCACCAACTGACTGGTGTTTTTTATAGACCTCAAATGGTAGCAACCAGAAAACACCCAACTTCTACTGGGGAGAAGGTATCTAAGGCTCCTTGGAAAAAGGAGGGTACTAGCTTGTGTGTTGAAGAAACTCTTGGAACTCAGTAACAGTGACATGTATGTTACAACCTCTCTTGGTTCTCTCACAAAAACAGTTCATGAATAAAATATCTTCAAAACAACATTCTTTCAGTATTCTGGTAATTAAACATCTCTGAATGGGGTTCTAGACCAGTATACTATATACCAAATTCCACTACATCATCAATTACGCACTGAAAAAGACACTGAAAATGCATATAAAATAACTGAGGCAGGGGAAGCAGTCTGTTCAAGTTTCTTGTAGATTTTCTCCCCAGAGCTCCCCAAATAAGGAATGCATGACTGTTTCTCTCCTGATGTTGTAGATACGATACAGCACAATTTAGTTCCCTAAGAAGGAACTGCTACTTTGCCTACTACCTAATATGCCCACCAGGGCTTCTCTCCATGTGTGCTTGTTAGTTTCCTAAGAGGAACACACTAAGTAAGGTGCAAATGTCCATATGTTAATCACACTAGCAGGGATATCCACTAAAGCAAATGGAGAGATGTCTCAAATGGCTCTGTCTCAGACATCACAAACACCTCTATACAGCTGCTTATCAGTGGCCAGGAGTTATTTCTTTGGCTTTCAAGCACAAAATTTCCTAATGGTAACTGGTGACTGAAAAGGTTCCAAGTGGCCATAAGTCCTTGCTCATTTTGGTCTTTCTATCACTCAAGACATGCACAATAGGCAAAGATATATTCTATCTCATGTACACGCATGCCTAAATACGCAAGCAGACTTGTTCATAACTGAGGCTAATAGCAAACAGTTTGACAGCCACTTGAGAGCTTTTGCTCTTGAAATAGTATTTATCTATAAAACACAAGAAAGGCAGCAACTGTATATAATTACAGAAAATAAGAAAAGCTTCATGAGAAATAGTGATTCAAATTTTACTGTTCAAGGAATTTATAATTAAAAGATAAAAGATGGAAACTGTAGCCTAACACATTTAAGTCTGCTGTTACTGAGTTTTGTGAATCCCAACTTCTTGCAGAGCAGCCAACAAGGCCTTTCACTTGCATTTTTACTTCACTGAATCTGCATGTCCTAAAATGCATTTACTCTCCACTTAACCCCCCCCAAGTTACATATGAACACATTTCCCAACTTTGACACAACTACAAAATATGTAAATAAAAAAGGCTGCTTACTCGGAGTGTCTTGGCAGTCGGGGAAGGAGATGCTGGGGGAGAATCAGACTGAGATTTCCTATTCCGGGTGAATTCTTTACTTCGGGTATATATAGAGGACATGGCTCCTTAGGCTGAAGAAAGACACTCAATCTCTGTATTCTTCACACAGAGCTGGAAACTGCCCCTGTAGGTTACCCTCACAGATTCTCTCCTTTTGAGTTGATGCAGGATGACTTTGGATAGAACTAAATAAGAGTAAAAGCCACCCTGTAAATTACAGTCTTGAGCTCCAAAACAGTCCACAGTTAAACAGAGTCTGAGAGGCGTGTTCCATCAATATTTTCAATTCAGCTTCAACCACAAGTGCTCAGTACTGGTAGTTTACAGTAGAGGGTATTGTGCTGAGCAACACCTTTTGTGAAAGACTGAATCCTTGATTCTCCCAAAAGGATACTTCTTATTGAGGCTTGCTCTTCAACAAAATCTGAGTCTAGGTTCCCGATGACAACAGATTAAATCCCAGAAGAAAGATGACTCTGGATCCTGCTGTAGATAAGTCTAGGAACAACTACCGTCACTTTATCCAGAGGGAAGAAATACACATCCTCTGGAAATCATGCTGTCTTCCCTTAGCTGGACTCCACTGTGCTGTAAGGGTTTAGAGTTGCTGTGATAAATTCAGGTCAAACAATTTAAAAAACAAAAAATATAAATAAGGAACCAAGGGTTCATTAGAAGGTGGCAGTCTGAGCAAGTAAAGTTTTCCTAAGTCCTCCCAGACGAAGCTGCTTTTACATATAAACACTCACAGTCATGCACACATCGTTTCCCCTCCCCTCTTCTATTTTCTGACATTCCAAATCCCTATTCGCTCAGCAAGGAATGCTGGAGAGGAGCCAAGGGCAAAGATTCACTTTCAACTCAGAATTCACGTTGCCACTTGTAGAAAGAAAATAAATCTTGCCAGGTTCTGGAAATAAAAGGAGGATTTTGTGGGGCGTACTGAGCAACTCCCCCCACCCCCAGCCTTCCAGTGTTCCTCACATCAGAGTAGATTTCAATCGCCAGGGCTGATTTCTCGAAGTATGTGTGTAAGCATGAGAACAGTGATTTTTCAACTTCTGGATCTCTTAAGTAACAAAGCCCAGACAGAAACATCATTCAAAGTACCTTCAGGCCTTTTATGTTCAATTTTAATGAGATGTCATTCTTACTGCACTATGAGGGCAAGGAGCGATTTGAAACTTTAACTCTTTGTATGGTACAGACTTTATTAGCTGAATGTCTACATATAAAGCTTATCAGAGTTTCCTAAAACGCTATAATCAGGATGCAACAAGATTAGAAAGGGGTATTAAGGTGAAGAAAAAGAACACAAAGTCAGAAATGAAGAGGAAGAAAGCTGTAAAAGTACATGACTATAGGACTCACTACACAGGGAAAATTAAGAGTTAAAAGGGAAGCAATTTTTTGCTGGGTGTTGAAGGAGTTTGTATTTGGCCTTGAAGAAACATCTCAAATTTAATCTTTTGCACTCTGTTGTCATCACTGCACTATCCAAGATTTCTAGGCCAAATACTTTCTAAGCCAATGGGTTGACTCCTAAAGTAACAACTTACTTTTCTCTGAACTTTTGAAAATTCTACAGTGCCCTTCCTTTTCCATATGAAACTCACACCTTTCCTTTCAAACCTTTCAAACAAACCACTCTGTCTACTGACTGTCTACATAGCTTTTTTTCTTCTAGTGACCAGTTTTGTAAATTAAATCAAGAGAAGTGATGAGCTGCTTGAGAGTTAGTCTGAGGTATACAGTTTGAAAAAAGAAAATTATATAGATTCATTCCCAACTAAAAGAACTTTCTTTTTTTTCTTTAAGGGGAAGGTTTGAGATAGGGTCTCACTATGTAGTTAGTTCAGGTTGGCCTTGAACTATAGCCTAGGGCAGATTGATCTCTGCCTCAGGGTCCTAAGAGCTGGGATTACAGCGATGTGCTACCACTCCTGGCTAAAACAAAACAAAGCAAAACAAAACAAAAACACAAAAAACTTTTAAAGAATTTACATGAATAAATTTTACATTGTGTATATGTTTTATATAGAAATCCTATCTGATAAATAGTGAGTTTTAGCCTGGCATGGTGGTATAGACTATAGTCTTCACACTGGGGAGGTAGGTGGATTGCTAAATTTGAAGCCAACCCAGGCTACATAGAAAGGTCAAGGCTGGCCCTGAGAGACTGCACAGAAAGATCCTGTCTGGAAAAGCCAAACCAAACCAAACCAAAACAAACCAAACCAAACCAGAGATAGACGGGGAGACAGAGAGACAGAAAAATATAAATGTGAACTTAAATGGTAGCATACTCACAGTAAACATGATTGTTTGGAGAACTAGGGATGCCTTGTCAGTATGTTGACTGTAAATTATCAGGTTATATTATTATAAGGCCAGCTACTTGACCTGTTTCCGCTAAGTTTATGCAGTAATTTCCCACTCACTGGTAACTAGAAGGGGACTATAAACCTTCTTTACTCCAAAGCCCCTTTGTCTTTTTATTTTTATCTACTGTCTACTTCTTAGAAGTTCTAACAATAGTGAACTCTTATATTTTACAGTGTAACATCTTATCTCACCTGATCCTCTCAGCCATGCTTAAAAGTACATTAGTATTCTATTATTTTACAGATGAGGGTCTGAAACTGAAGTTGTTAAGTGAAAGGTTAAATAACTTGGCCAAAGATACATTATCAGTAATAGTAGCAAAACTTCCTGAAGAATAAGCTTTGGCAGATTAAGGTAATATAGGGCTGGAGAGATGGTTCAGTAGAGTAAGCACTTGCCTGGCAAGTGCAAAGGCCTGAGTTCAATCCCCGGTTCTGAAAAACAAAAAACAAAAACAAAAAACCAAACAAACAGCTTTTCATCTTCCGGTTCCAGGCGCTTGGTCGCCGCGGTTTATAGTGCAGTTATGGCCAAGTCCAAGAACCACACCACGCACAACCAGTCCCGAAAATGGCACAGAAATGGCATCAAGAAATCTCGGTCACAAAGATACGAATCTCTGAAGGGGGTGGATCCCAAGTTCCTTAGAAACATGCGTTTTGCCAAGAAGCACAACAAGAAGGGCTTCAAGAAGATGCAAGCAAACAATGCCAAGGCCATGAGTGCACGCGCCAAGGCTATCAAGGCCCTCGTCAAGCCCAAGGAGGTCAAGCCCAAGATCATTCCAAAGGGAGTAAACCGCAGGCTTGCTCGACTTGCCTATATTGCCCACCCCAAGCTTGGGAAGCGTATCTGTGCCCGCATTGCCAAGGGTCGCAGGGCCTGCCGGCCAAAGGCCCAGGCTCCAGCCAAGGCTGAGGCTCCAGCTTCTGCTCCAGCCCAGGCTCCCAAAGGTGCTCAGGCCCCTGTGAAGACTCCACAGTGAAAGCCTCTTACTGCTGATGTAAAAACAGAAGGACTGGGGTGCCATCTGTGGGGGGCTAGTGTCCTCCTGTGCTCTTTGTACAAATAAACCTGAGGGAGGATTAAAAAAAAAAAAAAAAAAAAAACCCACCAAACAAATAAACCAAAAAACGGACCAGGGAGATAGTTCAGTGGAATAAGCGCTTCTCTGGCAAGTGCAAGGGTCTGAGTTCAATCCCCGGTTCTGACAAAAAATAAAAAAAAATAAAAAAAATAAAATAAGATAATGTAAAAGCAGAGAGAGAGAGAAAAAAAAAAAGCAGATCCAAAAAGATGCACCAATTTAAAGCCTCTGCAAAGAGTCTAAATATTTGAGACATCTATAGAATATACCAGAAACATAGAAACAGAGGTAAACTTTCTAGAAGAGTTGAATCTAAACTTTTTCATTCACTTTTCTTTATATACTTAATCCTTTCCAAATCCATTCAACAAACATTTATTGTTGTTTGACTCAAAAACATTGACTTCCTTGTCAAAAATTAAAGTATACTTCAAAATACGAACTGAAAAGAAATATTTCTTTTGCCACAGTCTTGTTCCTTTCAGTTATAAATAAAATTTAGCTTTAGCGTAATACATATTTCCAGAATCATTTCCAAATTAGGGATCTAGAGATTGAAAACAATGTACATTTTTCCCCAACACTGCCAATCTTAAGTATAATATTACCTAGGACATACATATTACCACTTGGCTTGCCTAAAACCTCAAACTTTGTGCACAAAGACAATCAGTATAGAGGTATATCTGAGGGTAAGAATCACTCTCCTTTTTGCTTCTTCAAGCAGGGGTTCTCTAAACAAGATACTACCTATTCTTTCTCAGATTAAGATGTAATAACTAAAGAGCTTGGTAAAGGGAAAAAACAAAAACAAAAACAAAAACACCTCAGAAACAGACTTCCATGGAGCAAGCTTTGCAAAAGCCACTTGTTTAAAAATAGAATGTTGGAGTCATGTGTTTTAAAGGAAGGGAAAAAACCTGCAGAAACTTTAGAGAGTTATCCACTATAACTGAATTAAGAGTCCCAGGTAATCAGTTTAACAGTCTCCAAAAAAATAGAACTAAAAAAAAAAAAAAAAAAAAAAA